>NC_051334.1:188575660-188906925 GCF_015220235.1 Choloepus didactylus | reverse complement strand
TTGGGCCCGGGGCGCGCGGGGCCCGCTAACTCCTCTTTTCTGCTTGTCGATCGAGGGAGGGGCTTAAATCTTGTGACTGCAGAAAATAAAACAGCCTGCTGTTGTGCATCTGCGTTTCTTTCACTTGCTGCGTCTGCAACTTTTCTTGCCTTTACCCTCCCTCGGGTTGCAGGGGCCCGAGGGATTCAGATGTTCAAGTAGTCAGGTAATTGAAGACAACTTAGGAAATATAAGAAACCAAAAATCAAGCGGGTCTGGACATTCAGGATTAACTGCTGTCAACATGTTGGAATATTTCCTTGGTGTTATCTTGAATTTATATATTAAACGTGTATCAATAATAAACAATGCATAATATTCACAAGTTTAGCATTAACTTTTTTACCTGAAAACTTTTTATTGAACATAGGAACTTTTCTCCTTTCTAAAAGTTCTTCAAAAATGTGATAGTGGGCGGATGCATAAAAATGCATTATAGGAGGCGGGGCAAGATGGCAGACTGGTGAGCTGTATGTTTTAGTTACTCCTCCAGGAAAGTAGGTAGAAAGCCAGGAACTGTGTGGACTGGACACCACAGAGCAATCTGACTTTGGGCATACTTCATACAACACTCATGAAAATGAGGAACTGCTGAGATCAGTGAAATCTGTAAGTTTTTGCGGCCAGGGGACCCGCGCCCCTCCCTGCCAGGCTCAGTCCCAGTGGGAGGAGGGGCTGTCAGCTCCGGGAAGGAGAAGGGAGAACTGCAGTGGCAGCCCTTATTGGAAACTCATTCTACTGATCCAAACTCCAACCATAGACAGACTGAGACCAGACACCAGAGAATCTGAGAGGCAGCCAGCCCAGCAGAGAGGAGACAGGCATAGAGAAAAAAAACAACACGAAAAACTCCAAAATAAAGCGGAGGATTTTTGGAGTTCTGGTGAACATAGAAAGGGGAAGGGCCCTGAGGCGCATATGCAAATCCCGAAGAAAAGCTGATCTCTCTGCCCTGTGGACCTTTCCTTAATGGCCCTGGTTGCTTTGTCTCTTAGCATTTCAATAACCCATTAGATCTCTGAGGAGGGCCCTTTTTTTTTTTTTTAAAATCCTTTTTCTTTTTCTAAAACAATTACTCTAAGAAGCCCAATACAGAAAGCGTCAAAGACTTGCAATTTGGGCAGGTCAAGTCAAGAGCAGAACTAGAAGAGCTCTGAGACAAAAAACGCAATAATCCAGTGGCTGAGAAAATTCACTAAACACCACAACTTCCAAGAAAAGGGGGGTGTCCGCTCACAGCCATCATCCTGGTGGACAGGAAACACTCCTGCCCACCGCCAGCCCCATAGCCCAGAACTGCCCCCAGACAACCCAGTGTGACGGAAGTGCTTCAAATAACAGGCACACACCACAAAACTGGCGTGGACATTAGCCTTCCCTGCAACCTCAGCTGATTGTCCCAGAGCTGGGAAGGTAGAGCAGTGGTGAATTAACAAAGCCCCATTCAGCCATCATTTCAGCAGACTGGGAGCCCTCCCTACACAGCCCAGCAGCCCAGAACTGCCATGGGGGGACGGCACTCACCTGTGACATAGCACAGTCCCTCCCTCAACAGAGGACCCCGGGGTGCACAACCTGGAAGAGGGGCCCACTTGCAAGTCTCAGGAGCCATACGCCAATACCAAAGACTTGTGGGTCAGTGGCAGAGATAAACTGTGGCAGGACTGAACTGAAGGATAGACTATTGGCAGCAGCTTTAAAACTCTAGGATCACCAGGGAGATTTGATTGTTAGAGCCACCCCCCCCCGACTGCCCAGAAACACGACCCATATACAGGGCAGGCAACACCAACTACACACGCAAGCTTGGTAACAACCAATTGGGCCCCACAAGACTCACTCCCCCACTCACCAAAAAGGCTAAGCAGGGGAGAACTGGCTTGTGGAGAACAGGTGGCTCGTGGACGCCACCTGCTGGTTAGTTAGAGAAAGTGTACTCCACGAAGCTGTAGATCTGATAATTAGAGATAAGGACTTCAATTGGTCTACAAATCCTAAAAGAACCCTATCAAGTTCAGCAAATGCCACGAGGCCAAAAACAACAGAAATTCTAAAGCATATGAAAAAACCAGACGATATGGATAACCCAAGCCCAAGCACCCAAATCAAAAGACCAGAAGAGACACAGCACCTAGAGCAGCTACTCAAAGAACTAAAGATGAACAATGAGACCATAGTACGGGAGACAAAGGAAATCAAGAAGACCCTAGAAGAGCATAAAGAAGACATTGCAAGACTAAATAAAAAAATGGATGATCTTATGGAAATTAAAGAAACTGTTGACCAAATTAAAAAGATTCTGGACACTCATAGTACAAGACTAGAGGAAGTTGAACAACGAATCAGTGACCTGGAAGATGACAGAATGGAAAATGAAAGCATAAAAGAAAGAATGGGGAAAAAAATTGAAAAATCGAAATGGACCTCAGGGATATGATAGATAATATGAAACGTCCAAATATAAGACTCATTGGTGTCCCAGAAGGGGAAGAAAAGGGTAAAGGTCTAGGAAGAGTATTCAAAGAAATTGTTGGGGAAAACTTCCCAAATCTTCTAAACAACATAAATACACAAATCATAAATGCTCAGCGAACCCCAAATAGAATAAATCCAAATAAACCCACTCCGAGACATATACTGATCACACTGTCAAACACAGAAGAGAAGGAGCAAGTTCTGAAAGCAGCAAGAGAAAAAGCAATTCACCACATACAAAGGAAACAGCATAAGACTAAGTAGTGACTACTCAGCAGCCACCATGGAGGCGAGAAGGCAGTGGCACGATATATTTAAAATTCTCAGTGAGAAAAATTTCCAGCCAAGAATACTTTATCCAGCAAAGCTCTCCTTCAAATTTGAGGGAGAGCTTAAATTTTTCACAGACAAAAAAATGCTGAGAGAATTTGCTAACAAGAGACCTGCCCTACTGGAGATACTAAAGGGAGCCCTACAGACAGAGAAACAAAGAAGGACAGAGAGACTTGGAGAAAGGCTCAGTACTAAAGAGATTCAGTATGGGTACAATAAAGGATATTAATAGACAGAGGGGAAAAATATGACAAACATAAACCAAAGGATAAGATGGCTGATTCAAGAAATGCCTTCACGGTTATAACGTTGAATGTAAATGGATTAAACTCCCCAATTAAAAGATATAGATTCGCAGAATGGATCAAAAAAAAAATGAACCATCAATATGTTGCATACAAGAGACTCATCTTAGACACAGGGACACAAAGAAACTGAAAGTGAAAGGATGGAAAAAAATATTTCATGCAAGCTACAGCCAAAAGAAAGCAGGTGTAGCAATATTAATCTCAGATAAAGTAGACTTCAAATGCAGGGATGTTTTGAGAGACAAAGAAGGCCACTACATACTAATAAAAGGGGCAATTCAGCAAGAAGAAATAACAATCGTAAATGTCTATGCACCCAACCAAGGTGCCACAAAATACATGAGAGAAACACTGGCAAAACTAAAGGAAGCAATTGATGTTTCCACAATAATTGTGGGAGACTTCAACACATCACTCTCTCCTATAGATAGATCAACCAGACAGAAGACCAATAAGGAAATTGAAAACCTAAACAATCTGATAAATGAATTAGATTTAACAGACATATACAGGACATTACATCCCAAATCACCAGGATACACATACTTTTCTAGTGCTCATGGAACTTTCTCCAGAATAGATCATATGCTGGGACATAAAACAAGCCTCAATAAATTTAAAAAGATTGAAATTATTCAAAGCACATTCTCTGACCACAATGGAATACAATTAGAAGTCAATAACCATCAGAGACTTAGAAAATTCACAAATACCTGGAGGTTAAACAACACACTCCTAAACAATCAGTGGGTTAAAGAAGAAATAGCAAGAGAAATTGCTAAATATATAGAGACGAATGAAAATGAGAACACAACATACCAAAACCTATGGGATGCAGCAAAAAGCAGTGCTAAGGGGGGAAATTTATAGCACTAAATGCAT
Organism: Choloepus didactylus; assembly: GCF_015220235.1. Lineage (NCBI taxonomy): Eukaryota > Metazoa > Chordata > Mammalia > Pilosa > Megalonychidae > Choloepus > Choloepus didactylus. The sequence continues at coordinate 188,902,888 of NC_051334.1, read as the reverse complement.
ATATTAAAAAGGAAGAAAGAGCCAAAATCAAAGAACTAATGGATCAACTGAAGAAGCTAGAAAATGAACAGCAAACCAATCCTAAACCAAGTAGAAGAAAAGAAATAACAAGGATTAAAGCAGAAATAAATGACATAGAGAACAAAAAAAACAATAGAGAGGATAAATATCACCAAAGTTGGTTCTTTGAGAAGATCAACAAGATTGACAAGCCCCTAGCTAGACTGACAAAATCAAAAAGAGAGAAGACCCATATAAACAAAATAATGAAATGAAAAAGGTGACATAACTGCAGATCCTGAAGAAATTAAAAAAAAAATTATAGAGGATACTATGAACAACTGTATGGCAACAAACTGGATAATGTAGAGGAAATGGACAATTTCCTGGAAACATATGAACAACCTAGACTGACCAGAGAAGAAATAGAAGACCTCAACCAACCCATCACAAGCAAAGAGATCCAATCAGTCATCAAAAATCTTCCCACAAATAAATGCCCAGGGCCAGATGGCTTCACAGGGGAATTCTACCAAACTTTCCAGAAAGAACTGACACCAATCTTACTCAAACTCTTTCAAAACATTGAAGAAAATGGAACGCTACCTAACTCATTTTATGAAGCTAACATCAATCTAATACCAAAACCAGGCAAAGATGCTACAAAAAAGGAAAACTACAGGCCAATCTCCCTAATGAATATAGATGCAAAAATCCTCAACAAAATACTTGCAAATCGAATCCAAAGACACATTAAAAAAATCATACACCATGACCAAGTGGGGTTTATTCCAGGCATGCAAGGATGGTTCAACATAAGAAAATCAATCAATGTATTACAACACATTAACAAGTCAAAAGGGAAAAATCAATTGATCATCTCAATAGATGCTGAAAAAGCATTTGACAAAATCCAACATCCGTTTTTGATAAAACACTTCAAAAGGTAGGAATTGAAGGAAACTTCCTCAGCATGATAAAGAGCATATATGAAAAAACCCACAGCCAGCATAGGACTCAATGGTGAGAGACTGAAAGCCTTCCCTCTAAGATCAGGAACAAGACAAGGATGCCCGCTGTCACCACTGTTATTCAACATTGTGCTGGAAGTGCTAGCCAGGGCAATCCGGCAAGACAAAGAAATAAAAGGCATCCAAATTGGAAAAGAAGAAGTAAAACTGTCATTGTTTGCAGATGATATGATCTTATATCTAGAAAACCCTGAGAAATCGACGATACAGCTACTAGAGCTAATAAACAAATTTAGCAAAGTAGCGGGATACAAGGTTAATGCACATAAGTCAGTAATGTTTCTATATGCTAGAAATGAACAAACTGAAGAGACACTCAAGAAAAAGATACCATTTTCAATAGCAACTAAAAAAATCAAGTACCTAGGAATAAACTTAACCAAAGATGTAAAAGACCTATACAAAGAAAACTACATAACTCTACTAAAAGAAATAGAAGGGGACCTTAAAAGATGGAAAAATATTCCATGTTCATGGATAGGAAGACTAAATGTCATTAAGATGTCAATTCTACCCAAACTCATCTACAGATTCAATGCAATCCCAATCAAAATTCCAACAACCTACTTTGCAGACTTGGAAAAGCTAGTTATCAAATTTATTTGGAAAGGGAAGATGCCTCGAATTGCTAAAGACACTCTAAAAAAGAAAAACGAAGTGGGAGGACTTACACTCCCTGACTTTGAAGCTTATTATAAAGCCACAGTTGCCAAAACAGCATGGTACTGGCACAAAGATAGACATATAGATCAATGGAATTGAATTGAGAATTCGGAGATAGACCCTCAGATCTATGGCCGACTGATCTTTGATGAGGCCCCCAAAGTCACTGAACTGAGTCATAATGGTCTTTTCAACAAATTGGGCTGGGAGAGTTGGATATCCATATCCAAATGAATGAAAGAGGACCCCTACCTCACCCCCTACACAAAAATTAACTCAAAATGAACCAAAGATCTCAATATAAAAGAAAGTACCATAAAACTCCTAGAAGATAATGTAGGAAAACATCTTCAAGACCTTGTATTAGGCTGCCACTTCCTAGACTTTACACCCAAAGCACAAGCAACAAAAGAGAAAATAGATAAATGGGAACTCCTCAAGCTTAGAAGTTTCTGCACCTCAAAGGAATTTCTCAAAAAGGTAAAGAGGCAGCCAACTCAATGGGAAAAAATTTTTGGAAACCATGTATCTGACAAAAGACTGATATCTTGCATATATAAAGAAATCCTACAACTCAGTGACAATAGTACAGTCGGCCCAATTATAAAATGGGCAAAAGATATGAAAAGACAGTTCTCTGAAGAGGAAATACAAATGGCCAAGTAACACATGAAAAAATGTTCAGCTTCCCTAGCTATTAGAGAGATGCAAATTCAGACCACAATGAGATACCATCTAACACCGGTTAGAATGGCTGCCATTAACAAACAGGAAACTACAAATGCTGGAGGGGATGTGGAGAAATTGGAACTCTTATTCACTGTTGGTGGGACTGTATAATGGTTCAGCCACTCTGGAAGTCAGTCTGGCAGTTCCTTAGAAAACTAGATATAGAGTTACCATTCGATCCAGCGATTGCACTTCTCGGTATATACCCGGAAGATCGGAAAGCAGTGACACGAACAGATATCTGCACGCCAATGTTCATAGCAGCATTATTCACAATTGCCAAGAGATGGAAACAACCCAAATGTCTTTCAACAGATGAGTGGATAAATAAAATGTGGTATATACACACGATGGAATACTACGCGGCAGTAAGAAGGAACGATCTCGTGAAACATATGACAACATGGATGAACCTTGAAGACATAATGCTGAGCAAAATAAGCCAGGCACAAAAAGAGAAATATTATATGCTACCACTAATATGAACTTTCAAAAATGTAAAACAAATGGCTTATAATGTAGAATGTAGGGGAACTAGCAATAGAGAGCAATTAAGGAAGGGGGAAGAATAATCCAAGAAGAACAGATAAGCTATTTAACGTTCTGGGGATGCCCAGGAATGACTATGGTCTGTTAATTTCTGATGGATATAGTAGGAGCAAGTTCACAGAAATGTTGCTATATTAGGTAACTTTCTTGGGGTAAAGTAGGAACATGTTGGAAGTTAAGCAGTTATCTTAGGTTAGTTGTCTTTTTCTTACTCCCTTGTTATGGTCTCTTTGAAATGTTCTTTTATTGTATGTTTGTTTTCTTTTTAACTTTTTTTTCATACAGTTGATTTTAAAAAGAAGGGAAAGTTAAAAAAAAAAAAAAGAAAAAGAAAAACAGGGAAAAAAAAAAAAGATTTAGTGCCCCCTTGAGGAGCCTGTGGAGAATGCAGGGGTATTGGCCTACCCCACCTCCATGGTTGCTAACATGACCACAGACATAGGGGACTGGTGGTTTGATGGGTTGAGCCCTCTACTACAGGTTTTACCCTTGGGAAGACAGTTGCTGCAAAGGAGAGGCTAGGCCTCCCTGTGGTTGTGCCTAAGAGCCTCCTCCCGAATGCCTCTTTGTTGCTCAGATGTGGCCCTGTCTCTCTGGCTAAGCCAACTTGAAAGGTGAAATCACTGCCCTCCCCTCCCCCCTACGTGGGATCAGACACCCAGGGGAGTGAATCTCCCTGGCAACGTGGAATATGACTCCCGGGGAGGAATGTAGACCTGGCATCGTGGGACGGAGAACATCTTCTTGACCAAAAGGGGGATGTGAAAGGAAATGAAATAAGCTTCAGTGGCAGAGAGATTCCAAAAGGAGCCGAGAGGTCACTCTGGTGGGCACTCTTATGCACACTTTAGACAACCCTTTTTAGGTTCTAAAGAATTGGGGTAGCTGGTGGTGGATACCTGAAACTATCAAACTACAACCCAGAACCCATGAATCTCGAAGACAGTTGTATAAAAATGTAGCTTATGAGGGGTGACATTGGGATTGGGAAAGCCATAAGGACCACACTCCACTTTGTCTAGTTTATGGATGGATGAGTAGAAAAATAGGGGAAGGAAACAAACAGACAAAGGTACCCAGTGTTCTTTTTTACTTCAATTGCTCTTTTTCACTTTAATTATTATTCTTGTTATTTTTGTGTGTGTGCTAATGAAGGTGTCAGGGATTGATTTGGGTGATGAATGTACCACTATGTAATGGTACTGTAAACAATCGAAAGTACGATTTGTTTTGTATGACTGCGTGGTATGTGAATATATCTGAATAAAATGAAGATTAAAAAAAATGCATTATAATGTCAGTGCTGAACATTCAAATGTTTCCACTTTTTCCCCTATTACACATAATGATCCAATGGGATTCTTCTGTATAAGTGTTTGCACTGGTGGTTATTCCCTTAAGACAGATTCCAAAAAGTAAAATTACTGAATTAAATATTTACTTTTTTACATATTATTTAAGTTCTGGGGTCATTTTCCTTTTCCCTGCGTTAGAATCCCTATACTGGATCACATGTCTTTCTGTTTACTGTTTTACTCCTTCTTTCTATTTATTTGCTGTTTAAGTCAGCTTCACTGAGGTATGGTTTAGATACTATAAAATTCATCCTCTTTAGGTATACAGTTCTATAAAATTTTGGCCAATGCATGTGGTCATGTAACCACCACCACAGTTGAGATGTAGAACATTTCCATCACCCTAAAAGTTTCTGCATGCTTTGTAGTCAACCCCACCCCAGTCCCTGGCAACTACTGGTCTGATTTCTGTCCCTATAGTTTTGCCTTTTCCAGAATGTCATATAAATGGACTCCTACAGTATGTATCCTTTTGTGTCTGGTGTCTTTCACTCACCTTAATGAGTCTGAGATTCATCCACATCTGTTGTGTGTATCACTAGTTCAGTCCACTTTGTTGCTGAGTAGTCTCCACCTATTGGTGGACGTTTGTTTCCATACAAGTTTCCATGACTATGAATAGAGCAACCAAATGCAAAAACTGGCAGAGGATATTAGCAACTAATTAATAGAGCAAATACTGATGGCCAGTTTTACAAATAACAAAGTTAAATTAAAATGATATTTTTTCCCAACTTTCAGCTTGGCAAAGGTTTTAAAAATTGGTAATCTCAAACGTTTGGCAAGGCTGTAGTTGGAAACCAGGATGCAACACTTGGAGTGTTGGTGAAATCTTTCTGGATGTTAATTTAGTATTATCTACTAAAATTGAAGATGTGCATACCCTTTCACTGACTGACTTTTGAGAATCTGCTATAGAGAAACTCTTGTACTTGCAAAGAAGGCAGAATGAATAAGGATGCTAATTACAGCATTCTTTGTTATTCTGAACTTTAAAACTTGGAAACAAGGTAAATGTACATCAGCTGGGAGGAAGGTTCAATAAATCACTCACGGTACATCCATCCTGGTGGAAAGGTATGCAGTAATAAAAAGAAAAGGCAAAGTAGAAAACTGTGTACTAATTTAGAAAGAGATTAAAACAAGTGTGAAACTGCATATGGCACGTTCTTGTTTTTTCAGTGTGCTCCCACCATGTGAACATAAGGAAAGACCATAGTAAAGTACCTGGAATGAGCCGCCTTTGCTGTCAAGGATGGTTATCTCTGGAGAAGAGCATTACAACAGAATGAAACTCACTTTTTACATTGCCAGCCTCCATGTAGTTTAAGTATTTTCGTCAAGTATGCATTACTTTTGAAATAAATATTTTCACCTTGGAAAATAATAGTCTGATATGTTAGGTTAAGGAATAATCCTTTCTAATTTTATTCTTTTAAAACATTGGAAATGGATTTTAATTTGATGAAATGTTGTGTTCTACTGTAGAGGACGCCTGTTGGTTTTGTCACCCAGCATCTGTTCCCCTTCTCCTTATTTCCCCCTAGAAAACCACTCCTTCCCTTCCTCTCAGCAGTTATGATTCTGGTGGGCTTGACTTCACCCCTGATTCCAGGGGTAAGCATGAGGCTCAGGCCCGGCCAATCAGAGTGCCGCTTTTCCCTGGCCATGGTGATTCCATCCAAGTGACTTTCACTTTCTAGGGCTGCAGGGCAGCAGGCTGGCACTGGACTGAAGGGGAGCAGGAGCAGGATGGCAAATCTCAGAGAAACCAAGCCTGGATCCAGCTGTGCCTGAAGCCAGGAGCTGCCCCCAAACCTTTCGGTTCCACAGACCAATAAAGTCTCCCTCTGGCTTACGTCCTTGTGGATATTTTCCTTTGATAATTTATTTTCACTTGCAATAGAATAGTCTGCAAAATTATTGGAATCATGAGCCATAGGTTTATTTCTTGTTGAACCTACTAATATGGTCTGAGGACTTGGCCCCCTTTCCTTGAAGGGAGAAAGAGGCATTTCTTCTTGCTAAGGGATTGGCATCCTGCTGATAAACCATCAAGCCCTAATATGAAAGAAAGGGAGACAAATGAAACTTTTGTATTTGAGAACCAAAGAGGGAGGGGAAGGGCTGTATAGGGGTAGCTGGAGGAAAGGGCAAAGAAGAAGGTGCACTGGGACTCAAATAGAGCTCCCCAAACTGGCTCAGAATTGTGAGGTCGGGTCACTGGGGGCTGAACTTCAGTCTGTTGCTCCTTCCCATGCCCAGCAAAGCCCAGAGTCAGTCTTCCACCTTGGCCCCAGAGATGAAGTGCTAGAGCTGCTGGGCTCCTTTAAAACCTAAATCAGGAACTGTCAGTCCTCTGTTCAAACCCCTCCGTGGTCCCACCATCTCACTCAGAGTCAAAAGCCAAAGCCCTCACAGTGACCTGTGAAACCCGACAAGATCCAGGCACTTGGTCCCTGGCTCATCTGCCCACACGCTCTGATCCAGCCACACTGGCCTCCTCAAGCTTTCTGGAGCACACCGGGTCCACTCGCACCTCAGGGCCTTTGCACCAGCTTTTCCTGGTCTGGAACTCTTCCCCCAGGTTTCCACCTGGTTCACTCCATGACTTCCTCCAGGAAGTCACCCTCTCAAGGAGACTTTCCTGGCCATCCTATTTAAAGTTGCACCAACAGAGCTCGCCCCACCCCACCCCTCCCTGCGGCCGCCCGCTGGGTATTCTGATTAGCTGGGTATTCTCATTAGCTGGGCATTATGATTAGCTGGATATTATGATTAGCTGGGTATTCTGAGTAGCTGGGTATCCTGATTAGCTGGGTATTCTGATTAGGTCGGTATTGTGATTAGCTGGGTATCCTGATTAGCTGGGTATCCTGATTAGTTCAGTATGGTGATTAGCTCGGTATTGTGATTAGCTGGGTATCATGATTAGCTGGGTATCATGATTACCTGGGTATCCTGATTAGCTGGGTATCCTGATTAGCTGGGTATCATGATTACCTGGGTATCCTGATTAGCTGGGTATCCTGATTAGCTGGATATTATGATTAGCTGGGTATTCTGATTAGGTCGGTATTGTGATTAGCTGGGTATTATGATTACCTGGATATCCTGATTAGCTGGGTATCCTGATTAGCTGGGTATTCTGATTAGTTCGGTATGGTGATGAGCTCGGTATCCTGATTAGCTGGGTATTCTGATTAGCGCTTGGTGTCAGGACTCAGTCGCTGCGCGCGGTCGCCCCCTGCCGGCGGCGGAAAGAGAAGCAGCCAACAACCAGTGATAAGGTTGATTCACTACGCAGTTGTCAGTGGTGACATTGAAAATGAGCTCCTTACTTAGACAAGATTCTCTTATATGAGAAACTCCATTTCACACAGTCTAAATACGTTTGCAGGATGTCGTGGTGACATTAAAAATGAACTTCTTGCTTAGACAAGATTCTCTTATATGAGAAACTCCATTTCACACAGTCTAAATACTTTTTCTTCTTTGGACCAGCGTGGCAGGATTCAAGAGAGGGTGAAAAGGTGACAGCAAAAGTTATTAGATGAAACTGGACCCTCTAGGCCGCCAGTCATCTTTTCCAGGAAGTGAGATGTATGAAACTAGTGCAGCATCCTAACATTGTACGCCTTTACCAAGTTATTGACACCCAGGTCTTTTTCTAGAAGTGGGAGATGGAGGAGACGTTGGATTACATAATGAAACACGAGGAGGGTCTTAATGAAGACTAGACCAAGAAGTACTTTGCCCAGATAAGTCTTGCCATCTCTTATTGCCATAAACACCATGTAGTTCACAGAGACTTAAAACCAGAGAAGGTAGTCTTCTCTGAAATCCAAGGTCTTGTAAAGATGACAGACTTTGGTTTCAGCAACAAGTTTCAACCAGGGGAGAAGCTCCCGACAAGCATCTCTTGCATATTTTGCTCCAGAAATTCTTGTTTGGTGATGCAAATGGAGCACTTGCAGTAGGTAGGTAACTTTCTGTCCATTATTTGTCCACTTGAATTCTACCGGCTGGAGTTTAGTTGGTCAACCCAGTTGTTGTTTATTTAAAAATAATTCCTAAGAGAATTTCTATTAAAACTGTCTTAATTAACAAACTGGGTTTCATGACTACCACAAAATCCCTAAAGTTGGCAGTTAGTTTATTTCACTCTTTAGATGGAAAATGCCTAAAGTATATTTGCCACCACAAAAGGAAAAAGAGTAGTTTATATTTAAGGTATCCTCTGATCTGCATGTTGTAATTTGTTAAGGTCTGAGTACTTTTCATATCTGATTAGATTCTTCTGGTAGTGGCCCTAGCCATCTTCTTCCTGCGAATTCCCTTTCACAGTGCAGTCTGAAGAGTTTGGACATTGGAATAGTTTATTAACAGTGACCTTGAATAAAGTACTTAACTTGTCTCTCCTTCAGTTTTTTCATCCATAAAATAGAATTAAATCAGCTAAGGGTATAGGATTGTCATATTATCTTGTTTACTTTTCACAGTGATCTGTGTGGTTGTTATTACTAATCTCATTGTATAGAATAGGAAAACTGATGTACAGACTTCCTGCTACACGGCATTCCCAACCTACACTCTCTCCCTCCACTCTCGACACACTTTTGTGCTCTCACTCACTTGTCATGAATTAATATACTTGTGGTATACTGCTTTTCATATTTGTGCTGGCTTTGTCCCCTTGGGATTGTATCTGTCCTGAAAGTCGTGAATGAGTTTAGTTTTAATTTTTACGGAGTTGTTCATCTGAGGGTGTGGTCAGCCTTTTCATTTTCAGTTTATTCTTAGAAACATATTCCCCAATATTACATGCACTTGATGTCAGACTTCATGGACGAGGATCTTCCATTTGCATTCTGATCATTTGAAATGCAGATTATTGAAGATTAATGGCAAAGGTGCACTTAAGTGCTGATGTCAGACTGAATGCTCTGTACCCCACGGCACTGCTTTTCACTACTGATTAGTGTGTTCTAGAGAAAAAGGGTTAACCACTGGTTTTTGTCCACTACGGATAACCAGGCTTCAATGGCGTCTTTCATTAAAATAGGCGAGCCAGATATTATTTTTGATTAGTGGAGCAGCTTTAATCAGAAAATGAAGCGAGGTATTTACAGAAGAGGAAACACAGGTGCTTGACTGTGAAAAGGTGTCCCACCTCTTTGGTGATCAGGGAAAGGCAAATTAAAACTGCCAGATACCGTTTCATACTTTTCCCATTAGCAAAAACTAAAGTCAGACAAAACTATGTGTTGGCAAGATTATAGGACATCAGGAAGTCATACTCTTTAGGGGACATAAAGTTAAAGATGTAAACATCCTGTGATCCAGCAGTTCTACTCCTGGGTCTGTACCCTGAAGAAGCACCCACTCATGTACAACCACAGATTTTTAAAGAATATTTTGGATAGCATTGTTAATATTCCTCAGCAGGAGAATAAATTGTTTGGTATTCATATTATGGAATTCTCTGTGTTAGTGGGAATGAATGAACTTGAACTCTGAACTTCAGCATGGCCGAATTTCACAAATGTAATGTTTAAAGGGAAGAAACAAGTTCATTAAGAGTACATATAGTATTATATCATTTATGTAAACGTTTAAAACTGCGAACAACATTATATTTTGTCTAGGAAAACATGCATATATGAAAAATGCATGAGATCACAATAGGTGACCTCTGAGGGGCAGGCATATAACCAGAGCGTTTCAGCTGTACTGGTGATGTTTGTTAAGTTGGGGGGTGGGTGCACAGGTGTTCTTTGTAATCTTTTTAATCTTTTTGTATGCATTTAATACTGCATAATAAAACTTAAAAAGTCAAGGAAGAGGAAAAAAATTGCACCCAACAACCGTGCATCCCCCCAGTGCATTACTTATTTCCCCTGCGGTGCCCCCAGAGCCTGGAACAGTGCCTGCCTGCTACAGAGGAGCACAGATCCTCTTGTTCCTTAACTAATCCCTGACTCTCCACCGTAACACCCTTTAATAAGTGTGGGTGTGAGAGGCAGGTAGGTAGGTGCCTTGTGATGGGATATACAAGTGGGACACAAAGGAGTTCCCAGATTTTAAGAGGTTTGGGTGCAGTTGTAGCCACTGGAGCATTTTGAACAGAGCAGCAAGATGATCTGCCTCACATTTCTACAGGATCCCTCTGCCTCCCACATTGAGACAAGGTTGATGGGGACCATGGCAGAAGTGGGGAGACCAGCCATCCAGGCAAGAGAAAATGGCAGCTGGGACCAGAATTGGGGCGGTGGAGGTGGGGAGAAGTGAAGAGATTCAGAATGGATTTTGAACGTAGAGCCAATGGGATTTGTTGGTGGATTGGACATGGCCCTGGACCTCCCTAAAGCCCTCGGGAACCCTAGAATGAGTTGTCCTATCGCCCAAAAAGACAGTCCAGCTCCTCTGGAGTCCCATGGGGCTGTCCATCCAGTTCCATGCTAACCTACCAGACACTTGTCTTAAGGTACAAACCCACAGGTGGATTTCATTTTCCCAACATTTAATTAGAAAAGAAAAACATTACAAGAAGAAAGGGAAACTCTTTGGGGTTTGGGACCACAAGATGGGGCCAGATTCCTACTTGTCATTTCTACTTAGTTGTATAATTGTATGGCCTCAACGTCCCCAGTCTTCCTTTGTGGCATTCCTCCTGCCCATCCTGGGAGGGCTCTGAGCTTCCCCAAGTGCTTTCTCACTTTCCAAGGAAGGAATAGCTCCTGATCTCTGCCCCTCACAAGACTGCCCTACCCACAGTCTTGTCAGTCTCCGTTAATGGCAACTCCATCCTTCCAGTTGCTTTGATGACAAACCCTGCAGTCATTCTTGACTCCTCACTTCCAATCCTGGCCCATCAGCAAGTTCTATAGTCCTACCTAAACCATGCAGAATCCGAGCACATCTCATCACTTCTACCGCTACTACTACAGCAGTAGTAGTAACAGTCTCCTACTGGTCTCCCTAATTCGACTCTTAACCCTCTTATAGTCTATTCTCAAAACAGAAACTAGGGTGACGCGTCAGATCATGTCTCTGCCCTGTTCAGCACCCTCCCATGGCTCCCATCTCCCTCAGAACATAAGCCAAAAAGTCCTTAAAATTATAATCTGTGAACCCCCCATTACCTCTCTACTTCCTCTGCTACCCTCCCTCTTGCTTACTTTTTTCCAACCACACTAGCCTCTTGGCCGTGCCCTCAACATTCCAGGTTTTCTGCTGAAATGTGGCTTTTGCACAGTCTGTCCCCTGTCTCGAATACTCTCTCAAATATGTCTTTGTGGCTGACTCCCTCAACTTCCTCAACTCTGTTAAAATCTCATCTCACTTTAATAAGGCCACTGTCTGCCCCACCAGACCAACACACAACCAATTCCCTCAATGCTGCTTTTTTTCCCATTCCATTTACCACCTTCTAAAATTCAATATAATTTACAATTCATTTTTATTTTTTTATTTGCTGCCTCACCTATGTCTTAGCTTGGCAGCCTAGTAACTATTGTTATTTAACCAACCACCCCAAAAGTTAGTGGCTTAAAAATCGCAGCTGTCACTTATTTTGCTCATGCATCTCCAGTTTGGACAGGTATTGTGAGGAAGGCTCATGTCTGCCCCCTGTCGCATCAGCTGGGGTGATGTGCAGTGAAGAATTTAGTCTCACCCAAAGAGAGGTCTGACCCCCCACCCCAAACACACACACATACTCCTTGGAGGTAACCTCTAAACCCTTTGAATTGCCTGAGTGATGGGAGTGTCTTGGTGGGCCCTTTGGGCCACAGCTGATAGTTTACACTAGAGAGGTGATGCATAGTGAGCCCCTAGGCTATGTGATATCAGCCTATGTGATGTCTAGGAAGAGGGGCTGGACACTGAGTTCCACCATGTGGGCAATCAATGCATCAATCATGCCTATGTCATTAAGCCCCAATAAAACTATGGATACCGAGCTCGCCTGAGCTTCCTGGGTTGGCAATACTCTGCATTTTGTCACACGTTGATTCCAGGAGGGTGAGGCATCATGAGGACAATAGGGAACTTCATGTATGGAACCCTCCCAGACCCCACCCTACGCATCTCTTCTTTTGGATGAATTTCTTTATCCTCTCCATGCAATAAACCACAAACATGAGTCTATTAGGTTTCAGTGGGTTTTGTGAGTCTTACTAACAAACTATCAAACATGAGCTGGTTTTGAGAAGTTGCTGAACTTGCAGTTGGTGTCACAAGTGAGAGCAGTCTTGTGTGGACTCTTCCGTCTGACCCTGTAGTTGGACCCTACCTTTGCAATTGGGGGTCAGGACTGTGCCCTCACCTCGCAGTTCTGCTAACTCTGGATAGGTGGCTAAACTGAGGGCTGGAGGGATCTGCGTCCAAGGGGTCTTATTCACACAGCTGGCAATTTTGTGCTGGCTGCCAGCTGGGAACTCACCTGGGTCTGAGGGCAAGGTCCTTGGTTCCTTTCCATGTGACCTCTGCTTCTTCACAGCTTAAAAATGGCCAAGAGAGTGTGTATCCCAAGAGAGTGCCAAGTGGAAGATGTCTCACCTTGTATGACTCAGCCTCAGAAGTCACAGTGAGTTCTGTTGGACAAGGCCGTCACTACCCAGTCCTACCCAGGTGCAAGAAGAGGGGGCATATCCCTGCTATGTGGAACGTGACTGCCAGGGGTGTAACTCTCCCTGGCAATGTGGGACATGACTCCCGGGGATGAGCCTGGCCTTGGCATTGTGGGATTGAGAAAGCCTTCTTGACCAAAAGGGGGGAAAGAGATGAAACAATATAAAGTTTCAGTGGCTGAGAGATTTCAAACAGAGTTGAGAGGTCACTCTGGAGGGCACTCTTATGTGCTATATAGATATCCCTCTTTAGTTTTTAGTGTACTAGAATAGCTAGGAGGAAATACCTGAAACTGCTGAACTGCAACCCAGTAGCTTTGATTCTTGAAGATGATTGTATAGCTATGTAGATACACGGTGTGACTGTGTGATTGTGAAAACCTTGTGGCTCACACTCCCTTTATCCAGTGTATGGACAGATGAGTGGAAAAACGGGGACAAAACTAAATGAATAATAGGGAGGGATGGAGGTTTGGGGTGTTTTAAGTGTTCTTTTTTACTTTTATTTTTATTTCTTTTGGAATAAGGAAAATGTTCAAAAATTGATTGTGGTGATGAAAGCACAACTATATCACGGTACTGTGAACAATTGATTGTACCCTGTGAATGACTGTATGGTATGTGAATACATCTCAATACAATTGAATTAAAAAAAGAAAAGGGGCATAGACTCCACCTCATGATGGGGCAGTGGTAAGATTCTGGACTAGCAAGTGGGCTAGGAAATACTGTTGTGGCCACTTTTTGAAAATACAAGATGGTACAATCGGGTCCCCCAAGGACAGACACCACAGTCAGTCTAGTGGGGGAAGCAAGACAGGGAAGGGGTAGAAACAAGCCACAGCGCACTCTCGGGCACAGCCCTGCAGAAGGAGGAAAGATTCCGCCGTATCCATGGGCAACCATGGACTGCAAGTTTCTACTTAGGGTTTGTCCCAGCTTGAGGTAAAGGAGCTGGGATTTCATAATTCTGCAGCCGTTGGTCATTGACTAAGGGAGGGCAGGGAAAGTACATTCCAGGCACTTGCAGCTCTCTGCTCTTGCACACAGAGGCTCCAGTAGCCTGAGGGGCATCCCTCTGAAAAAAGAGTCTGTTGGAGGCACAAGTACACTGAAGCTGGAAAGGGACATGCAAAACAGTAAAAGGGATCCTACAGGATTTGGGCCAAACACCAACACCTCCTTGAGGAAAGCGATCTTTGTTCCGCTTGCTAATGTTTGTTGAATTGAATTAAGTTGAATTATCAAAGGAAATAACCATTCCTCTATTACTTCTGTCTTTTGTGCTTTGTTTCTGAAGGTCTTCCCCATCCAGATGATAAAAAGTTTTCCTGTGGTTTCTTTTAATACTTTTCATAATTGTGTTTCTTACATTAATGTGTTAATGTCCCTGGAGCTAATTTGTTGAGGTATAATTTACAGGTAGTAAAATGCATAAATATTAACTTTACAGATTGATAAATTTTTACATATGTTTATGCCCATGTAACCACTACCACCCAGATTAAGATACAGAACACTACCCCTCATTCCAGAAAGTTCTGTCATGTCCCTTTCCAGTGGATAATAATCACTCCAACAAAGGTAACCACTATTCTGACTTCTGTTACCATAGAATATGTAAATGAATTTAAAGTCCCAAATTCAAGAGCAACAAGTTGAAATAATTTAGACATTTAAGACAAACATAAAGCATTAGGTTTTGTTCTTTTATATAAAGGCAAACAAAGGCTAAAACTAATAAAATTAAAGGTTTTCACCACGAAACAAACACAACAACAACAGCGAATGGAAGCAAAATGGACACGACAAAGCAGAGGGAACAACATTTATTGTTCCGCCTTTCCCATTTAGAGCCACCTGGAATAGAAGTTTGTGGAGGGGAGGAGGGAGGGTTTAAGGTTCATTTTTGCCCATGTGGATAGCCAATGAGCGGCACCCTTTATTGAAAAGGCCACCATGATCCCAAGGCTCTCCAGTGCGACCTGTGTCAAGAATTAAGGGCCCGTATACGTGAGGGTCTGCATCCGGGCTCTGCTTTCTATTCCATTGGGGTCACTAGTCCAGCTTGTACCAATCCCACTCACTCTCAGTTACAGAAAATAAAAACAACATTTGTAAAACAAATGGAACTATCAAAATAAGGAAATGATAAAATAAATACAATTTAATGATCAAGGGAAATCAAATGGCAGCAGGAAGCTCAAAACTTAGGAAGGTGTCTGGTAAGATAAAGGAACCAGAGAGAAGAGGTCTGGGGTTAAAGGACTCTATGGTTTCATGGTCCCTGATTCTCAGTTCAGCCCTGGGGGTAAACTTGATGTTCTTTAGGTGGGTGGCTTGGTGTGGGTAGTGTGTGTCAGAAAAAGAGAGTTCATAGTCAGCCTAATACGTCTTCATGGGTAAGGAATTTAATGTGGCTTCTCCCTTCTCTCGGCCCCAGAGAGCCTATCCTTTCTGTGCCTTTGGCCCGTTGCCCCAAACCCGAGCTCACACCACTTTGCTTTGTGGCCTAGAGATGTCACTGACCCAGCCTCCAGGCAGCGGGGACCTCACCTCAGCCTTGGAGAAAAAGCGAGGGGAGGCGGCAGCAGAAGAAATCCTCGCTGGGGAGAGATAGGCCTAGGGCTTTTGTTTTTTAATGGAAGCCACAAGGAAGTTCCTATTGTATGTGGTGTCAGGGAGAGCAGTTGATTTTACTGCCCGTTACAGAGGCTGGTGTCTGATGAAAAAAGGAGTAGATCAAAATGTGGCTTGGTTGAGCAAAAGCAGTGCTAATTACAACCACCTGCTCAATGGTGCGCGACAAGATAACTCGCATGTAGGTCATTCCACAGGAGTCAGGTGAAGTTTGTTGTGCACTGTGTTTGACAAGAGCAGTGAACCCTGTTTTCATATACTCAGCTTTCAGAACATGTTCCTTATGTATATCTGATGTCATAGCTTAAAACAAATGAAGGGAATGTAAGTCATTCCTCTTTATAAAACTTTTATTAACGCCAAAAATGCAAACAGTGAATACAAAATGGATTTTTAAAATCAGGGTGATTGTGGGAGCAGAGACGATATACACCGCGCCTGGGAGGTCTTTAAGAGGAGAAAGGCAGGCCTAAGAGGAGCATTTGGTTTCGAGTTGGATGTCAAAGGCCATGATTCAACCGGTCTGTGTGCTGCAGTAAGTGGCTTGTCCAGTGGCTCCCACCCACCGGGTCACCGTGTCTTCACAGCTAAGCCGTGTGCTGGACTTTGGGGCTCCTCCTTCCCCAAGGACAGCTGATCTCCCGGCGCTCTCTGCCTTACGGCCTTCGGGTCTTCCCAGCTTGACACCTTCACTCCCTCCTCCCGCACTGCACAACCCCTGACCTGGAGGAATTTCCTAGCAAAATGAAACGAAGTGAAAGAAAGTGAAAGAAAAATGAACTGCAGAAAACAAGATGCGATTCATTTACTGCATGGCCCTGGATTTCGAATTCCAAATTTTTAAGGAAGGTGTACACCTTACAGTGTAAAGACATACGATTTGTGCTTGACTTGAAATGGTATCTGAAGTCATTTCTATAGAAACGTCAGGCTCTTGGTCAGAGAGAGCCCTCTATTACATACCGATAGCTTCTGGAAGACGAGATTTGACTTGTGGTGCTGTTCTCTGGAACACAGGCTGCTCTAAGTTCAAAAGCTACGTGCCCGTTATTTCTCTGAATTGTTGCACTTTTGCATAGCCATCTGTTAGCAGTTTTATCAAAGCAGGACATAATTACATACACCCTGGATGTAATTAATCCTTATCTCTCATCACTGTCACTTTCTATACCTTTAAATTGGAGTGCCCGTATTAATTAGTTACTTCTAAACAGGTCACACTACTCAAGTGTGTGTTGCTTCATGCACTAAATACGTTCTGGAAAGGGGTGTGTCAATCAAATGACATTTCACTACTGATGTTATTTCAGCTGTATTTTCTTTTCTGGGCTAGCTCCATCCCAGTGTGGTTCTTGATACTTGGGTATACAATTTTTCTGCACCAGCCTCTGTCAGGTAATTAATGATCTATAAATAAGCGCCCCACACATGGGGGAGTTAAGATTTATGGGAACTTGCAGTCTAGAGCCCTGGATTCTTGTGACCCTTTGTGTCCTGACCTGCAGCTGAGCACGGGGCAGGGAGCCCTTTGGGGTCTCTGTCCGGGATCACCAGGACTCGAAACTCATTTCATGCACTTGGCAAGCTTTCTGCTCTCTGCCTAAGGAAAACAATGGTGTCACCAGAACCTGCTACTTTGAAAATCAAAGTTCCTTCTTTTCTGGCCTGATGTACCAAGACTTTGGCATTTCGTTCCCTTTGCAGCAGTTTGAAACCCTGAAGCCTTGCAGCACAGCCTCCGAGTGCACCAACTGCCCTGACCGTCGAGGGCCTGCCTGCCTACTCCATCCGTCCTCGCGTGTAAGACCCAGAAGGGAACGGCAGGCTGGGATCTGCTTAACTCCAAGCTGTTCAGACCTGTCTTCTTCTGGTTGCCGGTGCTCAAAACGACCTGGATAAAACCCCGTGCCCAAGTGAAACTGTGAAGGAAGGAGCAACGTGCTGCCGTCATTGAGGGCTCTCCCTCTTGGAACCCGGAGAGATCGCTGAAGCAGAAGTGAAAATGGCCCCATTCACCAGATAGTTTACGATTCTGATCTAAGCACAGGAGAGAGTTCAGAATTTTAGCTGTTGCAGTAAAACGATGACATTCTGTGGGGAGCAAGACCGGCTCCACTTTCATCTCCAAATGTCCCATTTGAGAGATGTTTTTAACCAAACTCTAGGGAAAAAGTTCCCCCAAATCTTGGTTTTGTTGTTTCTCCCCTGTCTGAATGAATGTGGAGTTTTCTACATCCTAGTTCGTGGCTCTGGAATCCTTAATCCCTCCTCCCTTCTTCTGACTGCTGAGACAACTCCAAGCATCCTGTGTCTGGGCACGGACAGTGGGGCTGGAGAAGGAGACGGCGGCCACGGGCTCAGGCTGGGGAGTTGGGTACCCACAAACCACTGTCCGAGAGGAAGCTTTGTATGAGCAGCACTCTTTCCTAAGGGTTCTTGACCAGACCACTGAAATCACACATTCTCTTCTGGTTTTGACCTGCATTGACCATTGGTATGCTTCTAACACAAACACTCAAACTAAGCCCCCAACTTCCCCATCGCACATATGCCCCAAGCCCATATCTCTCATACTTTTGATTGCCTCTCATCAGTCCACATCTGCTTTGTGCTCTGGAGAGCTTGAGTCTTCTGTTCATCCACTTGGACATAGTCTACTCTTTGCTCTTCTGAAAGAAAAAGTTTCTGCAGAAGGAGAACAAAAAGGTTCTCATTACATTAATAAGAAAATTCAGGAAAATGTCTGCCCTTCTGTGGCAGGTTATGTTACTTGGTTAAACATTTGCTGCCCCTTCCTATTGGGTCCGTCCACGTGGAAGAACTCTACTTTGTGCATTTGCATATAAATATCTATCACTCTACTCCCTTCCACTTTGCGAGAGCCATTTGACTGGCTTTGTCCAGTACAATGTGAGTGGAAGTGACATGTGCCAACCCTAAGGGGACAAAAGGCATCATGCAGTTTTGCAGTCCTTCTCTTCCCTCTGCTACAAGACCAGTGTGCCTTGGATGGGAGCCGCTACTTCTTCGTGGGTCCCGCACTGAAGATGAGCTGTAGCAGAAGCCGCCCCGGCCTGCAGTGTAACACGAACAAAAACTGAAAGCGCCTTAGTTGTTGTAAGCCTCTGTGATTGGGTTGTTTGTTTTGACTCATAGCACAACTGACTACTGCACCTTTTGTACTTGCTCATCCCACCCTTCTGACCAGGTTTTCTGGAGTTGCAGTTCAGGTTTTTAGAATGAAATTGAGGCTGAAGGAGAAGTAGGAGTTAATTCAGCAAAAGGGGAGGAAAGTGTTCTAGATGTAGATTTTTTTTTTTTAATGGAACCATGCTGTACATTCCCTTCTGTGATTTGTTTTCACCAAACGATGCATTGTTAGGCACAATTTTTATTATGACCACCCCTGGCTCAAAACTACTTTGTTGCTGCCCAGTGCTTACCATCTGTCCATTCAGTGGCTTACACTGTGCGGTGGATGATACTAGATAACAGTTACACTCGCTGACGCTGACGTGTATTAACTCATTTAATCCTCACAGCAACGCTCCGGGGTAGGTTTATCATTTCTTATCCTCAGGGAGATGAGAACACTGCCCAGAGGAGGAGAAGCCACCCAGCCCGGCATTCGAGGCCCTTGCTCCAAACGTGCAGCCCCTTTCACCGTCCCCTTGGCTGTAACCAAACTAGGCTGAGCTAGGTGGCTCCCTAAACAGGCTCTTCCTCTGCCCAGGGTGCCCTTTACCCCACCTGAACTGGGCCTAAGAAAATTTCCCATGAGTGTTTTGGTTCGAATCTTGAAGAAAAGGATACACCATACATTCATACACAGACACACAAAGAAAATACCCTAGAAAGGAATACGGCAGAATTTCATTCCCTCTGGGTGGCTGGATTATGGCTGATTTAAATAGTCTTCCTGATTTGTGTCTGTAACTTAACGACTTTCTAAAGTAAACACGTATGACTTTAATAAGCAGAAAAGTCTAAACAGAAGTAGTATCACCCGGGAATTCTCAGACACAAAGTCATACCTTCTGTACGGGGGCTGGTGATGCTGAATTATTAAAGTCCAGGGCTAAATAATCCAGGCTGATTCTCTTTGTCCAAGTGAAAGCAGCGCTGCTCAGGGAGCTGGCTTGTCTGTGCTCCTGCTAGAGACCAACATCACAGGACTCAGGTTAGGGACGGCCTGGGCTGCACGAGGGAAGGGGCGCTCAGGGCTGCCTCCACTTACACAGCTGCCACCAGACCACAGTGGAGGGGCTGGTGCCAGCCGAGGGGTCAGACTGCACATCTGAGCGAGAGCTAGAATTTACAGTACGATACAGCCGATTCAGCCCTCGCTGCAAAATTAGATCATTAGTCACCACGGAAACAGTTTGCCAAAATTTCCTCGGAAGAGCACTATTCGATTTTTGGGTCAGATAGGCCCAATGATATGTTCGAGATGAAATCCTGAAAATGTCAACTACTCATATTGAAATTCTAGTAAAGGCTTCCCAAATGCATTTAGAGAGTAATGACATATGTGCAACACACCCCCGTGTACACACCACCCAGCTTAAGGAATGAAGCCCCTGTTTCTCCTCTATTTTATGACAATGTCAGTATCCTCAGATAATACATTGTTTAGTTTTGCCTGCTTTCGAACTTTAAACAATCATATTTTATGTATTTTGGTGACTTAAATTTTTGCTCAGTATTATGGGTCTAGCATTCACCCATGTTGATGCAATAGCTTTTTTCATTGCTTGATTATTACTCCTTGTGTGATTTATTTAACCATTCTCCTTTCAATGGACACTTGAGTTGTTTATAGTTTGTGGGCTGTTATACACAGTGCTATTCTGAACATACCTGCACCTGTGTAAGATTTTCTAGGCTGTTTACCTGGGGATAGAATTGCTGGCTTATAGGATGTGTGCAACCAACAACTTTACTAAATAATGCCTGTCTGTTTTCCAAAGAGGTTGTACTGATCTACACACATACGAGAAGTATACAAGAGCTCTTATTGCCCCAGACCTCCACTTGGTATTGTCAGACTTTTTAATGTTTTGCACACTTGATAGGTGTAAAATGATATCTCGTTGTGGCTTTATGTTCCATTTCCCTGATTATTAAGTAGCATCTCTTCATTTATTAAAGGGTCATTTACTTTTTCTCTTCTATGAAATACCTGCTCATTATTTTGCCAACTTTTATATCAGATCATTTGTATCTTTTATTTATCCCTAGCAGTTCTTCATAAATGTTTGACAGCAATCTTTTCTTTGTTATGTGCATTGCAAATAGCCCATCCCAGTCTGTGGCTTGTCTTTTCATTCCCGTAACTGTATTTTTTCTCAAAGAAGAGAAGTTCTTACGTTTAATGTATTCTAATATGCCAATCTTTTCCTGTGTGGTTTGCACTGTGTGCTTTGCCTAAGGACTTCACTGTTCTGCGATTATAATTTGTTTTCCTATATTTTCTCATAAAAAGTATAAAGGTTTGCCTCTCACATTTAAGTAAGAATCTAGCTTGCACTGATTGTAATATGTGGTGGTGACACGGGGGTGTTATTCCTTTCTTTTGCCCATATGGATAACCGTTCTTTCCCCTGTAATTGCAATCTCTATTCCTACAGCGAGTTTCCGTACGTGTTTGGGTCGGTTCCGGGGCCTTCCCTTCTATTCTATATTGGTCTCTGCTTGTACCGTTACTACTCTGCATGGATTACTGCAATTGTGAGTGAACCCTGACCTCTGCTAGGACAAACACCCTCCACTTTCTTCTCCCAGTGGGTCTTGGGAATTGTTGACCACTGTTCTTGCGTATCCGTTTTGGAATCAGCTGAGTTCCACAAAACCTTCTTTTGGGTATTTGGTAAGAATTGACACCTGTAATATCTGTGTCTCCCTCTACAGGAACCTGAGGAACATAATCTATCTTTCCGTTTATTTAGGTCTTAATTTTTTTCAACAAAGTTTTAAAATTTTTCTTCAGAAGGTTCTTACTGATCATTTGTTAGATTTATCTCCAGATTAAATCTAGAGTTTGCTTGCTATTGTAAATGATACGTTTTGTTTAAACTACCATTTTCTGTTGGTTTCCACTGACTTTTGTATATTGATTTTATGTCCATTAAAGTTGCTAAAATCTCTTCTGAGTTCTGATGATTTGTAGGTAAATTGTTTGCAGTCTTCTGTGAAGACAAACACTTCATCTATGAATATCACGGTTGATTTTCTTTCTTCCTTTCAATTCTTATACCTTTTACTTCTTTGATTTGTCTTCTGTCACTAGCTGGGAGCTCAGGTACAATATTGAGTAGGAGGAGTGTAAGATGGAATCTTTTTTTTATAACTGATTTTAAAGGAAGTAATTGTAATGTTTCACCACTGAGTAAGGTGACTATGATAGGTTTCATGTAGATTCTTTTTTTATGAGGGTAAGGAAAATTCCTTCAATTCCTTGTTTGCTAATAGGTTTTTTTTTATGAACAGATGTTGAATTTTGTCAAATACTTTTCCTGCATCTATTGGGATAATTATATCATTTTTCTCCTTTAATCTGTTAATGTGGTTGATGGCATTAATAAATTTCCTTGCTTTATGGCTGTAATATCTCATCTCTCTGAAAATATTAATAATACATATTTAAAAAGTTTTGTCCTCCCTACACAGGTTTTATCTCCTCTAAGTCTGTTTGCTTTGGTCTCTATCTTTGATGTTAGAGCTTTCCTAAAATGTCTGATAATCTTGTCTGTCTGCTCATATTTGAGAGTGAAAGAGCAAAAAGATGATCCAACGCTTTGAGTACATGGGTGGCACTTAGCAATGTGGGCTTTACCTGCAGTAAAGGGTTTGTGGGGCGGTTCTCCCATCCGTTATGCATATTCACTTTATCCCTTGGTTTTTAGTATCGTGTTCTTGGTAACTGTGTCTGGTAGACCCCAGTCCAGAGAGAACTTGATTACTCTCTCTAGAGATTACACTTCAAGTTTTCTGTGGGAGTGGGGCGTGGGAGGTCACAATAGTGCAGCTTCATGGAATGGGAGAAGGGATACTGGAATTTATATGCCTCTTTAAACAGGCCACTCATTACTCCTTATTTTACTTCCCCTTCACACCTGCTTTCAGAATTACCTGCACTGGGAAGTTCCCGAACCCTTTGGTTATTTCAAAGCATAAATTAAGTTGCTTCTTGCCTCCCCACCCCGATTATTTAGGATTTAGCTTCCTTCCTGCTAAGTCATTTACAACTCATCCATCTGCAATCCCATTTCCAATATGTTATTGCTACTTTTCTTCCGCAATTCTTCTCATGCTTGTGGGTTTATGCCTTTTAAAAAAATGCCTTTACTGGTATTTTAGAGGTTGTTTCTAAAAGGTAGTCAGTCTGCTTGTGGTCAATCTGACATCTTTATCAAGATGTTCATTAACAGATTTTCTAATGCTAAACCAGTCTTGCATGCCTGGAATAAATTCAACTTCTTCATGATATGTTATTTATTTAATATATTGCTGGATTCATTTTGCTAAAATCTTCTTTAGGATTTTTTTTTTTTTTTTGGTAACAGCTATATTGGGTTATGAGTCACATACCATACAACTTACCCATTTAAATTGTATAATTCAGTGAATGCACATTTGTGCAATCATCACCACAATTTTAGAACATTTTCATCACCCTAAAAAGAAAGCTTGCACCCCTTAGCCAAAACTCCTCAATCCTTCCATCCCCCCTTCTGCCCTCTGCCCAGCCTGAGGCAGCCACCGCCAATCTACTGTCTCTATAGATTTGCCTATTCTGGATATTTCATTTAAATGGAACCACACAGCCTGTGGTCCTTTGTGGCTGGCTTCTTTCACCTAGCATAATGTGTTCAAGGTTCAATCATGTTGTTGCATCAGTACTGCGTTCCTTTTGATGCCAGAATAATATTCCATTGTATCCTATACCACATTCAGTTGATCCATCAGTTGGCGAACATTTGGGTTGTTTCCACTTTTTGGCTATTATGAAAAACACTGCTGTGAATATTCATGTAGAAGTATTTGGGTGGATATATTCTTCTTTAGGTATTTTTAGGCAGAATTCTTAAGGGAGAGTTACCTATAGTTTTTTATACTATCACTATTTGTTTTGGTATCAACTTATGCTAGCCTCATAAAATCAGCTGGGGAAGAGTCACTCTTTCGCCATTCCCTGGAGGTATTTATATCAGGTTGTGATCATCTGTTCCTGTCTAAAATTTTCTAGGCTAGTGATTTTTTGTAGTAACATTTTCCCTACTGATTCAATTTCTTTAATGGTTATATAACCATTCGTGTTTTCTATTTCTTCTTGTCTGTTTTTGATAACATTTTTCTGAGAATTTATCCATTTTCACCAAAGTTTTCTAATTCATTGGTATGACGTTGTTTATCCTCTCTAGTTTTATTATTTTGTTAACTTCTGTTCTTGCCTTTATTTGTTTTATTTTCTTAGGGTTTATTTTTTTCAACTTATTATGAACATTTCAAACAAACAGACAAATTGAAGAAAATATACAGTGAACACCTATATACCCACCCCATCTATATTCATTCACTAACATTTTGCTATACTTGCCTTATCACATATCTACCCATCTCTCTATATGTCCTTTAATCCATCTTATTTTTTATGTACTTTAAATTGTTTGTACACACCCACCTAAATATTTCAGCCTGCATACCCTTAACTGGAGTTCACTATTTATTTACATTTTATGTAAAATTTACTTACAATTAAATGTACAAATCATATGTGTACCCTCACTAAGTTTTGACAAGTGCATAAAACTACATAACCCACACCCTTATCGAGATTTAAACATTTACATTACTGTACAGAATTCTCTTGAGAATGGCTCCTATTTTCCTGGTTCTTTGTATGTTAAGAAATTTTGGATTTTATTCTAGATATTGTAAATGTTATGCTCTAGAGACTGCATTCTCTCATGTTCTTTTGAAGAATGCTGCTTTTGTTTAGTTTTAGTAGGCAATTAACTTGGTTTACTCAAGCTACAAATTCTGTCTCTTAGATAAGCAGCTCAAATTTCAGCTAAATTTTTCATTCTTAGCTGGATTCTGTCCTGTACATGCATTGTTCAGAGGTCAGAGATTTGGGCAGAACTTATACACAAAATTTGTTTGTTCCCCTTCTCTGGCTCATCTTTGTAGAATTCTCCACTCAGTTTCCAGCAACTGGGATTGCCCAAACTCTCTCTTCTGGTTCTTCAGGCCAGATTTTCTATCAGATTTAGCCACCCCATGCTATGATCTGCCCTCAGGTTGAAAACTGAAAGGAAAAAAGAAAAACACACACACAAAGGATAACTCATCCTGAACCATTCCTTTCTTCCAACTATCAACTGCTTTTGTTCATTCTCCAGTGCCTTAAGGCCTCTTTATTATTTTCTGTGTGTCTATTTTGTCCAGAGTTTATAGCTGTTATCTATGGGAGGGTCATATCCAGTAGGAGGTTCCTCAGCAATGTAGGAAGCAGAATTCCTTAGCTATTCTCTTGGGGTTTATTTTTTGTTCTTTTTATAACATAAGTCGGTGGCTTAGATCATTCATTTTAAGCTTTTCTTGTTTTCTAATATAAGCATATAATTTTCTCTGAGTACCACTTTACCTGAAGCCTCCATGTATCAATAAGAACTATTTTTTGTTATTATGCACTTCTAAGTATTTTCTAATTTCCAGAATTTATTTTTTGACTGATAAGTTAATTAGAATTTCCCAACATACAGGAGGTTGGGAGGTTGTCGTTTTGTTATTCATTTCTAATTTAATTATACTATTGTTAGATAATGTTATCTATACGATACCAACAATTTAAAACTTAACGCTTAATTTATGACCCAAGGTCTATTATGTCTAATACTAACAAAGCTAATATACCAACTTTCTTTTATGACTATTTTCCTGATATATTTTTTCTATCCATTTACCTTCAACTTTCTGTGCCCTTATGTTTTAGGCATGTCTTCTGTAAAAAGCATAGAGGCAGAATTTTTTAAAAAGAAATCATTCTACAAATCTTTGTCTTTTAACTGGAGAGGTTAGTCTTCTGACTAATAATTATTACTGATATATATGGGTAGTTTTAAAAATGTCTGTGCATCCTATTTGTCCTGCCTTTTCTGCTTCTTTTTTTCTTTTTCTTGTATTGATTAAACTTTTTTCTGATCACATTTATCCCTCTACTAGCTTATTAGTTATATATTTCAGTCCTGTTCTTTTAACGGTTACCCTACAAATCAGGGGTCAGCAAACTTTTCCTGTACAGGGCCAGTCAGATAGCAAATACTGCATGCTTTGTAGATCATAAGGTCTCTGTTGCAAAAGCAGCCACGGACAATATGTAAACAAATGGGTAATGCTGTGTTCCAATAAAATTTTATTCATAAAAATAGGTGGCAGGCTAGCTTTGCCCCGTGGGCCATGGTTTGCTGACCCCAGATACAAATTATAATACACATATTTAATTTAACAGTGTCTAAAGTTAATATGCCCCTCTATACAATACAAGTATCTTAAATACTTTAATTCTGATCACCTCCTCCTCACATAAAAGCAATTGTTCAGTATTTTAATTCTGTCTTGTTTTCTTTGCACCACATATTGAATGTTATTTTTGTTATTCCGTGCTATCAATGTTTGTTTAGATTCACCCACATTTACCATTTTAGTTGCTGATCGTTCTTCTTACATCATGCTTAAAGTACATCCTTTATAAATTCCTATTACAGCTCCACACAGTTCTATAAGTTTAAAACTCTCCAGGGTTTTTTGGTCTCAAAATATTATTTCATTATTGTTCCTGAAATACAGGTTTGCTAGGTATGCAATTTAAAAAAAAAAAAAAATTGTTCTTTTCTTCCAGTACTTTGGAAATACTATTCCACTCTATTCTTGCTTCCATTGTTGCTTTTCAGAATTTGGTTGTCAGTCTAACCGGCCATTTCTCTTCTGGTTACTTTTAAGAACTTTTCTTTGTCTTTGCTGTTCTTTTGGGTTTCTACAGTGGTTCTAAGTAACAATTTCTTTTATTTAACCTGCTTGCTTTTCATTGGATTTTCTGAGGATTGGTGTCTTTCATGAATTCTGGAAGACTCTGTTACAACCCTTTACATATTGATTCTCTCCTATTTTTTCTATCATCTGCTTCTGCAACTCTGACTAAACATGTTCGACTTTTTCATCCTGTCTTCTGTGTCTCAACTTTTCTTTCATATATGCTCCATGTTTTTCTTTCCTTCTTTTGATTTATTAGTAACGTCTTCTTATCTATCTGCCAGCTAGCTAAATCTTTCTTTGTATTTAATCTCTTTAACTCCTCCATTGGGTTTCTAATTTCATTCATATTTTTATGTCTAGAAGTTCTAATTGATTCTTTCCTAAGTCTACCTGATCACCTTAATAGTATCTTGTTACTGAGTCCAACTTTCAATTTTTCATTTTATTTCTTTAAATCTATCAAACATACTTATTTTGTATAAAAATCCAATATTTTCAATATCTGCCTACTTCCAAAATACCTTTAGAAGAAAACACAGGAGAAAATCCTTATGATCTGGGGTTAGGCAAAGAGTTCTTAGACATGATAATAATCCACGAAAGAAAAGAAATTAGTTAAATGGCCTTCATCGAAATTAAAAATGTGTGTCCCTCAAAAGACAGCAGCAAATGAAACTACAAGCTACAGACACAGAGAAAATATTTGCAGATGACAAATCTATCAGAGGACTTGTATGCAGAATATAGAAAGGACTCTCAAAACTCAACAGTAAGAAAACAAACAACCCAATCAAAACTTGGGCAAAAGCCTTGAATAGATACTCCACCAAAGAGGGTATATGGATGGATGGCAAGCAAGCACATGAAAATATATTTAACATCATTCACCATTAGGGAAATACAAATTAAAACCACAAAGAGATGTTACTACACCCCTATTAAAATGTTTAAAATTTAATAAACTGACAATCCCAAGCCTGCTGGTGAGAATGTGGAACAACAAGAACTCTCATACATTACGGGAAGTAATGCAGCAAAACGGTGCAGCCACTGTGGAGAACGGTTTGGCAGTTACTTGCGAAGTAAAACTGCAGTTACCATAGGTACCTCCCGGCAACACCGCATCTGCGTAATTACCCTAGAGCAGGGTTGCTCAACGGCAGAACTATTGACATGTGGGTACAGACAATTATTTGTGGTGGAGGGTTGTCCTGAGAATGACAGAACGTTTAGCAACAGTCTTGACCTCTACCCACTAGATGCCCATAGCACCAGCACCACTAAAGGCCCATAGCTCCACCACTACTAGATGCCCATAACACCACCACTAGAGGCCCATAGCACCACCACTAGATGCCCATAGCACCACCATTAGAGGCCCATAGCACCACCACTAGATGCCCATAGCACCACCATTAGAGGCCCATAGCACCACCACCACTAGAGGCCCATAGCACCACTACTAGATGCCCATAGTTCCACCACTAGATGCTCATAGCACCACCACTAGATGCCTATAGCACCACCACTAGAGGCTCATAGCACCACCACCACTAGAGGCCCATAGCACCATCATTAGAGGCTCATAGCACCACCACCACTAGATGCTCATAGCACCAGCACTAGATGCTCATAGCACCACCACTAGGTGCCCATAGCACCACCACTAGATGCCCATATCTCCACCACTAGATGCCCATAGCACCACCACTAGAGGCCCATAGCACCACCACCACTAGAGGCCCATAGCACTATCACTAGAGGCTCAGCACCACCACCACTAGATGCCCATAGCACCACCACTAGAGGCTCATAGCACCATCACTAGAGGCTCATAGCTCCACCACCACTAGAGGCCCATAGCACCATCACTAGAGGCTCATAGCACCATCACTAGAGGCTCATAGCTCCACCACCACTAGAGGCCCATAGCACCACCACTAGATGCCCATAGCACCACCACTAGAGGCTCATAGCACCACCACCACTAGAGGGTCATAGCACCACCACTAGAGGGTCATAGCTCCACCACCACTAGAGGCCCACAGCTCCAACACCACTAGATGCCCATAGCTCCACCACCACTAGAGGCCCATAGCACCACAACTAGAGGCCCATAGCACCACCACTAGAGGGTCATAGCACCACCACCACTAGAGGCCCATAGCACCACCACTAGAGGGTCATAGCTCCACCACCACTAGAGGCCCATAGCACCACCACTAGAGGGTCATAGCTCCACCACCACTAGAGGCCCACAGCTCCAACACCACTAGATGCCCATAGCTCCACCACCACTAGAGGCCCATAGCACCACAACTAGAGGCTCATAGCACCACCACCACTAGAGGCCCATAGCACCGTCACTAGAGGCCCATAGCACCACCACTAGAGGGTCATAGCACCACCACCACTAGAGGCCCATAGCACCACCACTAGAGGGTCATAGCACCACCACCACTAGAGGCCCATAGCACCACCACTAGAGGGTCATAGCACCACCACCACTAGAGGCCCATAGCACCACCAAATATCCCTTGGGAGGCAAAACCAACCCTCGTTGGGAACTACTGCCCTAGGAAAATTAAAACATACGTCCATGTTAAAAAAATCTTGTGAGAGTTCTGTTCATAATTTCCAAACCCTTGAAACAAATATCCTTCAGTGGATGGGTGAATAAACAAATAGGGTACATCCATACCCTTGAATACTGCTTAGTAATAAAACAGAGCGAATTACATGTAAGAATTTGGATGAATCACAAAGATACTATGTTGAGTAGAAGAAGCATCTCAAAGTCATTTACCTTATGATTCCATTTATACAACATTGTTGAAAAGACAAAACTATAGTGCTGAAGAATAGATGACAGGTTGCCTGGAGTTAGGGTAGGGTGAGGTGGTGATGATAGTGCCAGCACAAGGGAGGATTCAGGGCTGATGGGAATGTTTTGTTTTCTGATTTTGGTTACATAAATCTACACATATGTTAAAACTCATAGGTCTGTATACCAAGAGAAAACCAATTTTACTGTATTTTTAAAAAAGTATTATAATACCAGAAAAAAAGTTTAATGTGAGATTTAAGAGAGTCTAGAATTCTACTAGTTCACAGGGAAGAATCACATAAATTAACGTGATGTTCATTTGTTTAAATTTACTCTAACGTCACAAATATTTTAAGTAATTAAAGAAGGGTATATAACTTTAATTTTAGAAAACTTGTATTGCAGTCCTTGGCTTAAATTTTTTTTCAGTTCATATCAGAACTTGTCTTCAAAGAGAAAAAAATTAACACATATGATCATGTGCAAAATCTAAAGCATATTTTTCAATCTACTGTATAGGGCTTGGGTGGAGCAAGTGAAATAAGGTAATTCAAAATCATTTGAAAAGATCATATTGTCAAAGTTAAAAAATGAATGAAATGAGAGTGCTTTTAAACAGATTTATATGTTGGCTCGCTCACAGGTACCTTCCTTCAGCCAGCACTCTGGGTTCTTGATCTACTTTATCATGTTTCCTAGTGATTAACAGAGATGGTCACTGGCCAATGATTACAAATTTAGGCAAGCAATCAATCCTTAACCATGTCGTTGTCGACAAAATACTCGTCATCCTCACAACCTCAAAGATCAGAAATGAAATGCTGGTTCTGGAAGGACTCTGCACTCAGCTCCGTTAGCCTTTAGATTCACTCCCCTTTTCTGTTCTCTGGAGACAGAGCACAGCTGTTCAGCAGCCTTTATAAAAGTGTTTTCTTCTAGAAGTTTCCCAGGGGCCATTACTAAGTGTGAGAAACTTTGGGAAGGCCACAGCAGATTTGTATATGAGTCACTTCCCATCTGCATATGGTTAAACACACTTACAGAACAATTTTTAGCGATTAAAAAGGCAAAATGAAGCAATGAATGATTGCTTTACTGGAGATTACTCTTTTGGGATTTTCAATTGCCTACTATCCACTGTATAAGAGGGCGGAATTCTCTTCTCAATGGTATATAGTCACAGTGCCTTGAATGTTGTCCTGAGATCTCTTCAAAATTTCATCATTCAAGGGCAAGCTCTCTCTAGAGTTCCCTGCAGTTCTAAATGGGCACAGTTCTAGCTAAAGTGCCTGATAATTGCCAAAGGTGCTATAAAATCCCCTCTCCCTCCTCACAATCCCATGCTCTCAATATAATCCTAGGTGAAGAGGACGGAAAGGACAACAAAGGGCAGAAAGGAGAAACTACGGTTCTTGAACTGTAAATGGCTAATGAAAGGATAGAGGTGTCGGGTCTCTGTCCACTCAGGTGTACAGAAAGAGCCTGTGCCAGGAGTGCCCAGGGGCTGACACACCCACACAGTCACAGCCTGGGGCACTGAGGTCTCTCCCCGCCCCTATCCCCTTCCTTCAGGAGGGTTCAGTAAAATGGGGATCTGGTGGAAGGGAGGCATCCAACGTGTGAGTTCTGACAGCCTAGACTCAGGACATCCAGGCAACTGCAGACCTATTGGGGTCAAACAGGACATCACGGCCCTGGTGAAAAGAACTACCTCCACTTCCGTTTTCCCATCACACATGCTTCTGCTCTAGGTTCTCTTGAAACACTCTGGCCTCAAAATGGTGCAAGTTACTGAATGCTGCAGGGAAGGAAACTAGCTTCAAATCAGTTTGTTCCCAGACTAGAAAACCTTGTGGCCTGGTTTTACAATCAAGTGACTGTTTTAAGATTGCACAGGGTCTTCTGAAGGCTACGTTTCCTTCAAAATGAAGTCATAAGGGTATATGTTGGTATGAAGAATAGAATAAGTGTACAAAATAGAGGATTACCATTTGGAAGTAGCTTTCTTCCTCTTCTCTGGAAACAGGATTGGCAAAAAGTCTTGCAGAATTAATACCATTTCTTTCTGGAGAGAGAAAGCTGGTTCGATTGCTATGAGCAAAAACATAGATGAGGTTACAGCAATGTCTTACAGCTGCTCTGAAAGCCAG
Organism: Choloepus didactylus; assembly: GCF_015220235.1. NCBI lineage: Eukaryota > Metazoa > Chordata > Mammalia > Pilosa > Megalonychidae > Choloepus > Choloepus didactylus. The sequence goes on along the minus strand of NC_051334.1, from coordinate 188,871,274 downwards.
CCAGGAACTGACGTGGCCCCCATGGGGTTTCAGCCCTCCTCTCTCAGACACAACTTCCTTCTGGCTAAAGCAATTCCTGAAGCAACAGAGCCTGCCCAGAAGCATCTCTCCCATTCTGGGGCAAATGGCTGTCACCCCAAAAGGCTGTTCTTGCCCAGGAAATCTGACTTGGGACCTTAAAAGAGCCCGCCTCTGTTGGTACTGGAATTGTAGCATGTAAGTAAGTTCAGGAACTACGATACGGCTATCTTTGGCCATGAGGATTGTGGAACAGAGTTCTGCAGGGGTGGGGGAGAGAGGGAGAGGGAGAGGGGAGAGGGAGAGGGGAAGGGGGGAGGGAGAGGGAGGGGGAGAGGGGGAGGGGAGGGGGAGGGGGGAGAGGGGGTGGACAGAGAAGGATGGATGAAGAGACAGAGAGAAGGATGGATGAAGGGAGATGCAGATGTGTGAGAGAGAGAGGTGGGAGAAGAGGGGGAAGGAGGATTCCTTGGGCTCCCAACAGTCCTCTAGTTCCTTGTTCCAATATCCTAGGATATCCAGTTACATTTCTTCCTTTTGTGATCTATACAATACCTCTGGCTCTTGCTAATAAATCCCAGCCATCCTTTGACTTACACTAGATCAAGTGGGCTCTGACTACACGTAATCAAAGAAGCCTGACTAAGACTGGGCTGTCTGTGCTGATGAGGCCCCTGTGAAGAAGCAAAGACTTACCAAGGCACAGTGAGGGTCCTGGTTAGAGATGCATGCTCCCTGATGGTGGAAAGGTTCCTCAGGTCCAGTGGAGGTGGCCGTGCTACAAGATAACACATCACATCCAGTATTGTAAGTTCTTCGGAGCGCAAGGCCAGAAAATCTAAAACTCTAGAATGATGACATTCCGTTTCCCTAGCACACCAAATCCAAATTTACTAACGAGCAGCACTGATTATGAGTGTGAATTGCCCCATCCTCCTCTTCCCTTCCTCACTGTGAGCAGAGATGAAACTACCTAACAGACACGCTACCGGCTGGACGTAAAACTGAGGAAATAAGATTCATTCAACACACCCTTACTGAGGACTCTGTGTGTCAGATACTGTTGTCAGTGAACAAAACAAACGGAAGTCCCCACCCTTGTGGAACCCTAATGCCTCTCGCACACTTTGAAATTTTACCTTTCTTATCCCAGGCAGAGGTATTCACCCAGGTTCTGTCTTCCCTACTTCCAGCCCATTCTCCACCTGCTGTCCCTTCTGCCTCAAGCATTCTTCCCCATCTCTGTGCCCAGTTATCACCTTCAGATCTCAGCTCAAAGTCCTCAGCTTACGGAGGCCTTCTTTGACCTCCAGACAAGGTCAGGCCCACACCAGGGGCTCTCCTGGGTTCCTGAACTTCACGGCGCTGCTCCCAGTCTGGGATGACACCTTAGTCGGTGCTTACTGGATTCAGGTTTAGACTGTCTGCTCCATGAGGGCAGGGATTTTCTGGTTTGTTCACTGTAGTTGGTTGCCTCAGCAGCTAGCACACAGTAGATGCTCTGAGCCTTATTCTGCCTCAGTGGCCCTCCTTGCTGAGTTGATCATGTGTGCGTTCCTCTGTCACTGCCTTTACTAGTTGCATCGCTCTCCTCCACCAGAGTATGTGGGTTCAGACTGGCTCATTCCTCCCATATTACTGGAGTCTAGTACAGTGACTGGTCTAGAGTAGGTTTCCTGACCCAAACTATATTTATTGAGCATGGACAACAGCTCAGACATTACTAGAAGAGGACATCCCAGTGACAAAACAGGACAAACTGTATTTAAATCCAAAGGATTAAAGTTGTTTTATTTCACTAATCAGACTCAGTTCAATTCATCTTGACTAAGAAAATGCATTACAATGGCTTACAAAGACCTTTTTGTGTGTTCTTCACAAATGTGAGTAGACAGATGTGTACTGACTGCACTAAGATACACATAATAAGTATGTGGGGATCCACTCAGGTATCCTGAGGAACCGGTGGGTGAATAAATGGCTAAAACAGCTTGGAAAAACCTGACATGGGATGGGTATTTTAGGACTAAGGCCACAGCCAGCACAATGGCACCCACCCATGAGGGAGGAGAGTGATCTGCACGTAGGTGAGAGGGGATCATCCGAGGAGTGAGAGTTTCTCTGCGGGCTGCAGAGGGAGAGAGGTGGAGGATCCATCTGGGGCATCCCAGTGTCCCCATCACCAGGGAACAGGGCGAATGGGGTGAACCCGGGCTCAACCCCACCTCCCTTCACTCTGAGACCAAGCAACCTTCCAGCTGCCAATTGGTTTCCTAATTGGTTTCTCCCCGGGGTGAGATCTCTCCTGGAGATGTGATTCCCCGGCATGCAGCTCACCCACCAGGCCCCTCCTGGCTTGACCATCTACCCCTTCCTGCCAGACCCCAAGGTCCCTCCCTGCAGCCACCCTTGCCTGAACCTGTACCGACTGTTCCCACCAGATGTATCACCAACACTGCGTCCATCCAACCCCACGTCTTCTCTCCTCCTATCCTCAGGTCCTATAGAGCTGTGCTGTCCAGTATGGTAGCCACATGTGGCTATTGACACATAAAAGTAAGTTAATTAAAATTAAATGAAATTTAAAATTCAGTTCCTCAGACTCACGAGCCGCATTTCAAGTGCCCAACAGCCACATTCCCTTCACTGCTGAAAGTTCTGTTGGGCAGTGGCTGCTATAGAAAATTAACTGAGCAAAGCAATACTAGCCTCCTTAAAGTTACAGGCCACTGTGAAATTGTTTCTGTCCAGAATGAATGGTTATTTCCTCTAATCCTCATAAGACAGTGTCTATTTATTTACTATTTATTTGTTACTGACTCCGGTAATCCTTCTTCTGGTGGTTTTTGCATATCCTTATCCCCCTCAGACTGAAGAACCCTCCTTGCTCCCTCATCTTTGCATCCCACCCAGGGCCTACCAGAGTGCTACATGCACAGCACATGTGGTTTGACTCAAATTGAAGGGGCTGTGATTAGAATGGACCAGGCATGAGTAGAGAGGGGGCTTAGTTGTCAGCTTTGGGCACAGGCAATTAAGTGCCAGAGACCACAGCCATTGCACCAAATGTTTTCTTGCAGTCGCGCAGCCCAAGTGGGCAGATGGGGATGGGCAACAATGAAGTCGGCAAGAATGAAGTCGGCAAGTTGCTTTGACCTGCATTGCCCCTTTACTTCTTCTCATATTTCCCTGTCTATCCACACCGCTGAGCAGACCAGGGAAGCTGACTTGGCATAAAGCAGAAGCCGCAAGGAGCTCTGTGCACATAGGAGTCAGGCTGCTCCTTGTTAAAGTCCTCTCCCATCCCCAGATACCTCTGCTGACAGGCACACAGAGCAGTGAGTGCTCAGTTGCATGTGACCAGGTCAGCACATTCAGGAGTAGCATCAAAAGCCACTCTTGGCTGCCTTATGGGCCACATTCAACTGCTTCCAGAACAAGGAGATACCAGGGGGATTCATTCGGATCCGTTATCACTGATTCCTGGTCCTTTATTGGGAAGCAGCCAAAGATTGGCCCTCCAGAATGAACTTGGCTTTGCAGGCCATATTGCAGAGCCACAGTGCCTCTAAGTACCCAGGCCCTGGCACCAAAGACCCTGCCTCCTGACTCCTTCATCATGACGATCTGAGGCAGCAAGGTTCCCCCTAGTCCTTCCGATTCCACCCTACCCACTTTTCTCTCACCCTTATACTTTCCAGTCCTCTGGGCTTGTTTCTCTAGCACTTCCTTCCCAGGGAAAGTCACAGAAGAGACCTTTTCTGTGTGGCTGCCAGGACTTCTCTCTAAATAGAAGGCCTGGTCAAGTGGCTTACATTTCCTCTGAGGTTTAAGATCTCTGTTCACTGGAGGAGGCTCCAAGTCTGCAGGTAGTTCAGACAGTGGACTCGAGATGCTCCCTGAGCTCATTGGGATGTAATCATCAGTGTTGCAGTGGGGCCCAATGCCAGAGGCGGTGGCATGGGGGCCCATGGGCACGTAGCTGTCTTCGGCACTGGCTGAAGTTGTGGGGCACACTGGAGAGAACCTGCATGGCTACAAGAAAACAGGTACATGTTGGGAACCACAGACCAGTCAATGGATACTGCTACCAGTGGGCAGACAAGGCTGCACATACGATTTCAACTTCAAGTTATCCAAGAATAACTCTCAACTTCTGTAGGAAAGGCATACAAGTGAGCTTTAGCTCTGACTCTGAACTTACTGAGTACACATAGCTGATGACTCTCCTTGATCTGATGCTGAAAAAAGAGGGTTATAAATTTATGCAATGCTTTAAATATGATGCGATGCTTGAAGTAGCTACCCCAAGTTGGGCAAGTGTCTGAACCGTTAGAATTGACAGGACCATTATAGAACACCACGTGCAGTGATTCCTGGCTCACTTTGCCAGGGCTGCTATAACAAATACCACAGAATGGTTGGATTAAACAACAGGCATTTATTGTCTCATGGTTTCAGAGGCCAGAAGTCCAAAATCAAGGTATCATCAGGATAATGCTTTCTCTGAAGTTTGTATTAACCTGGTGCTGACTTGCTGGCAATTCATAAATCAGTCTCTACCTCTACCACATGCTATTTGTTTCCTTCTGTGTCTCCCTTCTGACTGTCCAAATTTCCTCTGCTTATAAAGACTCCAGTCATACTGGATTAAGGTCTACCCTGATTCAGTTTGGCCCCACCTTAACTAATAACATCTTCAAAGATCCTGTTTACAAATGGGTTCACATCCATGGGACCAGGGATTAGGACTTGAACACATCTTTGTGGGGGACATGATTCAATCCATAACAGTCCCTAAACATCTTCTAAAGAAGTTTGAATCTTAATGGGAGACTGAAAGAGTCCTCAGAGATTCAAAGTGCTAAGTCTCAAAAGACTTCAAGGGAACATGTATAGGTCAGGCTATTTTTTGGTAAAATTAAGAATTAAAGGAACCCGAGCACCAAACTTACCAAATTTAAACTAAGCCGCTTGTCTCGGTGTCTTAAGGATTGACCTTCTACATCAGCTGCAAGAAACAAGCCGGGGTGGTGAGAAATTCAGGACAACATTAATCAAAAAGTAGGGCCCAAGTCCCTGTGCAGCTCAAGGCCTTGTGCTCAGCTCTGGTGAGGCAAAGAAGCAGAACACACAGTTTCTACATGCAAAGCTTGCTGTTGAGTGTAGTTGGGTGGTCAGAACACATTCCCCAACAGTTGGAAAATCAGACCAGATTTTGAAGAAGCTTCTATCAGATGGCTTCAGTCCTCTCTATAAAGCAGGAGGACATATCAACAAAGTCTTGTTACATTTATTAAATGAATCTTCTGAAATTAGAGATGGTGGAGGCAGAGCTAGAAGTTTGAGGAGAGGGGAGAAGTTTGAAATAGCCCTGGTGATGAGTTGGAAGATGGGGTGAGCAGGAAAACAGTCACGTTACCGGCAGCACTGAGGGCCCAGTTGAGATCTGTGATGATGAATTGGTGACTGATTTTCTGCAGCAATCGGAGACTATTTGGGTGCAGGCATGGACAGAGAGGACAGCTGGATTAATCCAGGACTGGAAACTTATCAGATGGTTGTTACAAATAAACAGAGTGACAAAAAGTGTTAGAATAACTGCTTAATTTAAAGTGAAGATGTCCAAAAAAGCAACAAGATATATGGGTCAGGACTCAGAGGACATACAGTTTGGGGAACCAGAAGCTTAGGGATGGCAGCAAAAACCACAAGAGTAGATTAGATTACCTAGGTTGAGAGACGTTTAAGTCCAAAACCCTACCGAACACCAAGATTCAAAGAGCAGGAAGATGAGCCAGCGAAGGATCTTGAGAAAGAGCAACCCGAGAGCACTGAGGAAAGTTGGGAGGGCATGGTGCCATGAAAGCCTAATGAAGGGGAGAATGGCCAACAGTGTTGAGTGCTGCTGAGAAGTTTGGCAAGTTCTCTCAGCACATGGGGCCAGAGCAAAGCATCCCCCAAGAACCTGGAAATGTGAAAAGTAAGATTGCCTTAGAAATAAGCTGAAGCATCAACATCATCTTAAAATGGGAGAATAACTTCAAGTTCAGAAAGATGTGATGGAGACTGATAGAATTAGGAGTATGTATTATATATGCATATATATGTATTTTATATGTATACATGTATATTTTATAGATGTACCTATGGTACTGGTTAAAAGCTGCGCTGGAGTCACACTATCTAGTTTTAAATCTCTACTCCAATACTTATTAGCTGTGTAACACTGCACAACTTGCTCATTCCATCTGTGCCTCAGTTTCCTTGTCTGTAAAATTAGACCAATAATATGTCCTATTTCATAGGATTCCTGGCAAGGTTAAATGTGTTAATGCATGTGAAGCACTTAGAACAGAAAGTAGTAAATCCTAGCAATTATCATGGATGTTTTTACTAAAGAACATATGACTTGCATATGTAAACACAGGCCCCTAAGTCCCTCTCCATTACCAGAGCCCTAATGAAATCACCAAAGAATATAAATATAGATAAAACCCTGAATCAAAGAGATAAGTGGTATTCACATGCAGGTAGTTGAAAGAATTTCTGATAGAGTACAACAGGATCATATTAAAGGAAGGCACCAAAAATGGATTCACACCCCAATCCTGCAAAACAGACACCTGATAAATGAGAGTTTCTGCCAAAATCTCATTCTGCTGGATTTTCTCCTACCTCACTGGTCACTTATTTTCAATATCTTTCGCTGGTTCTTCCTCTTCTCCACAATCCAGACTCAGTCCTTGGTCTTTTTTTCTTTTCTATATTTACTCTCTTGGTGATCTCATCTAGCCCCTGAATTAACCGTTTATAGGCTGAAAACTCCCAAATTCATAGCTCCAGCCCAGGCCTCTCACCTGTCCTTCAGACTTGTATTTTCAACAACTTACTTGACATTTCTACTAGAATATGTAACAGACGTCTCAATCTCAATAACTTTCTGACCTGCCCTGTACCTGTTTGTATATATTATGTCCCCCAGAAAAAGCCACGTTCTTTGATGCAATCTTGTGGGGGCAGACATATTAGTGGGGATTAAGTTGGAACATTTGGATTAGGTTGTTTCCATGGAAATGTGCCCCACCCAACTTTGGATGATAACTCTGCTTGGATAGTTTCCATGGAGGTGTGGCCCTGCCCATTCAGCATGGGCTTTGATTAGTTTACTGGGGCACTATATAAGCTCAGACAGAAGGAGTGAGCTTGCTACAGCCAAGAGGGACACTTTGAAGAAAGCACAAAAGAGCTGCAGATGAGAGACATTTTGAAGACAGCCATTGAAAGCAGACTCTTGCTCTGAAGAAGCTGAGAGAGGAGAAATATCCCAAGTGCAACTAAGAGTGACATTTTTGAGGAACTGCAGCCTAGAGAGGAACGTTCTGGGAGAAAACCATTTTGATACCAGAACTTTGGAGCAGATGCCAGTCATGTGTCTTCCCAGCTGACAGAGTTTTCCGGACACCATTGGCTGTCCTCCAGTGAAGGTACCCGATTGTTGATGTGTTACCTTGGACACTTTGTGGCCTTGGGACTGTAACTGTATGACCAAATAAACCCTCTTTATAAAAGCCAATCCATTTCTGGTGTTTTGCATTCTGGCAGCATTAGCAGACTAGAACATGCCCCCATCTTCCAACTTGTTCCACTTGTTTCTTCCCCCATCTCAGCCCCCAAACCACAAAGTCATCCTTGACTCCATCTTTTCCTTACATGCCACATCCAATCTGATACCATCAAGATATATCAAGAAAACAACTATTTTCACAATTTCCAAAGCTACTACTCTGGTCTCAGGCACAATTAGCTTGCTGAATTATTCTACTAGTCATCTAACTGGTCCCCCTGTTTCCACCTTCTGCCTCCATTCAGTCTATTCTCAACCACAGTCAAAGTGAGCCTATGAAGAGGTAAGGTCATAATTTCTCTCCCCTGCTCAGTACCCTTCAATGGCTCCATCTCACACAGAGTCAAAGCCCAAGCCTTGACGGGGGTCTACAAAGATCCATATGACCTGCCGTTGCCTTGCCTCTCTGATCTCATCTCCTACTACTTACTCTCTCCTGTCCTATCATGTTGGCCTCAATTTGCTGTTCTTAGAATACACCAAGCATCTCTCACTTAAAGGCCTTTGCTCTAGTTTTATCCTCTGCCTAGAATACTCTTACTCCAGATAGCAACATGGCTTGCTCTCTCACTTCCTTAATTATTTCCTCAAATCTCCCTTCTCCATGAAAACTACCCTAACAACCCTTTTTAATATTGTAAGTCTGCACTCTGCTAGCTCTCCTGGTCTCCTTTACCTAACTTTTCCTTTTCCAAAGTACCTATCACCTTCTAACATACCATATACTTATTTATTATATTTATTGTCTGTCTCCTACACAAACTATAACGCAAGGTCTAGAAATGAAAGCATGTTTCCTATTTTTATTTATTTAACTGATTTAGGAACATACCCTCACAAGGTCCAAATTTCAAAAGCAACAAAAGGGCATATAGTGAAGAGTCTTCCCCTGATGTCATTCACACATCCATCCACTCTCATCTTGGGAGGCAAAAAATGTTACCAGTTGCTTATGCATCTTTTAAAAAAGTTAATTATATGAATGTATATTCATTATATTTATTCCTTCTTAAAACAAATGGTAGCACATTGTACTCACTTTTCTACAACCTGCTTTCCTCACTTAACAATATCTGGGAGATCAGTCCAGAGAAACACAAAAAAGAGTTTCTTCATTCTTTTATTGACCAGTATTTTATTAAATTCTACAAATGTACCATAATTTATTGAATTATTCCACTAATATTATACATCATGTTTAGTTCCAATCTTTTGCTATTGAAATAAAGGACATAAATGGATCAAAAAATAAATTAAAAACAGGAAGAAATTAATCATGAGCACTCAGAGAATAAATTGAAGAAAAAGACAAAACCATCTCAGAAATGAAGTCTAAATTTCAAGATTCCCTGAGAAGAATAGATCCAACTGAAAATTTAACAAGTGGCAATGAAGAAAGGCCAGAAAAAAAGTAAGAGAATAAAACAGATGTAAAGAAATACAAAGAATCACAGAAAAAGTGGATGAAATAGAAGGCAGGCAAAGAAGATCCAATATACATATAATTAGATTCCTTTATTCCACTAAGGAAAAAAAATGACATAGTATTAATATTCAAAACTGAAATCAAGAAAAGGTCCACAAATAAAGTAACATCTGAATCTACATATTGAAAGGGCCCATAAAGTACCTGGAAAAACTGACCCAGATTGATTAATTCTACCCAGAAGGCTAAATTCTACTAAAACATCTATATCAATAAATGTGACAGAATGAAAATAGATAAATTAGATATCCAATTAAAAGCTAGAAAAAGTAAATCACAAAAGGGAATAATAACAAAGACATCAGACTTCAATTAGAGACATGAATGAAATGGACCTGTTAGTACTAAGGTAAATCAGAATACAGAGTAAAGGATATTTTCTGTATTTTAAACTTCAACTCCTGTGTGAGACCAATGGAGGAGATGTTAATTTTGTCCAAAATTTAAATATTCTGTAGCACACTATCTAACTTAACCTGTCTGGTCAGTTTATTTAAAGAACCTAATTACATGGAGGCTAGAATAGGGAGTGAGAGCTTGTTATTCTGTATAGCTAATGTAATACTATCATACATTCCAGAGCATTTTGGGCAGAAAATAGAAAAGTATTTGCAAATTCCCTTGAGGGAATGGAGAAAAAATGAGGAACTATTAAACTTCCCCACCTGGGAAATTCCTGATAATCTCTCAAGCAGTAGGGAGCCCCAATCCAAGCCCTCAATCTTGAGGCTTGCCCTTATGGCCCCCAGAGAACCTCTTTTGTTGCTCAGATGTGGCCTCTCTCTAAGCCAAACTCTGCAAATAAATGTACTACCCTCCCCCTTAAATGGTACATGACTTCCAGCAGTGTAAGTCTCCCTGGCAATGAGGGACATGACTCCCAGGGATGAGCCTGGACCTGGCATCATGGGATTGACAATGCCTTTTGACCAAAAGGGGGAAAATAAATGAAACGAAATAAAGTTTCAGTGGCTAAGAGATTTCAAATAGAGTCAAGAGGTCTTTCTGGAGGTTAGTCTTATGCAAGCTTCAGCCAGATTTTGCAAATTGCCACAGTATTCCAAGCCCCAACCAACACTATTCCTGAAAACCCTAAAGAATACCCAGGGCTCTATCTAAGATGATATAAATGTTTTACTTATTAAGTTTATTTTTTCAGAAACTTAAAACCTTCAGATTGTTCCTAGCCAGATAAACCCTGAAACCCAGAGGTAACAGTCTCTCCAAGAACATAAACCAGTTTCATTCTTGTACCCCATAATGTTGACACCCTTTTTCAGCACAAAGATGTTAGAATGGTCATTGCCCACATATCCCTGAAAATTGTGAGAAAGATCAAATGAGCAGGAGGAATTTTAACTGAGAAGTTATGATTTAACAAATGATTATGACTACTGACTCATTATACAGATATTTCTTTTTAGTTTCTAGTGTATTAGAACAGCCAGAAGGAAATACCTGAAATTGTTGAACTGTAACCCAGCCGCCTTGATCTTTGATAATGATTGTATAACTATATAGCTTTTATCTTGTGACCATGTGATTGTAAAAACCTTGCCTCTACCCCCTTTATACAGTGTATGATTGGATGAGTAATATAATAAAGACATGCATGGAAAAAAAGGGAATGACAAAAATGAAAGCAGAAATAGACTGCAGAAAAACAGCAGATTTAAGTTTTACTAAATAAAATTGTGGTTCTCTGAAAATACTGTCAACCCACTACCTAACCTATTCAAGAAAATGGGAAAAGGGAAGCACAAAATCCAAGAAATAAATTACAAGGAGGAATTAGCCATTGAAACAGAGGAAATATTTTTATAAAGAAAGATAACTTTGCACACCTCTGTGAAAATAAATTTAAAACCTAAATGAAATGGATACTTTCCTAGGAAAATATACTATACCAAAACTGACCCAAGTAGCTGTGATAGCTGTAGAAATTATACAGAAGAGGGAGGAGCTCCTGGCATTTTAGAAGTTGAAGAGCAGCAGAGAGCAGCCAGTCCTGCTGAGTTTTACAGTGTGATTAAGAGTCCTGCCAACAGAGTTCTGGTACACCAAGATGATGGAGTAAAACTCTCCAGGGTTCCACTCACCCCCAGAATCTTTAAACAACTAGTAAAAACTGGCAGAGCCATTCTCCTCAAGAATCCAGAAAACAGTCAAAGGATAGTGGTGCATGGAGAAGTGATAAGCCAAGAAAACACAACTTAAAACTTGTAGGAGATGCTTGTAGCACCCTTGCTGACCTGTCCCCACAGCCTTCCCTGGTGACATGTGAAGATGGCCTACACTCCCATTGTAGGTCTCTGGCCCTGTTCCAGAGGGAGCAGCGTGACTCCTATGCACATACTAGGGTGCCTGTATCTCACTGCTAACCGATCAGGTGGAAGCCTGAAAGAGTGAACCAGGACAGCAGTATCTGGCTTGCCCTCCAGTACTTGCCGTACAGGCAGAAGCAGCTTGCAGACAGTGAAAGCAGTGTAAGAAACAATTAAACCAAGCAGCAGGGGGTGGGGGAGGTGGTGGAATATATTTCATAGGATTCCTGTAAATAGGAGAATTCCTAAGGCCACGAGCACAAGCCCAGGACAAGAGAAAGGCTCAGAAAAGACAGAGAAGACCCTGCACTTTTGGCTCATGCTGATCATCTTGATAGGAAGGCTAAATTCTGAAGGAGAGTACCAGCCAATGCAGAGACAATTTACAAAAATTGTGGAAGGTGTTTTTTGCATTGGTTTGCTTGCTTTTGTTAGTTCCTGGCACTCAGGGAAATCTCTGTCACATCACTAGTTGGGATGCAGGCTTACAGAACAGACAGCTCAGGAACTAAATCCCAGAGTTAACACATCAAAATATTAAAATGTATATTGTAAAATTAAAATGTATAATGTACAACCAAAGATTACAAGATAAACAAAGAAACAGGAAATGATGGCCCATCCAAAGGAAAAATAGAAACTTCAGAAACCATCAATGAAGAAGAGCAGATTTGAACATACCAAACAAAGACTTTAAAAGAAAAAGGTCTTCAATATGCTCAAAGAGATAAAGGAAAACATGGAAAAACAACTAAAGGACATCAGGAAAATGATTAACAAACAATATGAGAATCTCAACAAAGAGAGAGAAATTTTAAAATGGAACCATAAAATAATACTGGAGACATAGACCATAATAACCGAAATAAAAAATTCCCTGGAAGGTTTCAACAGCAGATTAGAGCTGGCAGAAGAAAGAATCAGTGAACTTGAAGATAAGATGATTGACATGATTCATGCTGAGGAGTAGAAAGAAAAAAGAATGAAAGCAAGTGAACAGAGCCTAAAAGACCTGTGGGACACCATCAAGTGTATCAATATATGCATTATGGGAGTCCCAGAAGGAGAAGAAAAAGACAAAGGGGCAGAAGGGATATTCAAGGAAATAATGGCAGAAAACATCCCAAATTTAACAAAAGACATGAATATACAATTCAAGAAGTCCAACAAACCGAAAACTGAATAAACTCAAAGAGAACCATGCCAGACTCATTATAGTTAATCTGCCAAACACTGAAGACAAGGAAAGAGTTCTGAAAGCTGCCAGAGAAAAGAAATGTGTTATGTACAAGGGAGCCCCAATAAGATTAAGTGCTGATTTCTCATCAGAAGCTGTGGGGGCAAGAAGGCAGTGTGTTGAAATACTTAAAGTGCTGAAAGAAAACAACTGCCAGCCAAGCATTTCATATCCAGCAGCAATGTCTTGCAAAAATGAGGGAAATATTAAGATATGCCCAGATAAACAAAAGCTGAAGGAGTCTGTCACCACTAGACCTGCCCTATAAGCAATGCTAAAGGGAGTTCTTCATACTGAAAGGAAAGGCTACCAGACAGTGGATCAAAGAGACAAAAAGACATAAAGATCCCTGGGAAAGGTAACCATATGGGTAATAATAAATGCCAGTACTATTGTATTGTATTTTTGGCTGAGAGCTGGAGTGGGTATACTAATATCAGTTAAAATAGACTTATAAGTCAAAAACTTATAAGAGGGACAAAGTAGGTCATCATATACTGATGATAAAGGGGCCAATTCAACAAGAAGACATAACAATTATAAATATATATGCACCTAACAGCAGAGCCCCAAAATATATGAAACAAATATTGACAGACTTGAAAGGTGATAGATGGCTCTACTTCAATACACAACTTTCAATAATGGGAAGAACATCTAGACAGAAGATCAACAAGGAAATAGAAGACTTGAATGATACTATAAACCAGCTAGACCTAACAGATATATGTAAAACACTTCATCCAAGAGCAGAAGAATATATATTCTTCTCTAGTGCACATGGGTCATTCTTCAGGAGAGACCGTATGTTAGGTCATAAAACAGGTTTCAATAAATTTGAAAATATTGAAATTGTATAATGTATCTTTTAAAAACACAATGGAATGAAGCTTGAAAGCAATAACAGAGAGAGAACTAGAAAATTCACAGTACGTTGAAAATAAACAACACACTCTTAACCAATGGATCAAAGAAGAAATCACAAGGGAAATTAGGACATATCTTGAGGTGAATGAAAACAAAAACAAAACATACCAAAACTAATGGGCTGTAGCACAGGCAGTGCTGAGAGGGAAATTTATGACTCTGAATGCTTGTATTTAAAAAGAAGATCTCAAAACAGAGACCTGACCTCAAAACTGGAAGATCTAGAAAAGGAAGAGCAAACTAAACCCAAAATGAGGAGAAGGGAGGAAATAAAGATTAGAGTAGAGACAAATGATATAGAGAATTGATGACACTTTGATTTGGACTTCTCCCCAGACTCAAACCATGAGTGAATAAACTCTCACTGTTTAACCTAACCCATTTCATGGTATTTTCTTGAGCAGCTTAGGAAACTAAAACAGATTTTAGTACCGAGAAAGTTGGATGCTACTACTGCAAATACCAAAAATGTTGGAGTGACTTTTTAAATGGATAAGGAGAAGATTCTGGAAGAATTGTGAGGCGCACAATAGAAAAAGCCTAGACTGCTTTGAAGAGACTGTTTGTGGAAATATGGACTCTAAAGATACTTCTGACGAGGCCTTGAACAGAAATGATCAATGTGTTGTTGCAAACTGGAAGAAAGGAGATCCTTGTTTTAAAGTGGCAGAGAACTTGGTGAAATTGAGTTCTGATGTTGGATGGAAGGCAGAACTTGAAAGCAATGATCTTGAATATTTAGCTGAGATTTCTGAGCTAAGTGTGGGAAATGCAGCCTGGTTTCTCCTTGCAACTTATAGTAAAATAAGAAAGGGATAAGCTGAGAACTGAAATCCTGGGCACAAAACCAGATATTGTTGGTTTGAAAAATTCTGAGCCTATCCAGACAGTGTGCTCTGAGACCCCATTTCAGGGGCAGTCAGGATTGCAAACGCAGTTATACAGTAAGGATCTGTGGAAAGTCCTTCTGTCTGATGGATTGGACCCCTGTGAACAACTTGCAAAACTGACAAGTTTTCTGCAAGACTTGTATGAGCAGAACCACTGTGAGCCCGGACTGAAAGGAACAGAGAAGGGACAAATTGAAGGAAGAATGGCTTCAAGGGCAGAATATGGAAACTGAAGTTTGGACTGAAGATACCTCCTTGGGCCAAGAAAGTGGGCCCACTCATGTGGATAGAAAGGTTGAGTCTGTCCTGGCACTTGGAGACAGCAAGCCTTCCATCCCATTGTTCAGGAAGAGTGCTGCCACCTTGGTGCTCAGAGATGTTGGGCCCTGTGCCCCAGCATTCACAGAGAGCCTGGCTACCACCCCAGTGTTCAGAGAGGGTGGAGCCTATGCTCTGGAGATTGGGAAGAGTCTATCCACCACCCCAATGCTTGGAAAGGGTGGAGCCTTCACCCCAGTGTTTGGGGAGAGCATGGCTGCTGCGCAAGCACCTGGAAGGAGTAGGTGTTTCTTCATAAAGCCTGGAGGACAAAACATCTTTCCATAGATGACTCTCAGACCTTGAACGCTAATGGAATTTGCCCTTCTGGGTTTCAGAATTGTTTGGGACCCATGACCTCTGTTTTCCTTCCAATTTCCTCTTGTAGGAGTGGGAATGTTTATCCTATGCCTGTCCCTCCATTGTGTTCTCTAGGTTTCACAAGTCTACAGACTGAGTTTAACTGTGCCCCAGGACAGACCACACCCATAACCAATTATGATGAGACTTTGTACTTAGCATTGTTATTGAAATGACTTAAGGATTTGGGGATGTTATGATGGAGTGAATGTATTTTGCATATGGAAAGAACAAGTCTTTTGGGAGCCCAGAGGGTGGAGTGTGGTGGTTTGAAGCTGTATGTACCCCAGAAAAACAAGTAAACAAGTTCTTAAATCTATTCCATTCCTGTGGGTGTGAACCCATTATAAGTAGGACCTTTTGATGAGGTTAACTCAGTTAAGGTGTGTCCCAGCCCAATCAAGATGGGTCTTAATTCTATTACTGGAGTCCTTTATAAGCAGAATGAAATTCAGACATAGGGAGAGAAAACCACAGGAAGCAAGGAGCTGAACATCCATGGAACCCAGAAGAGAAGAGAGAAACTAGGAGACACTGCCATATGCCTTGCCATGTGACAAACTAAGGAACAAAGAGTGCTGACACCCAGCCCCAAAATGCCACAGTCTTTGGGAAGAAAACATTGCCTTGATGATGCCTTGATTTGCACTTTTTCCCAGCTTCAAACCATGAGTGAATAAATTCCCATTGCTTAACCCAAGCCACCTCGTGGTATTTGCATGAGCAGCCTAGGAAACTACGTATAGTATGAACAACTATATGCCAACAAATTAGATAGCCTAAATAAAATGAAAAAATACTAGAAGCATACCAACTGCCTACACTGACTCCAAAAGAAATAGAACTCAATAGAACATTAACAAGAGATTGAATCAGTAATCAAAAACCTCCCAACAAAGAAAAACCCAAGAGCTGATGACTTCAATGGTGAATTTTACCAAACATTTCAAGAAGAATTAATACAATCCTGCTCAAACTCTTCTGAAAGTTGAAGAGGTAGGAACATTTTCCAAAGGCCAACATCACCCTAATACCAAATCCAGATACAGATACCACAAGAAAAGAAAATTATAGACCACTATCCTTCATGAATATGGGTGCAAAACACCTCAACAAAATACTAGCAAACTGAATCCAAAGGCACATTTAAAGAATTATGCCCTATGATCAATTAATATAATACACCATGTTAACAAAACTATGGGAAAAAACACATGATCATCTCAGTTGACAAAGAAAATGCATTTGACAAAATCCAGCATCCTTTATTGATAAAAACACTTAGAAAAGTAGGAATAGAAGGAAACTTCCTCAACATGATAAAGAGCATATAAGAAAAAGCAACAGCTAATATCATACTCAATGGTAAAGCATTCCCTCTAAGATCAGGAACAAGAAAAGGATGCCCACTGTCACCACTGTTATTCAACATTGTTCCAAAAGTTCTAGCCAGAGCAATTCAGCAAGAAAAAGAAATAAAAGTCATACAAATTGGAAAGGAAGAAGTAAAACCTTCCCTATTTGCAGATGACATGATCCTATATATAGAAAATCCGGAGAAATCTACAATAAACCTATTAGAACTAATAAACACATTCAGCAAAGTGGCAGGGAATAAGATCAACAAGCATAAATCAGTAGAGTTTCTATACATTGGTAATGAACATTCTCAAGAGGAAATCAAGAGAAAGCTCCATTTACAATTGGCAATGAAAAGAATCAAATATCTAGGAATAAATCGAACCAAGGTGTAAAGGACTTTTACATGGAAAACTATAAACCATTGCTAAAAGAACTCAAAGAAGACCTAAAAAATGGAAGGCCATTTCATGTTCATGGATTAGAAAACTAAATATTATTAGGAAATTAATTCTATCCAAAGGAATTTACAGATTCAAGGTAATCCCAATCAAAATTCCAACATCCTTCTTTGCAGAAATGGAAAAGTCAATCATCAAATTTATATGGATGCATAAGGAGCCCATAGTAACCAACTTGAAAAAGAAGAACAAAGTTGGAGGATTTACACTTCCTGGCTTTCGAGCTTATTACCAAGTACAGTGGTCAAAACAACATCGCCCTTGCACAAGGACAGACATATAGACCAATGGAATCGAATTGAGATCCCATAAATAAACACTCACATCTATAGCCAAGTGATTTTTGACAAGGCTGCTAAGTCCACTCGTTCAGGAAAGAATCAAGGAATACCAACATCACAGTTAGCCTGAGATCTTGATACTGGTTATGGCAAGCTGCAGACCAGTAGATCAGTCAGAAATCTAACAGGGAGAGTCCAGGAATGAGACAGCCAAAGTGTGCCTTGAGAAACTCTGACATATCCCTGGGTTCTGGAAGACTGTGTGCCTGCACAAGACACGCTAACTTAGAAGCAGTCAAAGAGGGCCCTGGTTATCAAGTTGTGACTGGTAGAACATGAAGTATACCCTCATAGAAAATAAGAGCTGGGAAAGACTTGTAAACAGCCTGAACTTTGAATGCATTTCCCATCTTACACACAAATGCACTGGCAAAGGGAGGAAGCCTTAGTGAATCAAAGTTTAAGCAAAAACTCTGACCAACCACTGGCTGACCACTAAGGTATGCTGACCCAGAGGTGATCCCTAGGAAGCGAAGCATAAAAATAAAAATGAAGATTATGAAATACAAAAATTGAGCAGAGAGTTCAACAGCTGCACACTGCAGGTGGAGATAAGACTCTTCAGAATTACTTCAGGCAAGTCACTAAACAAACAAACAGCAGAATACCAGTCCTCAGGGGGGATCAGAATTAGGAGTTGCTACAATATATTATCTAAAATGTCCAGTTTGCAACAAAAAACATGACACATGCAAAGAAACAGAAAAGTATGATCCAGAAAAAAATACAGGCAATAAAACCTCTCTCTGAAAAAGGTCTAGATATTGGAATAAGCAAACAAAGACTTCAAAACTTCTATCATAAACATGTTTAAAGAACCAGACGGAACCATGTTTAAAGAATTACAAAAAAGTATAATGATTCATCAATAAAGATACAGAAATTGTAAAAAAAGAAGAAGAAGAAGAAAGAAAGGAAAAAAAGAAGCAGCAGCAGCAAATGAAAAGTTTGGATTTGAAAAGTACCATAATGAAATTTAAAATTCACTAGAGGGGATCAATAGAGCTGGTAAGTGAACTCCAAGGTAGATCAATAGAAATTATCCAATTTGAAAACAGAACAAAAAAGAAAAAAGGACAGAGCCTCAAAGACCTGTCACCATCAAGTGTACCAACACACATATAATGAGAGTACCACAAGAAGAGGAGAGAGAGAAAGGGGCAGAAAAAGATAATGGAAGAAATAATGGCTAAAAACTTCCCAAATTTGGTGAAAAATACTTCTCTATACTTCCAAGAATCTCAACAAACTCCAAGTAGGATCAACACAAACATAAATATCTAGACATATTATATTCAAATTGTTGAAAGCCAGAGGCAAAGAGAAAATATTGAAAGCAGTATGAAACAATTTATCATGTACAAGAGAATCACAATAAGAATGACAGCTAACTTCTCATCAGAAACATTGGAAGGCCAGAAGCAAGTGGTATAATTTATTCAAAATGCTTAAAGGAAAAAAAACTGTCAACAAAGAATTCTATATCCATCAAAATTACCCTTCAAAATGTAAGTAATTCTAAAGTTTATTTTGGTGATGAATGCACAATTCTCAATAAAACTGCTATAAAAATGTTTATTTTAGAATGTCTTTATTTCACTTACGAAGACCAAGAGAATCTGTTGCTACCAGACCTTCCTTACAAGAAATGCTAAAGTCCTCAGGCTGAAAGGAAATGATGCCAGATGGTAACTCAAATCCTCACACACACAAGAATAAAGGGCACTGATAGAAGGAATATATTGGTAAAGATAAAATACAGTTAGAAATATATTTCCCCATTGAAATCACTATTTTTATGTGCTCTACTCCAAATCAAGCTAGTCCTCTTCAGCAATAGCCCTTCTGGTCTTCATGCCCTGGTAGAACTGGCATGGGGTATGGGAGCACTCTTGATAAAATTCAATGGACTGCTACTGTTCCTACCCGATGTGCCATAGTTCTTCTTGAGCAAATGTTTCTACAATCATGTACTTTCAGTAAATTTCCAGACTCCTGAAATGGTTACTTTTGACAATTTTTTCCAGTTTTACCATTGATTTTTGGGGAATGCTATTGCTGAACTCCTCAATGACCCATTCCAGTACTCCCACTTCTCTCTGTTTGCTATTTTACTTAGGATATTTGTACTAATAATCATAAATGATATTGGTCTGTAATTTTCTGATTTATTGTGCCTTTATCAGGTTTAGTTACCAGTGCTATACTTGCTTCATAAAAATAATTAGAAGTATTTCTTGATTTTCTATGTTCAGGAACAACTTATGTGGCACTTGGATGGTCTGGCCTTTGAAGCCATCTGGTCCTGGTACTTTTGGTGGGTAGATCCTTCGCAACTTTTTCTGTGTTTTTTTTTTTTCCTGTGGAAATCGATATATGTAAGATTTATATTCCTACTTGGGTCAATTTTTTTATTAGAGAAGTTGTAGGTTGTAGAGTAGTAGAGAAAAATCATGCAGAATCATACAGAGTTCCCATATACCCCCTCTCACACACACAGTTTTCCCTATTATTAACACTTTGCTTTAGTGTGGCTCTTTTGTTACAATTGATGAAACCATGTTATTATAATTATATTATTAATTGTAGTGTATAGTTTACATTAGGGCTCACTATTTGCATTGTACATTTCTGTGATTTAATTTTTTTAATTTTGGTAACATATATACAACCTAAAATTTCCCCTTTTAGCCACTATGAAATATACAGCACTGAGTTATATATATCTACACTCCAACACATATTCTAGTTTCTGAATCTATGAATATGCATATTCTAATTATTTCATGTAAGTGAGATCATACCATATTTGTCCTTTTCTGTCTGGTTTATTGCACTCAAAATGACATGTTCAAGGTTCATCCATGTTGTAGCATGCATTAGAACTCCATTCCTTTTTAAGGCTGAGTAATATTATATTCTATGCATATATCACATTTTGTTTATACATTCTTCTGTTGATGGACACTTGGGTTGTTTCCATCTTTTGGCAATTGTGCTATGAACATCAGTATGCAAATCTCTGTTTGAGTCCCTGCTTTCATTCTTTGGGGTATATATATAGAAGTGGTATTTCTGGGTCACATAATAATTCAATACTTAACTTTCTGAGGAGCTACCAAACTCTCTTCCACAGTGGCTACAACATTTTACATTCCCACCAATGATGATGAGTGTTCCTATTTCTCCACATCCTCTCCAACAATTGTTATTTTCCATTTTCTAAATAATAGCCATTCTACTGGGTGTGCAATTGTGGGTGTGCAATTGTATCTTATCATGGTTTTGATTTGCATTTCCCTAATGGCTAATGATGTTGAGCGCCTATTCATGTGGCTTTTGGCCATTTGTATATTTTGGAGAAATGTCGATTCAAGTATTTTGCCTACTTTTTAATTGGGTTGTTACTTAGTCAGAATGAGAAATTTATACAACTTGACAATGGGTTTGCATTCCTTAAACTTCCATAAGTCTTTAAAAACATGGTCTTGTAGGTGGCAGTGTGTGGAAAGAGGGGGAGAGAGAGAATAACATAGGAGAGAAAACTAAGATGCTCAGGATTGCTGGCTCATGGGAGAAAGCTGAGGGTACCAAAAAGCCTGCACCAGTCAGCCTCTGAAGGCCAGAGAGAGCCAGGTGGGAGGAAAAGGGTGACTAAAGATGGGGCTGTAAGCAAAACTGGAAGGCAATCCATGTGGAAAATTGGCTTCACAAAAAAAAATGGCATAAAGTTTCTCTAGGAGGGCATGGGGCTGGGTTAACATCACCTTGACGGGGGCAGCTTGGTAAAAAGCCAGTTAGAATCCAGAAAGAACTTGCCAGGTTGGATGATAAATAGAAGGAGCCATGAACTATAGTCTCAGGGCTGACTACGCATGTGAGAGGGAAAGAAGGCAATGGGGCCAAGCTGAGGCCAAAGACACCTTCTTCTGGACCCAGAGTAACGCCAAACCAACAGTAGGAGTTCAGTCTTGGGGTGGGGAGCCCATCCCATGGGCAGGGGCCTGGTAAGGAACCAGGGGTATGACTTCTGTTAGTATCACAGAGAACCAAGTATCTCTCCTGGTGCCAAACTCAAGGAGGGACAGGAAGACCCCAAGAGCAAGAGAGCTGGATAAAGTCCTTGTGTGGAAGCAAGGAGCGAAGAGGAGCCAAGCCAGGCAGTCCTTGCCCAGGCTTCTCTCTTTACCTGAATGTTAGCGTCCAACACTTACCTTTCCAGGTTCTCATGTTATCTAAACCAGAGAGAGAGATTCTTCTTGGAACCATGGTGCATTCTGGGTTCTTGGTGCTGCCGGGCCCACTCCACAGGAGCTGCTGCTGCTCTTGGCGTCGTTCAGAGAGATGGCTTGGCTTAGGGGGACGGGGAGGTGGAGTGCTGGACATAACGTTTAGTTCCTTTACCACACACGACAAGGAACCTTGGTTTTTATCTACCTGAATGGTGGAATTTAAGTAAGTTTCCAGCAATGGTGAAGGTGACAGGTGGTCCCTGGATGGCCCATTGATTTCTCTACTCCTAATCAGGGTGGCCTGAGACCTTGTGGAAGGTGCCTCCTGTGATCCATCCCCAAGGCGTGAGGGGTATACCAAGTTACTGGAGGGGAGTGATGGCAGGCAGTCAACAAAAACGTCATCAGATGAAGTCTGTTCCAATGAGCGGTCTGAGTTTGACCAGCTATCACATCTGGTGGGGAGGCTGAGAGAAGAAAAGTATGTACATTTTACTGAAATTTAGCAAATCCCTGGCAGCCGCCATTGGCATCACAGTGATTCTACTGATTCTACTAACATGAACCACCCTTTTCAGAAGTCTGAAGAAGAAAGCCATCCGCCCACCACAAAACTGATGCTGCCCTCATCCCTATTCCTCCAATGCCACCTTTTGGTCTACTTGTTCAGCAACAACCCTCATTTACGCCAACCCCTCTGGTGCAGAAGAAAGTGGTTTGTTGATTTCTTTTTATCCTCTAAGCATCAGATATATATGAAAATGCAGGGTTAGAAATGAAAGCCACAATGCTACAATGCATGACTCATGTTGTTTAGTATAATGCATGCTTCATTGCTCATAACTGCTGATAGGAATCTGTCTCTCTGTGGCAGGAAGAGAGGTGAGAGCAGACCCACCCACTGGAAGATGCGACAGCTAAACAGACTGATTTGGTCAGGCAGGCTCACTGAGCACACTCCAGCAGCAGAGGGCAGAAGAAGAGTCAGTGAGGGCTCTGGGAAGAAAGGCGAGTGTGCTGTGAGGCCCGGCTCAGAGGGAACCCTGGGCATAAGCATACCTGGCATGATGCAGTCTTCCAGTCTCACAGTTGGACAAAACCAGATAATCAGGAAGGAAGAGAAGCTCTGACTCACTTCTGGTTTCCTCTGTGGCTAAGGTATTAGCACTTGGGTCATCTCTGGGCAAGGAGGACCCGGCAGCTTGGGCTGTGGGAAAGGAGCTGGCGGGGGAAGGCTGGAGGGAGGAGGGCGTGCAAGAGAGGCTCTCCACAGAGTCTGCTGGAGAAAGAAGGTCCCAGGTTCACATGTTAAGAATGACTATAACACTCACTCACAAGTTCTCAAACAGCATCTAAGAAGCCAAAGAGAAGATGCAAATCACAGCTGGTATTTGTACTGATAGAGAAGACTGTTTCCCCAAGCTATAAACAATGTCTGGGAAAGAAGGCCAATGTTCCAAGAGTGAAGTGTTGAATCAATTAAAATAAAAAAGAAATGCATTCTTGGCCTAAAAATCTGCAGTTAGATAATCTACATACAGCTCCTCAGCAGCAGCCCCACATTATTGTCTATTCAGTCAACAAATACATAGGTATATATGTATATTATATATGTGAGTATACATATACATACAAACATATATAAGACAAACATATTTATATATTGTATGTATATTCTTACATATGCATATTTGTATGCATACATATGTATATAGAGATAAATCTGGCTATATATGTCTATACAGAATACCTACTGTTGCAGCTACTGTGTACCCAGAACTGTTCTAATGCTGACAAATAACATAAATAAATAATACTGTTATTGATTGTTTTATGTGAAAATGGTCCTCAAGATGAATCTGAATCAGGTACCAGTGAAAACTGCAGATCAGAAACTCTCAATGAAAAGCCCACTTTCATTGCCCCCTTGAACCGAGCTGGCAGGAGTTCAGGATTCCTGGTGAGAGCCCTGGAGCTGCCCAGTTCAAGTCCAGTCTGTACTCCCTAACCACCGTACCTTGGGCAAGTTACCAACCTTCTCCAAGTTTCCTTCTCTATAAAATGGAGATGATGATAGTATATATGTCATAGAATCAGTATGGGGAGAAGATGAGTTAATACATGTAATGCATTTCACATTTAACAATGTTAAATGTATTAGGTTAGGATAATGCTTATGTTACACTAATATATTTAACAGAGCTCTTGGCACAATGTGCTAACTACCTTATGGTTGCTGGAGACAGAACCAAACACTGTGTGTGGAAAGCCACAGCAAGCCCTTTGGGGGTGGTTCTGGATGGAGAGAACTGTGCCCTCACGTCCATCTAAAAACTAAGCCGGGCTGCAGGGTTCAATGGAGGGGGTCAAATAGAGGTCTCCTGGCTCCCTCCAACTTCACACTAGGGTATGCATTTTCTGCCTGACTTCTTACTCATTTCTTCTCCTCTGGGTTTGTTGAGAAACATATCATGTATATATGTGTTGGGACAACTCCTGCATGAGGAAATAAACAGTGGATATACAAATATATATCTAGTGGGAATAAGGTAGTAGGAATAGGGTGGAGCAAGCCAGTGGAGAAGTTGCTCAAGGAGTCCCTACTTCAGCTGTATAATGTCAGACAATCCAGTTTCATTTCCTTTCATTTGCTCTCAAAAATCAGGAATGGTACTGAGTAGCCTCACTTAACCTTCCCTGGTTCACGAAAAGAAAAGGGCTGTCCTCAGGAAGCGCACTCTGGGAGATGCAACTTTAACTCTCTATTGCCATCTAGTGTTATAATGCAGGTATTGCAATGGCAGATAACGACAAGAATACATTCACCATTGCAATGTTGAAGCTACTGTAGAGTACGGGATTTAGGGGAAGGCTTTGTCTATTAAACTAAGGGTGAAAGAAACCGGATTCAAATCCCATGGTTTGAGGGTCAGGGCAATGGTATACTGATGTAGGGGCTCGATAACAAAATCTAGGAAAGGAACTGAATTGCATCCCTCTTATACAGCATAGGAAGGTGTGTGTGTGTGTGTGTGTGTGTTTGAGAGAGAGAGTACACATTCACAGAATTACGTATATACTTTGAATTTGAGCAAGCATCAGAACTCGTGAGCCATCATCCGAACATCCTTTTGCCTGTTGTTTCCCAGACAAGCAATCTCACACTCCCCAGCTGGACCTCTCCCATCATGGCTCAGAGCAACTTACACTTAATTTCTCTTGCATTCACCCCAAGAAAATATGAGATAAGAGGAATTCTTTCTAGTCTATGACAAATAGCTAAGTTCTGTCTTTCTACCACCTAGTTCTGGATAATCCAGTAGGCACCAGAGAAGCTGGAACTCTACAAATTTTTGAAAGATTTTGATATTATATATTTTTAAAAAAGCATCAGAGTTGTCATCATGGGCATCATCAGGTTCCTGTATGACATCCACATCCATGTTTTAATTTCACTGTGAACAAAGTCACAGAGAGGTGGCCTGTAATGTGCAGTTTGTGGGTAGATCCTGCCTTCCCACATTTAGACCTGAATCTTACAACCAGGTGAAAGAGTACAATTTCCAAGCATAATGAAATACTATACTTTGGTGGAAAATGAGGGGATGATTCTGATGTAAATGAACCTTCCAGAAAACCCTCAAGCAGGCAGTTTTCCTGCAACAGCTACTCAGTGTGAGTGCAGCACACGAAGCCCTGACTCCACCCTCACCTGTGCCATCCTCCGAATGCCCAAGGTTGCAGATCTGACTGATGCTGTGCACCCAGACCTGCATTTCTTCCTCAGTCTTGGCCACCAGATAGAACGTACGAGCAGTGGTCTTGACAATGAACACGAAATTATTCTGAAATTCCTTCCGAATGAAGCCCGGGCCTGTGTGCTTCCACACTGCACACTCACTGAGGTCTATCACGCGAATGGGCTTGCTGGAGTGCTTGCTCCTGTAGTACTCCAAGACGTCGGGGTTGCCACTCATGCGGCCCCGCCGAAGGACAAACCAGCGCTTGCGCCAGGCCTGCAAAGAGGTTAATCAACAAGGCATTACTGAACCAATTGCCAAGAACCTCCTTCATAACAAGCAGAGTAGAAGCAAATCGGCCATTCTCATAATGAAATGCAGAGCCCACCCAGCTTTGCATTTATTCAATGACTTTAAGGATGGGTCAGTATGGGGAAATCTAGTGATATGATTCACACCTGCAGGTCAAAGGACCAAAATTATATAATCATCCCAATCATGCAGAAAAGGCATGTAATAAAAATTTAGTGTATGCTTATGATAAAACAAATCCTAGAAATGAAGAATGAAAACTTTCTTACCATCATCAATCTCAATCCAAGAGCCACTATTATACATTAAAATCAGATGCAAATAACAAGTTGCCAGCATCATCTAAGATAATTAAGTAGAGTGGCTGGTTATACTTTCTAAGTGACAGACGATTTTCTAAGTGCTTTACCATAACTCATTTACTCTCCAAAGCTATCCTATGGGATAGGTAACTCATCGTCTCCAATTTACATATGATAAAATAGAGGTTCAGAGAGGTTAAGCAATGTGCCCAAGGTCACACAGCCAAGCAGCTGTGGGACTGCATTTACACCCAGGTGGGAGTAGAAAGATCAGTAATGAATGTGAAGTTAAAAAGTAGAGAGGGTAAGTGTAATTAACTCCTCAGTGATGTCTGTGTAAAAGGGGAGGAGAGCTCTGGGCCAAGAGAGTCTTTGTTGTCATTTAGGATTTTTTTTATTAGAATAGTTGTAGGTTTACAGAAAAATCATGCAGAAAGTACAAAGTTCCCATATACCACCCCCCCCAAACACACATACACACACACACACACACACACACGCAGTTTTTCTCAAGGAACTTTTTTTAAAGATAGGAGACACCTGTGCATGCACACTCTTACGTCACAGTGTTTCTCAACTGGTGATGGTATTATTCCCCTAGGAGACATCTAAAAATATATGTGTTTTGCTTGTCATAAAGGCTGGGGGCGGGGGTAGAAGGCAGGAATTGTCTGGCCTAAAGCTATCAATGCCCCTGTTGAGAAATACTTCATGCAGTAAGAATTCTGGAAAGAGCCAAGCCTTGAGTAAGATGTCCAGGAAAAGCTTAGTGGAATAAGCTTAGCTTAGAAAAGAGAATCAGATTCCCTGAAATATGGTAGGCTTCTTTGTGTGCCCACTGAGAACTCATGAGTAGGACCTAGGGTCCCTCCAGTCAACACCCACCCTTTGATCTAGAAAATTTTGCTGCAAACAGTACCATCCTGGCTCAGTAAAAAAGGAGGGATGCAGCTACCAATAGATAAATGGTTACACTACCTCCTTGGGTATGAGATCTAGGGAAAGAAATACTTGCAATTGAACATAGCCCAGCCATTCTGTAAACTACCCTGCCACCCTCCCAGAGCCAGGAAGGAGGAGGTAGGGACCCTCATCACATTCCCTATCTTCTTATGTTTAGGCACCCTTTGCTCATTGCATGGTATCTGGCCAGCCTGAGTGGATAGCATATCCTTACTTTCTGCTGTGGGGAACTGTAGCACTAGTCCCAATTGGAAATCGAGCACAGAGAAATGCGACAGGCTGACAGCAGGGCTTTCTTCCATTGGAGATGTTGGGTGCTGCAGTCGGCAATTGCAAATGGAGAGATTTATAACTCTTGTGGTTTTGTCTCCTGTGCAGTGGCATGTGTGACAGCAGGAAGTGCTGGGTTCTGGCAGTAGGCATGGTGACCACTGGGACAGGAAGTCTTTTGTATCTTTAGCTTCATTTATGCCTAACACTTTTGTAAGCTCACCAGCTTTGACCAAGAGGCCAGGGAAAGAGGAAAAGCAACCGTTTGGAGTGTTATCAGCTCCCTGCCCATGGGATATAAGAGATCAAGCTGTCAAGAATCTGAAGAAGCACTAAAGAGTGGAAGGCCAATCATCACAAATGACCCACAATTACACTTTCATAAGAAATAAGCTCTTCAAGGCTGTGGTAGGTGAGATCTGATTTGGTTCTGCCCTTACAGACAGTATACAACTCTGAGAAGAGGTTTGACCACTCAGGAGAGGGATAAGACAGCATGATTAAATCAGTGGTTTTAAGACAGGAGACACAATAGCCTGCTCATATGCTCATGTGAGTGATCCAAGAAAGAGAGAAAACTCAATGATTCAATAAATTTCTGTTGCAAAAACAGTATTGGATAGGGTAAATTCACTAAGAATGAGGGGAGGAAGAGGGGAGGAGGGCCCAGCAAGCAATGTGTGCTTGCTAAGGAAAGCTTTCTTGGGGAGCACAGGGTACCCCAAACTTTCCAAAGGCCACTTTGGTGGAGAAATATGAAGAGGAACATTATTGCACTTCCCAAAAATGAATCGAAAAAAGGAAGTCAAACTGAGCACAGAAACAAGCTTCACACTAACAAATATTAGTTTTATGGGAACAGAACATTTCTTAACCTTTAAAAACAATGCTGGGGAAAAAAGTAACACTGCAAATTAATACAGTGTCATGTATCCTGCTAGAGGATGAACACAGAGAAGGCAGTTAGAGTTGGTCCCTAAAAGAGCCTACTGCCTAGCTGGGTGGAGTCAATGAGATACATGAAAATGGGTAGATTTCAACCCAGGGAGATAAGTGCTTTAGTAGAGGAGTCAACCGGGAGCAGTGCAAGTGCAAGGGGGAGAAAGACACAGACAAATTTGGGGCTCGTTTATTCATTCATTCATTCATTTGACAAATATCTGTTAATAGCCTACTAATATGTAGGACACTGTGCAGAAATTGGGGAAAACGAGGTGAGCCAGCCACAGACCCTGCTGCTCATAGTCTAGCTAGTTGGGGGAAGCAGGCAGATACATAAACAGACAATTGCAGTCAGTGTGGTAAGTGTTCTGACAAAGGAAAACCAAAATGCTGTGGGAACACAAAAGAGAGACATCTCTCTCAGATCAGTGGGTCTGGGGAGGCTTCCAGGAGGAAGTTATAGCTAAGCTAAGACTGCAGAAGGGCAGAGGAAGCAGCATATGCAAAGGCATCAAGACAGAAAATGTATAAAACTTCATGTAAGTGTAGCTAGTTCAGCAGGGCTGGAAGGCAGATAGGAGAGCACAAAGGAAAAAGAATAGTCATGCCACAATATTAATAGAATATAGCATAGTCTTGATGCTAAATCGTGGAAAATCAGCAGCATGCCCTACTTCAGGTTTTCAAATCTACCTAAGAGTTGTGATTATGCAAAAGCAGAAATAGCATGTTCTTTGAGCCTTCTGCTAAGCAGGTGAAACCAGAGACCAAGTATGATCCTGTCTTAAAAGGCTTACAGGTACTGTAAAGTGGTGGACATATGGCAAAGTGCTGAAAATAGAAGGTCTGTCAGCACCCAAGTGAGGCTCTTTACAATAAAAAGTTCTGCAAGGAAGCCATCAAATATGACCAAGGTCATGTCAATAGGACTCAGGAACCAACTTGAAGAGGCTCCCCACTGGCCAAAGCTGAAACAGTTTGAGCTTTAATAAATATAAAAACCACAGTGTTGAAATCCATCAAATATGTTTAAAGCCTTTAGTTCATCTTGATATTACAAAAGAAAAAAAGAAAAAGAAACAGTAAAAGGAAAAGAATGAAGAGTGAAGCAACTGGTCAAGATGGCAATGTAAGACATTCCTGGGAAAGTTTCTCTAAATAAAAGGGCAAGTTCCTTTGAAAAACAAAATAAGATTTGGAGAAAAACGGAACCACCATAAGATAAGGCAGACCCAGGACTGGACGCTGTAGTAAAAGGTGGTCCTGAGTGTGGCAGAGCAACTGAGCATATCATAGCCATTGAGAGAAAATTTGCATAAAAACAAAGAAAGCAGCCCAGGACTCCTAGAAAAGGAACAGAGTAAAGGAAATCCTCTTCTTGAGTGTAAACAGTTGCACATAATAATAGTGTAATCTTAAAAGTCACTGCACATGTCCATGTCAAGAAACAGGTGCAGAAACACCTGAGAAAATCCGCACCATTAGACACAGGCTGCTCTAAAGGTTCAGGATAAGCTGGATCAAGCACTGAAGAAGAACCTTAACACACAGCCAATCTACAATGAAACCCTAGGCAAGAGGGAGAAACTACTTCTAGAGTAACACATCAAAATAACTAAATACCCAGACATCAACAAAAGATCACAAGGCATACCAAAAAGCAAAGCAAAACAAAACAAGCAAGAAAGCAAGCAAACAAACAAAAAAAAACGAGGAAGAATATGGTTCATCTAAGAGAACAAATTAAAACTTCAGAAGAAACACAGATATTGTAACAACTAATCAAGATGTTCAAACAAATCTCCTAAATCATTCAAGGAGTTAAAGGAAAATATGGATAGAAATAAACTAAATATGGATATAGAGCTAATGGATATTAAGAACACAATGTGCAAACCAAAAGAATTAGAAAGTGTAAAAAGGAACATAACAGAACTAATGGAGATGAAAAACACAATAATGGAGATTTAAAATGCAGTAAAGGCATACAACAGCAGATCTGAGTGGGCAGAAGAATCAGTGAACTAGAAGACAGGACAATCAAAATCATGCAGTTGGAAAAGCAGCTAGAGAAGAAATTTTAAAAAAATTAGCAGAGCCTAAGGGACCTGTGGGACAACATGAAGTATGCCAATATATACATTTATAGGAGTCCCAGAGGGAGAAAAGAAGGAAAGGGGGGCAAACAGAATAGCTGAGGAAATAATGGCCAAAAATTTCCCAATTCTTACGAAAGACATAAACACATATATATAAATTCAAGAAGCACAACATACTCCAAACAGGACAAATCCTAATAGACAAAACACATACTAATAAAAATGTCAAATTCCAAAGATAAAGAAAGAATCCAGAAAGTAGCAAGAGAAAAGCAATTCAGAAAATCCTGGCAAATCCACAACAAAGCTCCCAGAGCTAATAAACAAATTCAGCAAAGTGGCAGGGTATGAGATCAACATGCAAAAATCAGTAGTGATTCCATATACTAGTAAAGAACAATCTGAAGAGAAAATCAAGAAAAACTTCCATTTAAAATAGCACTGGAAGACAAAATATTGTTAAGATGTCAATTCTACCCAAAGTGATTTACGGATTCAACACAATCCCAACCAAAATTCCAACAGCCTTCTTTCAAGAAATGGAAAAACCAACCATCATATATGGAAGGGTACGGGGCCCCAAATAGCCAAAGCCATCTTGAAAAAGAGAAACAAAATTGGAGGACTCACATTTCCTGACTTTAAAACTTATTACAGAGCCACAGTAATCAAAACAGCATGGCAACTGCACAAGGATGGACATATGGACCAATGGAATTGAATTGAGAGCTCAGAAATAAAGTCTCACTCCTTTGACCAACTGATATTTGACAAAGATGACAAGTCCACTCAGTGGGGAAAGAATAGTCTCATCAACAAATGGTGCTGAAAGA
Source organism: Choloepus didactylus (assembly GCF_015220235.1). Taxonomy (NCBI): domain Eukaryota; kingdom Metazoa; phylum Chordata; class Mammalia; order Pilosa; family Megalonychidae; genus Choloepus; species Choloepus didactylus. The sequence continues at coordinate 188,840,233 of NC_051334.1, read as the reverse complement.
ACTGGATAGCCATGTGCAAAAGAATGAAGGTGTACCACTACCTCATACTGTATACAACAATTAACTCAAAATGGATCAAACAGTAAATATAAGAGCTAAAATTATAAAACTCCTAGAAGAAAACATAGGGAAACATCTTCAGGACCTGTGTTAGGCAATGGTTTCATAGACTTTACACCACAAATATGAACAACAAAAGAAAAATTAGATAAATCAGACTTCATTAAAATTAAAAACTTTTGTGCATCAAAGGATTTTATCAAGAAAGTAAAAAGTCAACCTACAGAATGGGATAAAATAATTGAAAACTATATATCTGATATGGGTTTAATATCTAGAATATGTAAAGAATTTCTACAACTCAACAACAAAAAGGCACACAACCCAACTACAAAATGAGAAAAAGACTTGAATAGACATTTCTCCAAAGAAGATATACAAGTGGCTAATAAGCACATGAAAAAAATGCTCAAAGTCATTAGCCAAGAGGGAGATGCAAATCAAAACCACAATCTGATACCATCCCACACCCACTAGAATGGCTACTATTTAAAAAATGAAAAATAAGATGTGTTGTAGAGGATATGGAGAAATAGGAACACATTTCTCCACTTTATTGGTGGAAATGTAAAATGGTGCGGCCACTGTGGAAAACGTTATAGTGAATCCTCAAAAAGCTAAGCATAGAAATACTACATGACCTGGCAATCCCACTTGTAGGTATATGCCCAAAAGAATTAAAAGCAGGGATGTGAACAGATATTTACACAGCAATGTTCATAGCAGTATTATTCACAATTGCCAAAAGATGGAAGCAATTCAAGTATCCATCAATAGATGGAAGTATAAATAAAATGTGGTGTCTACATACAATAGAATATTATTTGGCCATAAAGAGGAATGAAGTTCTGATGCATGCTACAACAAGAATGATACAAGAACGAACCTTGAAAACATCATGTTGAATGAAATAAGCCAGACACAAAAGGACAAATATGGTATGCTCTCACTGATATGAAATAAGCGGACTATGCAAATTCATAAAATCAGAAACTATAATACAGGTTACCAGGAGCCAGATGGGGACAGAAAATGGGAATTAATATTTAATTGATAAGGAGTCTCTGTTTGATGTGATGGAAAAGTTCCAGCAATCTGTAATGGGGATGGAGGCACATCTTTGTGTATGCAATTAATACCACTGAATTGTATACTCGAAAAGGGACAAAAAGGGAAATGTTAGGTCATATATAAGTAATCACACACAGACACACAAAAACACATAGAACTGTACAACCCTAATGTAAACAGTGAGCTAATGGTGATAGCATAATTATAATAATATTGTTTCACAAACTGTAACAAAGGAACCACACTAATGCAAAGTGTTAATAATAGGGAAAACTGTGTGTGTGATGGGGGGGGTATATGGTAACTGCACTTTCTGCATGATGTTTCTGTAAACCTACAACTGTTCTAATAAAACAGGGGAAAGTTTACAAAAATACTAAAACTAAAAAAAAAAAAAAAAGAATGAGGCAGCCACTTCATTATCATGAAAACTGGTAAAAAAAAAAAAGGGGGGGAAAGAATCAAGGATTATCTTGCCACTCCTATATGAGCAGCCCCACTGGGTAACCAAATAGTAGACAAAGTGTCTCTTTATAAATATATTACAACTAATGAAGGAAAAACAAGTGATAGAATTAGAATGTCACTGTTTGGCTGGCCCAGATAAATTAATAGGTATAGGCATTAAGCATCAACAGCTAACTCAGGAAAAGCAACAACTAGACTTTCTGTGCCTTCTATAACCTGGCTACAGGAGCTGACCCAGAATCTGATCTGCATGTTGAACTGCACTGTGAGGCAAAGCCCAGACTGTGGGAAACTCTGCAGGTCAAAGGCCCAGGTTCTCCAACAGATAAATTGTAAGGAAAAGAAAGGGATAGAAGGGGAATACATGGATTAAATGAGACCCAAAAGACATATCCATTTTTTAAAATGTGCAATACTAAATTATAGTGCCTAGGGATGCTCATTTGAGAGATAAAAACAAAAAATGCAAGGAAGAGATGCTATACAAGTGAGGTAGTTACATATGGGGAGGAGGTGGTTGTGATTGAGAAGGATTTCTGGGGTGGGTGACAAAAGTTCTAGTTTTCAACTGGTTGGTGGTTACAAGGGGCTCATTGTATAACAATTCGTTAAGCCCTACATTTGGTTTTTGTGTCAGTAGGTAAGTTATGGTTTCTAGTTGTTTGATCAAGCCAGCATTGGCCTGATTGTCACCGTGAGGGTATTTCATAGATAGATTTCAATCAGTAGTTAGTTGATTGCATCTATGGCTGATTACACCTGCAATCAACAAAGGAGACTGTCTTCAGCAATGAGAGACGTCTCCTCTTGCAGTCAGTTGGAGGCCTTGAAGGGAGAACTGAGGATTTCAGCAAGAGAAAGAAGAATCTCTATCTCTACTCCAGCCAGCCAGCTTCTCCTGGGGAAATTCGACATCACCTTTGTCAAGTTTCCAACTTGTGGCCTGCCCTACGGAATTGGAATTTGGACTTGCCTATCCCCACAGTCGTGAGCTAATTCCTATAATAAATGTCTTCATGTTTACATATTTTATACACACACACACATACTGTCAGTTCTGTTTCTCTGGAGAACACTGTAGTTTGCTATACATGTGGTTTGCTACATTTTTGTGATAAAACAGTTGCTATATTTTACAATAAAAAAGACAAGAAACAATTCCTCTGGACAAAGAATATTTGTGGATTTATTTCAATGAATATTTACTGAATATCTACTATACGCCAAGCGCTGTGATAAGCATATAAGGAAAAAGGGTGCTAAATTCATCAGGATATTGCTAAGCTCACAGGTTGAGGAAAGAAGGCAGACACCAGCGGTACCAGAAGGTACGAAATCTGAGGATGGGGTGTCAGGGTGTAAATAAGAGATGAGTCAAAGGGTCTGGAACTAAGAACTTCAGAAATCCGTTAGGTGGTAGAAAGCGCAAAGGTCTGAGGTGAACAGTTGAGGACCTGAGTGCTGGGGCCTCTTCTGTTTGGGGAACTGTTTATTTTTATAAGGCAGGTCATGAGCCAAGATGGAAAAAGGTGAGGTCAACAGTTCAGGATAGACTGTGAAGATGAGTGTGTCCTCAGCCAAGAGGAACTAGAAAACAGAATCACTGGTGAAATCAGTCTATGCAAACAAGTATCTACAACTGTAACTCAGAGAAATGGAGTACATAAAAAGTGCTGAAAGTCAGGAGACATGCATTTGAACTCTGACTCTATTTTTGAATCAGTATAACCTTGAACAGTTAACTCAACTTCTGCCAACCTCAGTCTTGTCATCGATAAATGCGATAATAAACCTGTCCTGCCTCCCTTATGGTGTAATTGCAGTGAACCAATAAGAAAGGGACAGCAAAACATTATCAATTTGAAAGTAACATAAAATGACAATGTGACTGTTGGTTCCCAGGGCACATGACACGTACTTCTCCTGGGGAAATTGTCTCTCCCCTTCTGGAGCTCACGCCCCCCACTATACAATGATGGGGTAGGACCAGTGGGCTCTGAGGGCTTTTCCAGCTCTGACAATCAAAAGATCAGTTTCCCATCAGCCTTTCCTGCCACAGCCACAAAGCTGACTCATTACCACCCCATCATCAGCTCCTGTAACCTTGTGGAAAAGTGTTTGTGTTCATTTCTAGAATCTGAGGGAGGCTAAAACTGAACTCCTCCAGGCAGGTGTGTGTGGGTCACAGGCCTGCTAGATTTTTGGGAATTATTAGAGGAATAATTGAATTCCATTCTTCTTAGAGTAAAAGCTATGTGTTTTTCTCCTCTTAGACAATCCAATTTGCTGATTTCACAGTTTAAAACCCCGTCCTTTGGATTGTGTGGTGGGTGAATATATCTCAATAAAATTGCATTTGAAAGAAAACCAATACGATAAATTAAAAAATGGTATATACAGTGAAACTGACTGCAAAAGGGCACAATGGAACTTTCTGGGGAGATGGAAATGTTCAATATCATGACTAGGGGTGGCTGTTACTTAAGAGTATACATTTGTCAAGTCATCCATATGTATACTTAAAAATTTTACATCAATAAAGTTAATATTTGAAAAAAAAGTTATATAAACAGCCCATTCAATAAAATTCTATTAATTCTTTCAGAAAAAAAAAACCCCATCCTAGTTTGTTTCTTAATAGAGAATGACCCATCAGGTTAAACAAAGGTGCAAGCACCTGTAAGGCTGAGGTGGAGCCTGTGCAATGGCAGGCCTGGGAAACTGCTGCCACTTTAGTGGTAGAGGAAAAGGACACAGGATCTGGGGAAAGGGGACAGAGACTTGAATCCAAACTTCCCCAGCCTTTATTGTGCATTTGAATCACCTGGGTGAACTTGTGCTTCCGGCCACATCATTGTACCTGGAAATGAACTTGCTCTCCACCCATAAAACCAACTAGAAAACTGGACCAAATATATGAAACAACTGGTTTCAGACACTGGGTGACAATGCAGGGCTGTGGTCTCTACCAAAGGGGAACCAAAAAGGTGAGCCTGACAACTGTCCTGGCTTTCTGCTTGTAGGTGCTTTCTGACTGGTAAGCCATAAACTGAATAACTATCAGAGCTCACGTAGGGCTGGGAGGTGTTTGAGTTCTGCCCAGCCAGAGTGGTGAGGCCTGGAACATTCAATAGAGACTCCAGAAAGGCCACACTTTAGGAGTAGGACTAGGGCCAAACTAGCTCTAGAGTATAGGCTACTCCAGACTTGTGTTAAGAAAGCTAAAAAGGAAGCCTTGAAATGATCAAGCTGATCTGAAAGTTACTGACTTGCCTGGCAAAACAAAGTTCAGCACTCGTTAAAGGAGACAACCAAATCCAGACTCTCAACAATATAAATAATTACAATGTACAGCATCCAAAAAATTACTAAAAATGCAAAGTGAAAGGGATTTCAAGAGGTAAGAAGAAACTGGACTGTGATCAGTAATAAACTGAAGGGGCACAGTATACACAAAATCTACCTGAAATGAAGAACTTGGCACAGTTTGATCTTTCCCATGAACTTCAGACTCATACGCTTATAAGCAACAATCTAACTAACATTTCCACTTATATATCTAAGAGGTCCCTCAAACTTAACGTGCCCCAAACTAAACTCCTGATTTCTTCCTATCACCCCCAAACCTGCTCCTCATCCCTGAGCCTTCTGATATCTTGGTAAATGATACCTCCATCCATCTATTTTCTAAATCCAAAAACCTTGGAGTGATCCTCGATTCCACTCTCTATACCCAAACTATTAGCTAGTTCCTTCTTCTCAGAATACTCTTTCACGAGATCTTTGCATGGCTTTCATTCAGATCTTGGCTTCCTGTAACTGAGACCTCAACGTAATTGTCATCTCATCAGAGACACCTTCCCTGATCATCCAAATAAAAATGGCCGGTCACACAGTTATTCCATATCACCATATCACCCTATTTTAATTCTCTACAAACCACTTGTCATTAGCTGGTATTTTTCTTATTTGAGGTTTATTGTTTGTTTGCACTCACACCCTCACCCACACCCCACTAAGAATACAAGCTCCTGAGCAGCAGAGGCCTTTTGTGTCCTGTTCTCTGCTGTATACTCCGGGCCTCCAATAGCGCCTGGTTCAGAATAGTTGCTCAGTAACTACTTGTCAAATGGATGAATTCCACACATGATTTCAAGGTGTCACAGACCCAGGTTAAAAACTCTACTCTTGAGAAACACACCTGGCTTTGTGGGTTTATAATGGACCTAGTCATCAGGATTTACTCATCACATATTCATGTGCTAGAACTTAGGCAGTCAGGTAAGGCTTGGTCCCAGACTCTTAACTCAAAACCAGCAAATGCTCCATCCAGACACTGCAACAGGCAGATAAAAGCCATGTTGTTCAGGATTAGATTGGGTTATGAGAGTGATCATCTCATGACTTTCCAGGGCATTTGAATAAATGAACGTTTATCAGTTGATAAGATGAGCTATCGAGGCTGAAGTTTACAATGGACAAGGCTTAGAAGTTTGAGCACTTAATTCCTGCACTCAATTCTACTTACACAGTAAAACAAACCTGACTGGGTTATAGCAAGTTTCACTTCTTTGGCTCCAGAATTCACTCCAATAAAGTTGCAGTGGTCCGTCTGGATTGTATCCATTGTGCAGACACTGAAATGAACTGAGAAACATCTTGAAAGTCTCTGAGGCTGTAAAGAGACACCTCTAATTTAAACTGCTTTTCTGGCAAGAGTGATTACTGTCCCTTTGTTTCAGCGGAATTGGCCCCCTTCCCCCTCTTCAGTGGTGAAATCCCAGAGCTATGAAATCATTTCCTTAGCATGTGCACAGGATGGGTCAGTAACCTGCCTTCAGAGCCATGCTTTCCAACTCAAGCTGAGGGAGCAAAAGTTGCAGTTATCTACATTTGGAGCTTTTAGGTTTTGATCCTTCAGTATTGCTGCCATTTCAGCAATGGCAGTTTTCAACTTAACCTGCCAAAGGGAACTGTGTGGGCCTCTTCCCCTCAAGACCCATGGCTGTGCTCCATATTGTCCTTGCCAAGAGTGCCTAGAGCTCTAGGATTTGCTTCTCAGATTCTGATTGCTTACAGGTGTCGGCCTCCTTCTGTGCTGCAATTTCAGTGGCCTTATTGGTCAGACTCCAGGAATTGCCACAGATTAGAGGGTAGCAAGGAGAAAAAATATTGCTAAGGACCTACACTCACCAAGGCTGGACTAACTGAAAAGCTTTCAAGATGAATGTTAGTTGGCCTGATATAGGATTTCCCACTATTACATATGAAGAGTCATGCAAAGTTGGGAGTAGAACTACTTCAGGGAATATCTGAAGTTACAGACAGAAGAAAGGATCCCTAGAAACCAAGCCACAGCCAATGAACATCAACTGGTCTCCACTTCTACCTAGGACCTTAGCCTAAGCTGACCTAGACTGTATGCTCTGCAACAGCAGGGACGTTATCTGTCTTGGTCCCTAAAGTAGCCCCAACATCTTGAACAGTTTGGGCATGCAGTACATACTCAATGCATTGTGTTCACTGACTCACTGTGCCTCTAACACTGCCTGGAAGCTCATCCAATCCCCCAAATGGAGCAACTTTAACCAGAGGTGCACGTGGATTCCTGCAGTCAGATAATCCTGCCTGCCTCTCTGTGCCATTTGCCTTCCAGATCCACTCCCTGCTCTGCGTCCTGGGAGGCTTCCAGTTGAGTTTAGCCAATGGGAGCACCAGCAGGGAAGGAGGAAAGAGAGACTAGAATATTATTCACCCATATCCTTCCCTTGAGGTCACTCAGAGATGGTGGCAACCCTTGAATAAAAGCCACAGCTCCTGCTGGAAGGCCCTCTCCAGGCAGCTCCCCTCTCTGTTTCCAGGTTCCAGTAACCACTCCCTCCACTTATTTACCCCCAAGTACAGGGCTGCCTCCACTTGCGGTTTTGAGCCTGGAGTACTGCACCATCTCTTTGTAAACAGCCTCTCCGTGGTTTCCCATTGTGGTCTCCCTCCCACACCCTTGTAAACAGCCTCTTTATTAAACATTCTTCAAATTACCAAATTACCATCTGCTTTCTACCGGGCCCTTTATCACTAACTCCTATCATCTCTAGCTTTAGCTGTCGAGGATGTGGAGAAACTGTATTCATTCATCCATTGCTGGTGGGAATGTAAAATGGTACAGCCACTCTGGAAAACAGTTTGGCCATTTCTTTAAAAACTGAAAATGCTACTACCAGATGACCCAGCAATTGCACTCCTGAACATATATCCCAGAGAAATGAAAACCTATGTTCACACAAAACCTGTACACAATGTTTATGGTAGCTTTATTTCTAATAGCCAAAACTTGTAAACAAGCCGGATGTCCATCACTGGGTAAATGGATTAACAAACTATAGTACTTCTCTACCACGGAATACTACTCAGAAATGGAAAGGATCAAGCTACTGATCAACAATCTGAGTGAATCTCCAGAGAATTATGCTGAGTGAAAAAGGGCAATCCCAAAAGGTCACATCCTATATGTTTCCATTTACAAAACATTCTTGAAATGATAAAATTATAGAGATGGAGGACATATTAGTAGTTGCCAGGTGTTAAGGACAGTGTGGGGATAGGAGAGGCTCTAAAAGGGCAACATGGGGAGACTAGTAGTGATGAAAATGTTCTGGATCTTGACTGTAGTGCTGGTTACACAAATCTACACATGTGATAAAATTACACAGAGCTTTACACACACACAGGAGTGCATGGACAACTGGTGAAATCTAAAGAAGCCATTGAATGGTACCAGTGTCAGTTTTCTGGTTGTGATACTGAACTACAGTTATTAAAGATGTGGACCCTGCACTGCACCTCCTTGTACTTTTGTTGCCAAAAAATAATTATTTCAAAGTAATGCATTTTTAAAAGATATTCTGCCCAAAACAGGTTGAGAGTACAGAAAAAGAAATCTGAAAAAGTGGGACAAATAAAAAGCACAAAATAAGATGCTTGATGTAAATTCAAATGTATCAATATTGCATTACATGTAAACAGACTCAGTGTGCCAGTGAAAAGACATTTATTGAATGCCTACTGTGGGCAAATGGTTTGATATTACTTGAGCATAAATTGTAGGAAGACCAATTAGAGATATGAACAAAATGGACTTGGTTGGGACTAAAGTAAATCAGACCAATGGGTAAAGGATGCTATTGACTCTGTTTAAAAACCTCAAGTTCTGTGTGAGACCAAATGAAGAGATATTTATTTGGTGCAGGATATATATCTTCTATAGCACCCTAAATAATTTAACTTGTACGGTCAGTTTATTCAAACACCATAATTACACAGAACCTTGAATAGGGAGAGAGACCTGGTTGGTTTGTACAGCTTAGTGTGAAACCCCAAGATATCCCAGAGTAATTTGCACAGAGAATAAAAATGTATTTGCAAAGCCCCCTTGAGGGACTTGGGGAAAATGTGGCAATATTAAACTTCCCCACCTGGGTTATTACTGATATTCTTGCAAGCACTGGGGACTCCCAATTTAATAAGTCAAGCCCTTGATCTTGCAGTCTGCCCTTATGAAACTTATTCCTGCAACGGAGAGGCTACGCCTACTTATAATTGTGCCTAAGAGTCACCCCCAGAGAACCTCTTTTGTTGCTCAGATGTGGCCTCTCTCTCTAAGCCAACTCTGCAGGTAAACTCACTGCCCTCCCCCCTACATGGGACATGACTCCCAGGGGTGTAAATCTCCCTGGCAATGTTGGACATGACTCCCAAGGATGAGCCTGGACCCAGCATCATGGGATTGAGAAAGCCTTCTTGACCAAAAGGGGGAAAAGAAATGAAACAAAATAAAGTTTCAGTGGCTGAGAGATCTCAAATAGAGTTGAGAGGTCATTCTGGAGGTAACTCTTATGCATTATGTAGATTCCCTTTTTAGGTTTTCGTGTATTGGAATAGCTAGAAGGAAATACCAGAAACAGTTGAACTGCAACCCAGTTGCCTTGACTCTTGAATATGATTGTATAACAATGTAGCTTACAAGGGGTGACAATGTGATTGTGAAAGCCTTGTAGATCGCACTCCCTTTATCCAGTGTATGGATGGATGAGTAGAAAACTGGGGACAAAAACTAAATGAAAAATAGGGTGGGAGGGTGGGATGATTTGGGTGTTCTATTTTACTTTTATTTTTTATTGTTATTCTTATCTTTTGGAGTAATGAAAATGTTCAAAAGTTGATTGTGGTGATGAATGCACAGCTATGCGATGATACTGTGACCAACTGATTGTACACTTTGGATGACTGTATGGCGTGTGCATATAGCTCAATAAAATTGCATTAAAAAATAAAAAACAATTGTAGGAAGAGAGTAACAGAGGAAGACACTAGAGAAGTAGAAGATATACTGGGAATGGAAGTGACAGTATATATAGCATGTGGGGCACGAGGGAGAAGGAGAGAGACCAGCTGAGGATGACTAGACAGATGTTGTGTAATAGGTTAAGTGTCAGGGTCCCCTGTGTGATACAAGGGTGAACGAGCTTTTTACTGATGGCATTTCTTTCTCTTACAATTTTATCAACTTATATTCATAATCTCATAAAGTGGTCAAGGCAGCTATTATCTTAATTTTCCAGAAAAAGAAACTGGTACTCAGAGAGATAATGTATCTTGTTCATTGCCTCACAGTGACTCTGAACCCAAGTCTCATGACTCCCTGTACACTGTTCAAGAACATTGTTTAAACGAGTTGAAGTTGAAGAAGGGAGAAAACAGAACCACAGTAGGAAGAATAGGTAAGTGCCCATTCAAGCTGGCTCCTCCTGCCACACTCTGTGGTTTTACTGGAAGGTACTTCGGATGGCAATAGAGCAACAGAGTGCATTTTCCTGAAAGTCATATGTTAGAGCACTTTTAGCAAAACTGTGCTATCACGTGGAATGGTCAACGCTGTTTCCCCTGACTTAGCTCTGTATTCAAAGTGGAATATTTCTGTTCCTTCATGTGCAAACATTTTTTCTCTTGAGTCCAGAAAACAGAGAAGAAAAATAGGAAAGAGGAATAAGACTTGTTCTTGTCTGATTTATTACTGGCTTTTCATTTCCTTTTGCATCCTTCCTCACCCCTGTTCCTCTATGAACATGTTTCCCCCAGTGTATTTGTCTTATTGCCGTATTGCTGTTCATGTATATTTAGTAAATGCTAGTTAGTGCTTAGAAAACTAAATAACTCTATCCATTTGTAAGGCCCCCAGAAATCTTGGCTTTGGTCCCAGAACATAAGATGAAAGAAAGCATTTGATAACTACTTGGAGATTTTCAGTAATGTCCCAAGAAGTTACTCCTCAAAGCCTAGTCCTCATTCTCTTCCCAATGGTTTCATCTTGAGAACGCCCAGGAAGTGTGGGGTGTATTTACATGCCACAAAAGGTGAACCCAATTGAAGATGCAGAATTCTTATTAATTTTCTGTTTTCTGCTGAGCTTTACTTGGGAGGGTCTTTCTCTCTGCCGTGCACTTCCTCAGCAAGGGGGACTGCAAAGGCCATGGGACCCAAGGGCGGGGGGGCAGGAATTTCCAGGAGCAGGTTATACTGCACCTCTCTCTCCTGGCTCAGTGCCACCAGCCCTGGAGTTGCTGGTGACCCTTCAGCCTGATGGCCTGTAACCTTCTGCTCCCTGCCAAATAGAACTGGGACTTGTCCCAGGCTTGGAATAACTTCCTGTGATTGTCCTGGAGATGGCCTGGCTAACAGGATCTGCTTCCATGACTTGTCAACAGAGGCAGAAAAATCCTGTATCTCTGCAATGTGATGGACCTTGGAAGGAGGAATCCTGAGGGGAAATGTTCATCAGAGATAAGTCTGCTAAGATGGTGGTATTCAAGCACAGCCACACCATATGAGGCGGAGATGACCTTCCTCGTGTATTGTCAACCTACCTGCCTCTGGCTGTACTGGCTAGTTTCTCATCATTTTCTGTATGGCAGAATCTTAGAAGTCATTAAGAGCAGCTAATCAAATTTACAGGTGTTATGAACCTGGGAGTGTCACTAATACATTAGGTACCAGGATCAGGATGCAAAATGGTGGACTGGAACAATGGGCTAAAACAGACTCAGGAATAAACAGTTATTTTAAACTCTGCTAAGTTCTTGGATAGATTAAGAGTCTGAGGTGCAATGGAAACACAAAGGAGGTAATCAAATCTGAATGAAGGTTTAAGGAAGGTGTAATACAGAGAAAGTGACAACTGAGCTGAGTTCACCAGACATGCCTTTTCATGAAGGCTCTAATACTTTCCCCGAGGGACATTATCCACTGCTCAAGCTGAGTGCATTAAGCAGTGAGAAGATATAAGATCTAGAGTAACAGAAAGATCTGCAGTAACACAGATCCTTCAACATCTGCAACAGCTAACACTTAGGTACCAGGAACTGTTCTAAGTGCTTTGCACAGACTAAATTAACTCATTTAATGCTCACATCTGAAGAAACTGAGGCGCAGAGAGGTTAAATAACAAAGTCATTGCCAGCTAATATGTGACAGAGGTAGGCTTTGAACTCAGGTAATCTACTTCTGGATCCTGGTTCTCAACCCACATACTAGAGTGCTGTCAAAAGGCTGCCACCCACTAAGTAGAATGATGTACGTCAAAGAGCTTTGAATGCCAGATGAGCGAGGCAGTTGGTGAGAAGCTAAAAAGGAACCTAATTCTCCAGGAAGAAACCAATGAGTGTGGGCAGACTGTGATTGTGGGACAGTGTACATTTAGGGTAGGGACTTAGGATAAAAGTTGAGAAGATGATAAAAAATATATATAGCACAATTTTATAGCAAGATGAGCTCGTAAGCTAGCACATGATCCTCCCATTCTTTTTTCTAAAAGACAAAAACTTGGAAAGTATTCAGAAAACCTTGTCACTAGTATTATCAGAAATCTAGTATGTGAGGTTTAATACTGATGAAAATCTTTCTAAAATGTCCCAACTGACTAGAACAGTGCCGGGTGCCTAGAGGGGACTCAGTAAATCTTTGTGGAGTGAATGAAGGAATCATTATCTCATACCATACAATCAAAATAAATTCTGCCCAGATTAAAAGATTCACATTTAAATACCAAAACTATGACAGTAATGAAAAATTAGCTGGGAAGGCTTTCTAACATGACACTATGGTCTGAAACTATAAAGCGAATCGGTGCCATATATGACTTCCTAAAAAGCAGAAATGTCTATGCTTGGAAGACCCTGAGTGCTCTGTGTGAGCTTGGGGTGTAGGAGGGTGGGAGGGAGGAAAGGGGAGGCAAGTCATTAATCCTGAGAGCAGTTACAGCATGGATGGGAGCAGCACCCAGGGGTGGAGGGAAATCAAGCAGTCAGCTAGGGCTCCAAATGGAGTTTTACTGGGTGGTTCATCGTCTCTAAATACTCCTCTGACTGGAAGGAGTTGCCAAAACCATGTCACAGCCTCTGGCTAGCACATAATTGTGAGCCAATAGACATTACTCTGCCCAGAAGACCACAGAGCACCAGTGTGTGTTTAGGCTCCTGTCTCAGCATGGGAGAAGCTAAGGTCGACAGGGCTTATCCCCAGGTACCTGGGGAGGAAAAGAATGTTCTGAATTCCAGCTTGGTTTTATTAGTTGCTTTGCTCAGAGCACATCTGCTAGAAGGAAGAGCCATTTATTGTTTGTTTATAGTTCAAGGACTTCTGAGCGTGTAGAACGGGAGAATCATCCCATGCCACAACCCTCTACTCTCCAAGGATTTTTCAGTGGAACCCTCCAGAACCCTTTCTCAGATTTTGTCAAAACTGTGCCCTACCCAAGGGGAGATGGGATGTTTATTTGATCTAGGGTTTTTCCATGAGTTGGTTGGATTTTCCTTCCCCTGTTTTGGACTCTTTTGGTTCATTTTGATGGGGTTCATGGAGGGGAGTTATGTCAACATAGATTCAACCTGTCATCCTTCCCAGAAACTTCTGTCATTCTTTATAAGCTCTGGCAATTGCCAAATAGGCCAAAACAAAAGAGTGTCTTGTTTAAATTTGTATTTGTCTGATGTCTAATGAAGGTGGATATTATTTATGTATCATGTCCTTCTATGACTTTCTGTTCATTAACTTTGCCCATTTTTGACAGTTGTTGCTGATCTCTTTCTGATTGACAAGGATTACTCTAGGATGAAAGGATATGGATTCTCTGCCTGCCACAGATGATGCAAAAACTTTCACATTTTGTCATTTGCCTTACAAGTTTATACTGTTTTTGATGTACCTAATGCCTAAAACAGTGCTTGGCACGTAGGAGATGCTCATTAAACGTATATTGAAGGATTGCATACCTGAATGAATGAACAAGAGTGTTTTATTGCCATGTGGCAAAATTTATCAGTCTTTTCCTTTATAGTTTCCCCTCCCCATTATTGTATTTAGAAAGGTTTGCCTCCCCTCAACATCAGAATAAGATTCAACTACATTCCTTTGTAGAAGTTTATTTCATTTTTACATGTAAATACAACACATCTAGAATGAGTCTTCTCATAACTATGTTAAGTGAGATTGAGCTATAGTTGTCTTTTTTGTATTGTGAGCTCTTTACCTGGCTTTGGTATCAGGCTTGCACTAGCATCATCAAATGAATTGAATACTTTTGCATCTTTATTTACACTAAACAGTCTATAAAGTATAAGAGTTATCTGTTCTTTAAAGTTCAAAAGAGCTCAAATATAAAAACTTTGTGAGGCAGGCAACAGTCTTAGAAGTAGTTACCTAATACTAATTTTCATTCTTTTCATATTTACTTGATAATACTGATCAGGATGACATTTTAGGGGCTAAGATTGAAAAGTGTATTTCTTTTGGAGCAAGGCAATGTTAGAATTCTCATTTGGTGTGAAAATTTGGGTGGGGTTAAATTACTATTTAAGCCTTAGTTTAATTTCTAATTACACAGTTCTCATGGCCAAAGACCCCAAACCACCGATTTCTTGTCAGCACTGAAAGCCACAATGTAACAGACTTACTTCTTGTGAAATAGGAACCAAGTCCTGCCAGAATTGGAAGCCTCTAACAGGAAGTCATGACTTGGTGGTAATGAACTGAAATAACTACAGAAAAGGAGCTATATGAGGGGACAGAAAAGCAAAAGCAGCCATCCACACCCAGGGGGGCGAGCTGTTCTTTGGCTGTTACTGCCTTTTACCAAGCAATACTTGGTGTAAGGCAAGGTGAAATTCTTATCTGCGAAGAAAGCAAAATAAGCTGAGCTACTCTGATATAAAGTCAAACAAATCAGCATGATATACTATGAAACATATTGTAACAGAGAGAAGTACAGGGATGGAGAGGGGGGATCTGCAGGTTTATACCCCGGACACCTTGCAGGTCAGTGGGACAGAATTGTGAGGCTCTACGTGGCAGGTAAGAGAGTGCATTTTCAGGCACTGGGCACTCCACGGGGCCCGCAGAGAGGGAAGGAAACTGACTTTGATCTCACCTACTCCGGGTCCTGGTGAGAGGACCCTGAGCAAGGCAGATGTGGCCCTTGTGCTCACAGGCTCCCAGGCCAGGGAGGGAGGAGGCAGACAAGTCACCAGGGTGGGATGCTCCTCAAGGGAAGGAAACCCGGCTTTGATCCCTGTTTCCCACTCTAACAACTGCCCTCAACTAAGGATTCCCAGCATGCTTTGGGGCTGGGTTAGACAGGGCATCTGGGGAAATCCCCCACAAGTTTGGAGATTTTCACAAAAGAATTTTCAATTATATTCATATAACAGTTATGCATAGATTTTTAAAAATCTTGAAAAATATTCTTTATAATCTCCAAATGGGGAAGAAACTATAAAGGAAGTGATTTACCGATTTACTTACCAAAAATAAAAAAAAAGTCTACATGGTGAAAGACCTGGGAACAAAGTTGAGATGATCAACACGTAGGGAGCTATATTTCCTACACATTTAGGAAACAAAATATATAAAGAGCTTCTATGAAACACTAAGATAAACATAAACAACCTAATAGGACAAAGTGGGCAAAGGACATGAATAAGAATTTCACAGAAAAAAGAGAAATGGCCCCAAAGCATATATCCAGAACATGCTAATTGTAAAAATATGATATCTTTGCCTATCAGATCAACAAAAAATTTTCAAAGATGTGCACAATAATGTATATGCACAGATATTGTCATTATTTATAATGTCTAAAAATCATAAAGCATTAAGTATCCATCAAAAGGTTGACTAAATTACAGTATGAATAAGCAAACCACATACACACCCGCCTCCATCCCAGTCTACTCTCATACCTTGTAAATCTCGGCGCTGTCACTTGTTATGATTCTTTGAGTTCCATTTCCTTTATCTTACTTACAAATCTGAATGAAATTGAGTAAGGTTTATAATTACAAAAACCAGCCACTTTTCAAAACAAAAACAACAAAAATGAGCAGAGGTTGCTTACAAGACATCTTTCTATAATGTAGCCTCCAGGGAAGTTTGGATCTCCCTAAGCCTGTTTCTTCCACAGGCTTCCAAATCTCAGGGTATGGCAACTCCAGCTCCAGGTGCTCAGGCCCAAACACCCTAGAATCATTCTCGACTCCTTTCTTTCTCTTTACCTTCAGAATATATCTCCCTCCCTTGCACCCTCCCCAGCAGGAGCTGTCTCATTTCTTGCTTCCTACTTGGTCTCCCTATTCTCAACATGGCTGCCAGAGTGATCCTGTTAAAATTCAGGTCAAATCATATCACTTCTGCACTCAGAACCTTCCAGTGTCTTCCTCCCTCACTCAGAGGAAAAGCCAAAGGCCCTACATGAGTCCCCTCCACCCTCCCTTCACCTCTCTGTCCTCATCTACTACATCCCTCACTCCCTTGGCTCTAACCAAGCTGGCAGCCACACTGCTTCTGGAACATTCCTGGTGTTATCTTACCTCAGGGGTTCTGCATTTGCTATCCCTTCCCTCCCCTCCTCCTAACCACCCTCCCCCCGTTAAGGGGTGGAGTACGCAAATTTCCAGACATTTTTAGCTCTCTAATATTCAAGCAAAGAGGTCTCCAGTGGGCCAAGGCAAATCCCGCTAAGAGGAGCTGGCAGGTGAAAGCTGTTGGAAATCAAGCCCACCTAAGGGGAGGGGGAGTGGAGCACATCGTCCGTTATCTCTGTCCTCACCACTAGGAGTAAAACACTGATTACAACAACCCTATGGAGGTAGGACATCAGTCAACCTTGACAAGAGCAGTTTTGATGGAGTGGTGATTAGGAGAGAAGGAGAAATAGAATATCACCATTTTGTAAACCTTAATGCATTAATGGACTTAGGCACTGAACATCGGTGGCTACCAAAATCACAAAAAGAGACACAACCAGATATTATGTCCCTCCAGAAGTACAAGAATACCACCTATGAAGTAGTCTTGTCCAAACTCAAACTTGAATCTGAGCAGGAAATTTAAAGGGCAGGAGAACGTTAAATGACACCAGGGCATTTTGCAATTGGCAAAATCCAAAGTGAAAAAGACTCTACAGAACAAATGACCTCACTTTTTATGACTCCATTGACATAGCAACTCCAAGAGTCACCACACTCAGGGAAGTCCAAAGCTATGGCTTCCCACCAGGTATTTACAGTTTTCCCAGTCCAGAGGCCATTCAATTTACCAGATGGACTCAGATGTAGGTGAGTTCATAGACACGATGGCGGGAGCAGCCATCTTCCTATTTAAGAAGATCGAGATGCTATAGTTGGAGTTTTCTGTGGTATATATTTTGGGGCTGAAAGTATCTTAGAAGTTATATATCAGACAAACCCTTGACCAAGGGCAGAGGCAAGGGTGACAAACCCACTTCTCAGTGACTTCCCAAAGCACTTGGCCCACAGATAAACCAGTTCACTGCCTCATTTCTCCCATCTCACTCCAGGTTTTGAACAAACTGAGTTCTTATACTCTGAGGCCTTTAAGGGAAGTTTTCCTGTTAAGGCTTCTACCCACTGCTCTCTCTCCTCAACCTCACAAATACCTGTGAGCAAAGCACATACTTCAGGACCCTTAAGATACAGCCACTGATTGGGAAAGTTCTTTACTTTCATATTTTCTCATCACATGGCCATATGTCTTTCTCTATCAGGCCTGGTACTCTGGATCACTCAGTTTCTTTCTGATTACCTAACACTGCAAATGCATAAAATACTTCCCTCTTTTATGCTTTAGCTCTGTTTTCCTTTCAACTACCATCTCATCTCTCTTCTCTTTCACTGCCACACTTCTATTTTCCTCTCTACCCACTTCTTCCTAAGCCCCTAATAATGGGAATCAGCTTCACCAGTGAAGAAACAGATGTTTTGCACCCATCAGGCAACAGGTTCTTGTCAGTGCTCTGTTAGAACCCTGGCTTCATTGATTCCTTTCTCTCCCTCTCTAACTGTGGGCATCTCCCCAAGTTCTGTCCTAGGTTCTTTGTGACTCATCACACTCTCCTGGGATGGTCTCATCCACTCCCATGATTCCAACCACTCTGGCCAGGTCCCTCCACTGAGTTCTGGACAAATTTACCCAAATGATTGCTGCAGGTCCCACAGTTACTTCAAACTCAGCAGGACCCAACATTAACATATCAGCCTGACTGCTATGTATTAGTCTCACTGACTTGCCCCGAAAGTAGGTCTGGTGCTCCCTCTCACAGTGCCTGTATGACATAATCAGGGTCTAGAAAGATCTTGACAGACTGGCATGAAAGACCAATTGCAAAAACAATAAAATGCACCAGTGATAAATGTAAGGTCCTGTTCCTGGGTGAAAATAAAACAGTATAATACAAAACACCAACAGCACAAGAACAGAATGGAGAAAAGATAGCTTAGCAAAAGCACAGAGGAAAACTAAGTTTACTTGACAGGAAGCTCAGTGTGAGTCAACAGTGTGGCTGCCAGAACAAAGCTAATGGAATCTCCAGCTGCATTCTCAGAAGCACAGTGTCCAGATTAGGAGCGATAGTCCTGCTCTGATCTGCCCTGGACAGTCTAAATCCGGGAGATTTTACTCAGTTCTGGTACCAGGTTCAGAGGAGACATATCAGGATGGTGAGGGAACTCAAAACCATGTCCTATCCCAAGGAATGACTGGATCATTGGCAACATTTGGCCTGGATATTTGGAGGGCTTTCAAACTGAAAAAGAATAGATGTGTTCTGTGTATTCTAAATAGGTAAAAACCGGGACCGGTTTCTAAAAGTCAGAGCTGTCGCACAATTCTTTGGGAAGAACGTTACGTAACCAGCTTCCTGTCACTGAAAGTGTCCAGATAAGGAATGACTGGTCAAAAACATGGCCAGGATTGAATTAGAGCACCGTTAATACCCCCTTCAAATCACTAAGTTGCTGTAATTCATCCTAGGTCAGCTCCCCCTTCTCAGTGTCCTCGCTCCTGTCAAACTCAAAATCTTCACTAGTCCCACCCTCTCACATACCCTGTAACTAAGCAATCAACAAGTCCCACTGATTACGTCTTTAAAATCATTTTTGGATTTCTCCTTTCTGCTGTATTCCCATTAATACTTTGAATTAAGTCCCCTCGCCCAGGAAAGAGAGCAGAAAATAGGACACCTTCAAATCCCATCCCCATCAACCTGACTTCCAGACCCTAAGTGGCCATAGATATCTGTAGTAAACACTGTCATTTGTTTGAGCCACCCAAGGTCTTTTTCTACACTGAGGGAATTTCCCACCTTATAATCTTTCTGGGAGAGGCAGAGACCAACTCCAATCATAGAAGCAAGAAATGACAGATACTTTTTCCCCCAGTCTCCCTTACAGCCAGGGTACAGGTTCTGATGGTCTTTCCTGACAGTGTAGCCTCAAGATTGCTTCTGCAGACCTCCAAACAGTTCTTTAGCCACCTGATAAAATAATCATCTTGCTACCTGAAATGATGTGCCTACTGAAGAAAAGGTGTTTTGCTGTTGGGTGGAGGGGCTAGTGCTCACTACCACAGACTAACAACAAAGTGCATGAGGCATTCAAGGACTCTGAGGCTGGCATTTGCTTCTAAATGTGGAGAGCTTAAAGAATCATTGTCATCAAAGGTCTCGAGAATTGGAATGGACTCAGACTCCTCCAGAATGAAGGTTTAGGTCACCCCACCAGTGAAGAACCCTGACCAGCTGAGGTATTGGCTGGGCAAAAGGGGAACATGAATCAAGGACAGTTTAGTAATCTTCTTTTCCTCTCTTCTTTCTTATGCCTGTCTTATCTAAGATGTGTTGGTGGTAGTGAACTTTACATTTTAATTCATAGTTTATAGACTATTACATAGGATCATGACAATACTAGAGATCAGTGGCCATCATGCAGAGTTCCTTGTGGCAGCCACTCCCTTTGACAGAAGAGGGAAGGAACAAGGTAGACAGTAGTGGCAGCAGATTTCTCACCAGAACAAGTTCTGAGTTGTGGTTTGGGGTGTTTCTTCCTGGCTGTTTAACCTCAAAACTGGTCCTCCAGCCCTCTAAACACTTCTGTGACCCACCCTACCCAATATCATTTTGATAAACCCCTTTTCTCCCTAAATTGGTTAGGGTCTGCTTCAATTGCTTGTAAATTAAGACCCTGACTGGTATAACATCTACATGGAGGGTGCAGTCAACACAAGTTTCTCCATTTCTAAAATACACTAAAGTGTAAGGAAGGAATGAATAAATATAAAGGAAGAAATTAGAGACTTAGAGAATTTTCAAAGTAGAATTAATGATTAAATCAAAAGCTAGTTCACTGCCAAAAAAAATCAGTAAAACAGAAACACCACCAGCTAACCTAATCAAGGGGGAAAAGGGACACCAAGCACAAATTCACAATAACAAAAAAGAAATTATCTATGGAAAGTGTGGAAATTTCTTTTTTTTAATTATAAGAACCACTTCATAAAAATATATGTAAATGAATCTAATAACCAGGATGAAACAGATACTTTACCAGGAAAGTATAATTTACAAAAACTAAAGAGATCAATTTACATGGAAGAAATAGAGAAAGTTGACAAACATCTAAACATACAAAAAAGCACCAGATGCACACAGTTTTATGGGGGAATTCTGTCAGCACTGTTAATTGTAACTCAACTTAAATGATTCTAGAATATGATAAATTTCAAAGTTTTTTTATATGAACCAACTATAACATGTTTGCCAATCTGCTGAAGATTGTATAAAAAAATATAAACCAATCTCACTTATGAATATTGATTCAAAAATTCAATATAAAATATTAGCATGCATAATCCAACAACACAATGAAAATAATATGCCCTGGCAAAGTGGGTATTACAGAAATGTAAATATGGTTCAATATTAATCTTTTAATAGAATTCATTAATTTAATAGATTCTGTGAAAAAAATCATATGAACATCTCTAGAGATGCTGAAATGCCTCCTGTGCCAGCTTGGATGTATTATGTCCCCCAAAATGTCATGTTCTTTGATGCAGTCTTGTGGGGGCAGACGTATTAGTGTTGATTAGGTTGGAATTATTTGATTGCGTGTTTCCATGGAGATGTGACTCAATCAACTGTGAACAAAACCTTTGATTGGATAGTTTCCATAGAGGTGTTACCTCACCCATTCAGGGTGGGTCTGAATTAAATCACTGGAGTCCTATAAAAGAGCTTGCAAACAGAGGGACCTCGGAGCAGCTGTGAGTGACATTTTGGGGAGCAACTGAGAGAGGCATTTTGGAGACAGCCATTCAAAGCAGACTTATGGTAGCCCAGAGTTTGCTCCAGAGAAGCTAAGAGAGGACAAAACACCCCAAGAGAAACATTTTGAAGAATGCACAGGAGCTGAGAGAGGAGCTGGAACACTACCCGGGATCAGCAGACACCAGCCACGTGCCTTCCCAGCTAACAGAGGTTTCCCAGACGCCAACGGCCTTTCTCCAGCGAAGGTATACTTGGGTATACTTGTGTTGATGCCTCCATTTGGACACTTCATGGCCTTAAGACTGTAACTGTGAAACCAAATAAACCCCCTTTATAAAAGCTGATCCATTTCTAGTATTTTGCATATTGGCAGCATTAGCAAACCAGAATACCTCCTTATAAAATTCAAAAACGATTTTTTATTAAGAAAACCACTTAGTAATATAGGAATAAATGGAATACTTCACTACCATGAAAAAATATATTATCTCAGCCCAAAGCTAATATCTTTTTAATATGAAAATAATGAAGGCATGCCTGTAAAAGTCAAGATATAACAAGATATAACAATACTACTGTTTAACAGTGGGGTGTTAGCCAACATATTTGGGCAAGATAAAAAAATAGATATATAAGAAATGAAAAAAAAATAGGAAAACTATTCCTCTTTCAGATAACATCATTGTATACCTACGAAATCCAAAAGAATTAACTGAAAAAGTACTACAAATAGTAAGAGACTTCAAAGGCAACAGGATATAATTTTAATCTGTAGAAATTGTATTGGACCCAATATTTGTGTCTCCCCAGATGAATTTGGCCCCGCTTCCCCCCCAGGCCCCTCAGCTGCATGCTCAGTGGAGAATTATAATGGAGTTAAGACTCTGTGGGGCAAACTTTACCCAATGAGAAAGAGGAGCCAAAGGGAACTGGAAGATAAATTTTCTCTCCCTTACTTGCTGCAAAAGGCCATTTCAAGGTGCAGTGATTCTACAGAGCCTATCCAAATATAACCTGCATGATCAAAAACTGGCTGTGTTTGCTTGTGAAGTTGTGGCCAACTCAGTAACACACCAATCTGTATTTTCCCCCTTTCCTTTTTCCATGACTCTTACTGCCCTGGGATTATAACCACAATAAAACATTGGCAAATAAGCCTTGCCTAAAGTTCTGTTTTCTAAGGAACCCAGGAGAATGCAGAAATCAGTAGTTTATATACACATACCACAACCAGTTAGAAGATATAATGGAGAGAAGGAACTATTTATAATAATAATAAAACTGAAAAAAAATTTAACAAGAAATGTGTAAAACCAACCTGAAGTAAACTTGGAAATACTTCTGTAAGACATATCTTGATCTTGGATAGAGAGACTCAAGATCAGAAATATGTCAATTCTCCCTAAGTTAATTTAGAAATTTAACATCCCCCCCATACACACATACACTAATAAGAGGTTTTCTTTTGAAACTAAGCAAGCTAATATTAAGCTTTATGTGGAAAATGAACAAACAAAAACAGAAAGGAAAACTGTAAAAAAAAAAAAACAATAAAAGGGGACTAGTCATGGCACTACTAAAATAAACTATAAAGCCTCTGTAATTAAAATTGTATGACACTGGCACATTAATACACAGTCAGATAAATGGAACAGAACAGAAAGCTCAAAAATAGAATCAGAAATAAATATGGAATTTTGTATATGAGTGCAGCATCTCAAATCAGTGGAGTAAAGATGAACTTTTTAATAAATTGTGGTGGGAAAACTATATAGCCATTTGGAAAAAGATAAAATTGGATCTATTCCTTACATCTGCACCAGGATAAACTCCAAATGGATCAGGGGTTTAAATGTAAAAAATAAAACCAACATGTTGGAAGCAATACAGTTATTTTAGGTTAAAACAATAAAATCATACAAGCTAGAAGAAAGCAGAGATGAATTCCTTTATAATCATAGCTTGAGAATGGCCTTCTTAAAATGACTTAAAATCCAGAAGTTGTAAAAGAAAATACTGGCAAATTTTACTACATAATTTTTTTCACACACACAAAAACAGCATAAGCAAAGTCAAAATACAAATGACAAACTGGGAAAAATTATACACAACACTTCTCACAAAGTGCTAATCACCTCCCAGAAATTGAGACTTAAAAGACCAAGAATGAAGGAAGAACACACAGAAAAATAAATAAACATGACCCTTAAACATAGAAAGAAATACTCAACCTCTCTCCTAATAAAAGAATTGCAAAGTAAATGTACATGGAGTTAAAAGAAAATAAAGAGACATGAAACCTAAATGAACTACATGATTCTAGATGGATTCCCTTTGCTATAAAAAACATCTTGGCATCTACCACAAAACTTGAATGGAGTCTGAGGATTCAATAGCACTGATATATCAGTGTGAATTTCCTGATTTAGATGATTATGCTGTGGTTATGAAGGAATTTGAGGGTGATGGGGCATCATGTCAGCAACATAAAAGTAGTTCAGGAGAAATAAAAACAAAGTCTATAAGATGTACTTACAACTTTTCCTTAAGAGATTGTTTTGAAACAAACTAAATAAAGGAAAGGACAAAATGAAAAAGAAAAGAAAACAAACTATATGGAAAAAGCATTTCCCACTGATCAGATGGCAAAAAATCCCCAAGTTTGAACACACTGTTGGCAAGGCTGGGGGTTAACGTGGCTTGTGAGAATGCAAAATGGGGCATTTAATAATATCTATGAAATTTATAGATTCCCAGAAATTTGTAGATTCCCAAAAAGAAAAGAAAAGAAAAGAAACTTGGGGTTTACATGGCTAGTGAGAATGAAAAATGGGGCATTTAGTAATATCTATGAAATTTGTAGATTCCCAGAAATTTGTAGATTCACCAGCAATCCCAGCTCTGGTAATCTACCCTACAGATACACCTGCACAAATACAAAATGCTATACATATGTATAATGTTATCTGTTGTGGCATTGGTTGGCATAGTAAGAGTGGAAACAACCCAGGTGTTCAAAATAGAGAACTGGTTGAATAAACTGTGGTATAGCCACAAAACCGAATAATACTCAGCTATAAAATAGGATGAAGATCCCTAGTCACTCACATGGAAAGAATTATGACAGTTTTTAATGAACAGACAGAAGGTACAAAACAGTGTATAGAGTAAGCTACCTTTTCTGTGACAAAGGGAAGAATAAGATGATATATACATATTTCCTTGTATTTATATAAAGAAATACCGGAAGGATGAAGAGACGGTCAAATAAAAATGGTTACTTGAAGGGTAAGGATGAATGGGATGGATGAAGACGTAGATGGGGAGTAAGATTTCTCAATGTACATTTTAAATATATTTTATTTTCAAAACATATACATGTATTATCAATTCAATAACAATTTTTTAAAAACCTGAGACAAAGCTATGAGCTGACAAGCAGATCAACTGAACAAAATTGCCCCAAAACAGACCCAAGGAAGGATTTAAGAGTTAATGAAGGATTTAGTGAGTTAATTTAAGATCATTTTGTAGAAAGAGAAATACATATGGCTTTTAAATATATGGAGAGATGCTCAACATCACACAGAAATTCAGTTAAAACAACAAGGTACCATTTACCTCCTATCAACTTTGCAAAGATCAGACATTTGTGGGGGTGCAAGGGGAGTGAAAACTGGTACAGGCACTTTAGAGGGCAATTTGCATCTCCTAGCATTTGACATTTGCATACACTTTGACTCAGCAATTCCAATTCTAGGAAATTTTTCTTACAAACAGAAAGACCAATGTACAAGGATATTCACTGCAGTATTGTTTATAGTTTCAAAAGACTAGAAACAATAAATGGCCAATCATGGTATCGCCATGCAATGAAATATTACAAAGCTGTTAAAAATAATGAGAAAGATCTTTATGTGCTGATATGGAACAGTCCTCGAAGTATATTACGTTAAGAAAGGAGGTTAAAAAATGGTGAGTACACTATGGTACCATTTGTGCAAAAAAAATAGAGAGGTATATATGCTTCCATCAAAGAAAATCAAGAAACCAGTGACAGTGCTTGCAGCTGGTGAGAGGAAATAAATAGCTGGGAGAAAGGGGAAGAAGGAAAACTTTCAATGAATACACTTTTTAATACGGCTTGATTTCGAAGCATGTGCATATATATATTCCTCTAAAATATACTATGTCAGTGCAGCTGCTGTGGAAGTTTGGCAGTTCCTCAAAAAGTTAAATAAACAAAGAACCCAGCAATTCCACTCCTACATATATACCCTCCAAAAATGCAAACAGGTACTCAAACAAATACTTGTACACGAATGTTCACAGCAGCATTATCCATAACAGTCAAAAGGTGAAAATCTCTATGTCTATCAACTGGTAAATGGATAAACCACGTCAGCCATAAAAATGAAGTACTGACACATGGTACGATGTGGATGACCATCAAAAACAAAGCCAGATACAAAGGGTCATGTATTGTACGACTCCATTGATATGAAATGTCCAGAACAGGCAAATCCATAGAGATAGAAAGCAGATTAGTGGTTGCCAGGGGCTGGGAGGAGGACGCAGTAGGGAGTGACTGCCAACGGGTTCTGGGTTTCCTTTCGGGGTGATGAAGAAGTTCTGGAACTACATAGTGGTGATGGTTGCACAACTCTGTGAATGTATTAAAAACCACCAACTTGTAACATTAAATGGGTGGACTGTATGGCATGTGAATTACAGCTCAATAAAGCTGTTTTTAAAAAGCATCCAGTAAATAAAGTCTAAGAAAGTAATGCACCACCTCTGGCAACATAAAAGCAAAACACGTATAGAGGAAGGACTACTCAACAAATGGTGTTGGGTCAGTTGAATAACTATTTGGAAAATAAAGTTATAAAGTACCAGCTGAACTAGAGAAATAAAAGTAAAAAAGTGAAACCAGCTGAGGTCATGGGTGACTGTGTAAATCTGAAACTTCCAATATTTCCTTTTCTCCTTTTGCTGAAAATTGCAAAGAACGTCCCTCCTACCCTAAAAATGAGAAAAAGCTGGATGAAACACAGAATCTTAATTGTTCTCAAGCCCATTAGAGAACTGAGGTCACAAGCACCCAGGTAACCTGAATTCCAAAGAGGGCCGCACCCCTCCCCGGGTAGAGGAGGAAGCGGAGGCAGCTGCAGTGTCAGGCACAGCAGAACTCGCACTCAGGGCAGGCTCTTTCCCACGGGCTCCACCAGAGGCCCCTGAGAAATAGCAAGGGCCAGGGCAGGAGACCAGATAATTCTTTGCTGTGAGGGACTATTCTGTGCATTGCTGGAGATGCCTATAGGATCACCTCCCCAGTGGTGACAAACACAACTGTCTGCAGACATTTCCAACTGCCCCCTGAGGGTAGGGTTGACTACTAAAAAGATTATGTTTTTTATTTTAAGTCTGAAATTCAAACGTAACTGGGTGGCCTGTATTTTTATTTTTTTAATTTATTTATTGCTAAATCTGGCAACACTATCTGGGGGAAAGCCCCCTATCCCACTGATCTAGACCCTCAAGTACAAACATGAGCAGATGACCAAGAATCATCAGACATTTGAAAGAAACAACCAAATTCAAAACGCTTGTCCTCCAATATGCCAAATATATACCTCCTGCCTCAGGGCCTTTTCACTTGCATTTCTAAATAACCCATAGGTCACAGAAGAAATCACAAGGGAAATTAGGGAATATCTTGAACTGAATAAAAATGAACACACAATATATCAGAATTTATGGAACGCCACTAAAGCAGTTCCGAGGGGAAAATTTACAGCACTAAACACCTGTAAAGAAAGGTCTCAAATCAATGACCTTAGCTTCCATCTTAAATGTATTTAAGAAAGAGCACTGGCTGCTGTGTGATCAATACTAAGTGAAAAAAGTCATACATAAACGACCATATGGTCTATGATTCCATTTTTAGGAATTCCGTTTTATAAGAAATTTCCGGAAAAGGCAGATCTATAGAGACAGAAAGCAGATCAGTTGTTGCCTAGGGCTAAGGATGGGAGTGGGTATTGACTGCAAATGGGCTGAGGGAACTATTTCAGGTGATAAAAATGATAGAAATGATCTACAACTATGGTACAGCTACACAAATTTACTAAAAGTCATTTAACTGTATGCTTACAGAGGGTAATTCTATAAACTATATACATATATAAAACACCTCAATAAAGCTGTTTTCAAAACCTATGAAACTCTTTGTTGCTCAGATGTGGCCTAAGTCAACACTTCAGGTGAACTCACTGCCCTCCCCCCTACGTGGGACCCAACTCCCAGGGGTGTAAATCCCCCTGGCAACGCAGGACATGACTCCCGGGGATGAGCCTGGACCCAGCATCGTGGGATTGAGAACATCTTCTTGACCAAAAGGAGGAAGCGAAATGAAACAAAATAGTTTCAGTGACTGAGATATCTCAAATGGAGTCGAGAGGTCATTCTGGAGATTATTCTTATGCATTACATAGATATCCCTTTTTAGGTTTTAGTTTATTGGAATAGCTAGAAGGAAATACCTGAAACTTTGGAAATGCAACCCAGTAGCATTGATTCTTGAAGATGATTATATAACTATGCAGCTTACACGATGTGACTATGTGATCGTGGCTCACACTCCCTTTATCCAGTGTATGGACAGATGGGTAGAAAAATGGGGACAAAAAGTAAATTAATAATAGGGTGGGATGGGGGGAATGAAATGTTTTGAGAATTCTTTTTTACTTTTATTTTTTTGGAGTAAGAAAATGTTCAAAAGTTGATTCTGGTGATGAATGAATGCACAACTGTTATGATGATATTGTGAATAATTGATTGTCCACTGTGGATGATTGTAGGATATGTGAATATATTTCAATAAAACTGAATTTAAAAAAAAAACAAAACCTATGGAATATGAATGGGAATGGGTTCTGAGGATGTTAGGACAAGGAAAACAGATCAAGCTAAATCTAACAATATGGGCACACTTGCCAGAGATTCTACATTTAATGTGCTGGCTCAAGTACTGAGAGTGCTCTAACAGTTTGTTTAACTGGTTGACTGAGAAATGGATTGTGGCTGCATTCAATGAGGTTAAGATGCTGGAACTTCCTTGTCATTATGTAAAGGGAGAAATACAAAGACACAGGGAGATAGAAATGATATAGTGAATTTACTGAGTGTGATATTTTCACTCACCCATCTCTACTATCTCCTAAAAGAGGAACTAAGGAAGTCAGATGATCAGTGAGGTTTTGACCTAATTCTATCTTAGAGTGGACCCAGTACATCTGTGGTCATTCTCCCAGTTCCTGAATGTATAATTGGAACAGACATCCCTGACAACTGTTCAAATCCCCACATCAGCCTTCTGACACATGGAGTGATGGCTTTGATGGTAGGAAGGTCAAAAGTCACCAAAAACTACCAGAATAGAATTTCAAATGCAATATTGCATCTCTGTGGAAAATGCAGAGATTAGCCATCACCAAAGACTTGAAAGACGTAGGGGTGGTTATTCCTATCACATCCCCCATTTAACATGTGTTTGGCCTGTGCAGAAGGTGGATGAATCTTGGAGAATGAATTTTCATAAACTTAATCCAGTGGCAGCTATATGGTCTTTTCACTGGATCAAATCAACACAGCCCTAGCACCTGGTATGCAGCTATTGATCTGGCAAATGCTTTCATCTCTATGTCAACTTGCAAGTGACAAGGACAATTTATCTTGCCTCAGAGCAACAAAAAGTGAAGTTTCTATGGAGCATGCTGGGCTATCCCCTCCAAAGTAGAAGAGAAATTGCATCTATTGCTAGTAGACAAGGACATTAAAACAGTTATTATAAATATATTCAGCATGTTCTAAAAGGTAGAAGAAAGTACAAGCACATTAAGCAGAGATGTGAATGATACATAAAAAGAAACAAACTGAAGTTCCAGAGATGAAAACTATAAGCCCTGAGATGAAAAATACACTGGATGAAATTATCAACAGATTAGACACCGCAGAAGAAAAGATAAGTGAACTTGAAAGATGGAGCAATAGACCATCCAAAATGATACTAAAAAAAAAAAATACAGAAAAAAAAGAACCCGACATCTGTGACCTATGGAACAACTGCAAGTAACTTATTATAGGTGTAATTGGAATTTCCAAAGAAAAGGAAAAAGATGGGAGGGGGGAGAGAAAACTATTTAAAGATATAACTCCAACCAAGAAATGACTATAGACCCACAGATCCAAGAAGTTCAACAAACCTCAAGTACAAGAAACGTGAAGAAAATGACCCAAGGCACATCATAATCAAATTACCTAAAACCAATAATAACAGCAGCTAGAGAAAAAAGATACATTATGCACAAAGGAACAAAGGAGCAATGGTCCAAGCACCTCAACTCAAAGTAAAGATTGTCAGAAAGGATAAAAAAGCAATACCAAGTCTAGCTACCTAAAAGAAACCCACTTTAAAGGTATAGACAAAAATAAGTTAAAAGTAAAATAACGAAAACATACACACCATGCTAGCACTAATTTTTAAAAAAAATTTGAAGTGACTATATTAATATCAGACAATGTAAAATTTCAGAGCAAAGACTATTAAGAGATCATGTCATAATAATAAAAGAATTAATTTACCGAGCAAATAAAAAAAAAAAACCTTAAATGAGCTGAGGCTGCAGGACAACCTACTAATCTGAAATCTGGGGAGAGACAGGTGCCTGCAGGGAACTTGCTTAACTAGGTCAGAGGCCACCAAACATGGATAAGATAAATTCAGCTAGTTGATGAATTCATGGAGGCTGAATGTGGTCTACTGAGAAAATGTAAGGATACCACTGGGTCCATAGATATGGGGAGGTTTGCACCCTCTTGCAGGTTTTTTTGTCTGCAGATCCCATGAAGTGGTCACAGGCGAACAAGCATCACATAAAACCAACAGCAAAATACTATGGGTAGAGCTACAAGAAATGGACTCTCTCTGAAGAGCAATACAAGATGAAGACCTAAAGCAGACCTTGAAACATATTTCTGGCAACCAGCCCCTACCCTAAACACAAATATTGCTAGAGGAATCTGGAGCCAGAAAACAATAGAATGACATCTTTAAGGTGCTGAAAGGGGGAAAAAATGTCAATCTAGACTCCTATGCCCAGTGAAAATATTTTTCAAAACTGAGGGAGAAATAGGCATTCTCAGACAAACAAAAAACAGAATTCATTGTCAGCAGACCTAAACTGCATGAATATTAAAGGAAATTCTTCAGACAGAAGGAATATGATACCAAACAGCACAAAGAAATAAAGAATGTTAGAAATGGAATAAATAAAGGAAAAATAAATTTGATATTTTTTCTTTTTTCCTTATTTTTAATTGGTCTAAAAGATAACTAATTGTCTAAAGCAAAATTAGTAGCAACACGTGTTTATAGAATATGTAAAAATATATGCCAACAATAGCATAAAGAATTTAAGGACGGAAATGGGAATATACTGTTGTAAGGTCCTTACATTACTTATTAAGTGGCATATTACTTAAATGAAGACTCTAATTAATTAAAACATACATTGTACACTCTAGGGCAACTAATACAAATTTTAAACTTATGAACAATAAATCAATAATGGAGATAAAATGGAATAATAAAAAAGCTCATTTAACCTGAGAGAAGGTAGAAACAGAGGACATAAGAAACAAAGAACTGACAGAAGAGAAAACAGCTAGTGAAATGGTAGATATTAATCCAAACCTTTCAATAATCACATTTTATGTTAATGAACTAAACACACCAATTAAAACAAAGAGGGCAAGATTGCATTAAAAAGCAAGACCCAACTATATGCTGTCTATAAGAAACCCATGTTACATATAATGATACACGTAGGTTAGAAGTAAAAGAATGGTGACTGTATGGTATGTGAATATATCTCAATAAAATTGAATTATTTAAAAAGAAAGAATAAAGGCTTCTGGGTTGCAGTTCAAAAAAAAAAAAAAAAAAAGAAGTAAAAGAATGGAAAAAGGTATACCATGCAAGCACATATCAAAAGAAAGCTGGGTAAGCCAGCTTGGAGGGTGAAGTCACTGCCCTCCCCCCTACGTGGGATCTGACACCCAGGGGAGTGAATCTCCCTGGCAACGTGGAATATGACTCCCGGGGAGGAATGTAGACCCGGCATCGTGGGACGGAGAACATCTTCTTGACCAAAAGGGGGATGTGAAAGGACATGAAATAAGCTTCAGTGGCAGAGAGATTCCAAAAGGAGCTGAGAGATCACTCTGGTGGGCACTCTTACGCACAATTTAGACAACCCTTTTTAGGTTCTAATGAATTGGAGTAGCTAGCAGTAAATACCTGAAACTACCAAACTACAACCCAGAACCCATGAATCTTGAAGACGATTGTATAAAAATGTTGCTTATGAGAGGTGACAATGGGATTGGGAAAACCATAAGGACCACACTCCACTTTGTCTAGTTCATGGATGGATGAGTAGAAAAATGGGGGAAGGAAACAAACAAACAAACAGACAAAGGCACCCAGTGTTCTTTTTTACTTTAATTGCTGTTTTTCACTTTAATTATTATTCTTGTTATTTTTGTGTGTGTGGTAATGAAGGTGTCAGGGATTGATTTTGGTGATGAATGTACAACTATGTAATGGTGCTGTGAACAATCGAATGTACGATTTGTTTTGTATGACTGCGTGGTATGTGAATATATCTCAATAAAATGAATATTAAAAAAAAGAAAGCTGGGGTAGCTGGTAGCTGTATTTACATAAGAAAAAGTAGATTTCAAAACAAGCAATAGTAACAGCAATAAAGAGAAACATTAAATAATGAAAGAGGATTACATTCTTCAAGAAAACAAAATAATCTTCAATGAGTACAACTAACAACAGAGCATCAAAACACATGAAGCAAGCAAACAAACAAACAAACAAAAAAATAGAACTGAAAGAAGAAATGGACAAATTCATTACAGATGGAAACTTCCATACTCCTTGCTCAGTATTTGGTAGTAAAAATAAGCAGAAGATCAGTAAGGATAGAGAACCGTTTCAACAACACTTTCAACCAACCTGACCTAATTAACATTTGTAGAACACTTCACCCAACAGGAGAAGAATACACATTTTTTTTTTCAAGTGCACATGTAATATTCACCAAGAGAAACTATATTCTGGGCCACAGAATAAACTTAAATTTTATAGAATGGAAATCATGAAGAGTATTTTCTTTGATAATAATGGAATTTAACTAGAAATTAATAACAGAAATATATCTGGAAAATTCACCAATGTTTGGAAATTAAACAAAAAAATTCTAAACAACCCTTGGATCAAAGAGGACTTCTCAGAAGAAATTAATATTGTGAAATGAATGAAAATGAAAATACAACATATCAAATTTTATGGGATGTACCTAAAGCAGTATTTAAAGGAAAGTGTATTGCATTAAATGCATATATTGGAAAATAAGAAAGGTCTCAAATCAGTGATTTAAGCTTCTACCTTAAGAAATCAAAATCTTCAGGATCTAAGGCCAGGCAAAGAGTTCTCAGACTTGACACCAAAAGTGCGAACCATAGAGAAAAAAAGTGCTAAATTGACTTATCAAAATTAAAAACTTTTGCTCTGGGAAAAGAATGAAAAGACAAACTACAGAGAGGCAGGAAATGTTTGCAATTTATATATCCAACAAATAACTTGTATCCAGAGATAACAGTATCTGGCTGTTAGCATTGTTTTGAAGATTAAATGAGATGATACATGTAATGTCCTTAACATAGTGCTGGCACATACAAGCATTCAATAAATGTGAATTATTATAATTTTTATTATCATTGTTATAAAATTTTGTAGGATTGGAAAAATAGAAGGAAGCTAAATGCTCATTAGTGGGGAAATTGTTAAATTATGTTTCAACTATTGCAAGGAATATTAGGCAACGGTTAAAACGAACGAAGTAGAGCTATATGAACAAACCTGGAAAGATGCCCAGAATTGCTTTGAAAAAAAGCAAAGTGCAGGAAAATTTGCATAGTGTGATCCTGTTTGTGCAAAAAGAAAGCATATATTTTCTAGCAAATTTTCTAGAATGATACTCATCAAACTTCTAACAGTTGTTGTCCCTGGGGAGGGGTGTGGCATAGGGAGGAGTGCTCAGAGAAGGGAGGAGTGGGAGCAACCTAAAAGGTCTTTCACTTTTGATTCTATTTATTTCTATATTATTTGACTATTTTACAATAAGAATATGTTCCTATATTACCTGTGAAACAAAAAATACCAAAAAAAAAAAAAAATCATCAACTCTCTTTTCAAAGAGCAATGATAAATAACTTTCTGATTGCCTTGGCTCATGAAGTCAACCGGATGAAGCACAAATTTACCTTGGATTTGCCTAAAAACAGACTGAGCTTCCGTTTCTAATTCAAAGTATTAACAGAAAGCAGTTCCTTGGCCTGGCAGTCCAAAGAACTTAGTTATTGCCCTAGTCGTGTCACTAGGTAGCTTTCTGTTACTATGTTATACATGCTACACAATGAACTTCTTAAGGGCAGGTATCGAGTTTTTTGTTTGTTTTTTTCTCCGTAACCCAGGCCGGTAACACAGGGCCTAGTTCAGTCAGTGCCCAATTAACGGGAGGAAGGAATAACTACTGACCCGTGCTGAATTAAAGGC
Organism: Choloepus didactylus; assembly: GCF_015220235.1. NCBI lineage: Eukaryota > Metazoa > Chordata > Mammalia > Pilosa > Megalonychidae > Choloepus > Choloepus didactylus. The sequence continues at coordinate 188,806,271 of NC_051334.1, read as the reverse complement.
AGCTGTTAATAATAGCGCTGGTCATGCCCTGTTACACTGGCACATGATCGCCATCTACTGGCAACAAGGGATTCCTGCGGAACTTACAGAGAAGAGCAAATAGACTGATCATCTTCTCTTTGAGGTGTGTTCCAGGATGCACCTCAACAATAGCAACAAAAATTGACTATCTAAAAGACTATGACCCTCATTAGAAAAAAGTTCTCAATCATAGCCTAAAAGGTCAAGGTTGATATCTTGGAGTGTCTGTAAAATGACATTTAGGTATTCTTGTGTCTGAAGTCTCATCTCTTACTCTGCTCTAGTTGACCCCCTGTCATTCAGCTTGTCATTAAGTTGAGTGTGCCAAGCCTCCTCCATCGTCACCCTGCCATCCCATGCATCTGTTAAGTTTGTGAAGTCCACACTTGCCACACCCCCACTGCACTCAAAATGAACAAACCACATGTGATAAGTATACACACCCAAAGTTGATGAAATACTAATAAACTTCCTAAGCCTCTCTGATCAGAGCAAGATGCCAAACAAGCCTGGGAAAAAATCTTCCATAAATTTTGCCCTTCATCATCTTTCTGAATCGTTTCCTGAAAAATGAATGCCAATATGAAAATATCTAATGAAGCTTTGAGATGTCTCACATGCAAAAGGGCAACAAGGAAACTCATCTCCAGGTTGCTTTGCAAGTAACACTTTCTTGACAAAAACTCTTAGATGCCTACTGAGGCATGGGAAGCAGACTTTTCTCTCTTGCCTCCTTCAAATATCAGTGAGTCCTCAAAGGAGCTTCACTGTTAGGAAACCAGCTGGGTCATTCAGAGGCTGGGATATATTGTACTCAGGGTTTACGGAGTTGTGGACTCACAAAGAATAATGCAGCGACACACCAGTGATGAATCAGAGCAATTTCTGTGTTTATAGACCACCAATATCTACATGGTAAGTAGAAAATTAAAGTATTCCTCTAAAACATTGTTTAGCAGACAACTAAAAACCTTCCAAAGACCCCTAAAGGAGAATGTCTAGCTTGGGGTCCAGAGGGAAAAAGCCCTGAGGTACCATTTGTTCAGGAAAAGCTTGTGTAGCACATTTTGGAAATATCCACACATAGTTAAAGTTTTCTTATAATCCCATCTCTGCAGCTTCCTGACGATATGTGCCTCATAAATGTAGGAGCAAAAACACTGGTAAAATTTGGCAGAAACAGCAACAGCAGTTTGAGAGCTTGCTGTGGACCCCCAGGCTGCACCACTTTGGACTGCTGCAGCCATGGGCGGATCTGTTCCTAGCACCATGCTCTAGAGTCGAAGAGAAGTTAGGAGTTAGGACAAAAAAAGGGGGGGGGGGGGGCAGAAATCCTAATATCTATTTATATACCATTCCCAGGAGACTGAAGTGGTTTTTTCCTAACGGCTGAAGAACACCCAGAGGCAATCGGGTCTTTAAGGGAAGTGTTTCGAAAACCTTATTCTGAGGCCGATGGAGATAATGACCGGTTTGAGCGGTGGGTAGGACACTGAAAAAACGGCAACCGAACTGGTAGGAAGATGTGCTCTTCCAGGGATCCCTTATTTGGTACCAGCCAAAGTCAAGGGTTCCTCCTGTTATTGGAAAACACGTAGGTTCAGCGTAAAGAGAGAGCTGACCAGAGACACGATGATAAATGAGCTCCAGTCTGCAGATGGCCTCAGCTAGGACGGTCCGATGACAGCGCCCCTCCCGGGCCCCGCTGGGCGGCGGGACCTGGGGCCGCTCCTTCGCTGAGTTCCCCCCCTGGCTCTTCCAGCCCCAAGTTCCCCGGCCCTCGCCCCCCGCCCAGCCGCGCCGCGGCCCCGGCCGGACGTGCCATTTCGCTTTCGGGCTGCAGCGCTCGCCCCGCCGAGGTCCCCGTCGGGTGGCGTCGCCCGCAGCCCGCCAGCGCCGGGCCGGCTCCCCCGAAGCCGGGCCGCGGGGGGCCGGGGGCGCCCCTACTCACGTAGCGCTGCAGCTTCCTCTCGGGGGGCGACTTGACCAGCCAGCCGGTGCACACGGCGTCGCCCGCGCTCATCGTGGCCGCCGCCGCCGCTTCCTCCAGCTGGGCCGGCCCGCCCGCGGCAGAAGGAAGTCGGCCCCGGCTCCCGGGCAGGGCGGGCCCAGCGCCGCCCGCCCCCCAGCGCCGCCCCGAGCGCTGCCCGCGAGACCCCCCGCGGACGCCGCCGCCCGGGCCTCGGCCACCTGCCGCCCGGCACTGAGGCCGCCGCGGGAGCCCCGCCGCGGCCGGCCCGGCGGGGAGGCGGCCCGGGGCGCTTCCCCCAGCGCCGTGCCCCCGGGACCCGGCCAGTCACCTCCCCAGGTCCTGCACGGGACCCGGGGATCGTCCGGATGCCGCGGCCAAATGGTGGGTGGTAAGGACTCAGTGAGATGCCCAACGTGCGACTGTCACCTGGCCCCCAAATCCCCATCCCTCATGGGCCACGACCCAACTGGTGGACCCTGGCTCTCAGGATCCAGACAACCGGAACGCGCCACCTGTACCTTCCATACCTGCTTGAATCTGGTCTCAAATATTCCACTATCTCCCCCTCCCCTCAAATAAATACTCCCCCGTCCGTCAACCTCCATCTCCTGCTAACCTCTAATCTACTTTCTATCTCTGCAAATTTGCTATTTCTAGTCATCTCTTATAAGTGATATCATCTAATATTTGTCCTTATGTGCCTTACTTATTTCACTGTTTTAAGGTTCTTCCATGTTGTAGCATGTTTACAATGCTCCATAAACATTCCATTTTTAATGGATAACCCAATTTATCATCAGAAGCCAAGGTTACATGGTTCCTTGGTATCCCATGGTCAGACATTCAGACTTTACCATTGCTTGGTAGCAATCCAGAGCTGTTTATCAAAAGGAAAAATACTTCTTTTGTGGAAGAGGGCTTGGTTTTTTTCAAAAATTTAAGGTTCTGCTGTATGTTTCTTCTATTGGGACTTCCCAGATGCTTCGTATAGCCTCTCATTGTGTAAAGACTCCATACATGTTGGAATTCCATGCTTATAAGTGTCAAGTGGCAGACCTATTTGCACTGCAGCCTGGACCTGCTGCCTTTTTTTGCCCTGGTTCTGCGGAAAATATGCAGCCCTACAGATAAATGTGTTGGTGTGGTACAATTAAATGTAGTATATGTTGCCTCCAAAATCCAAAGATCTCCACCAAATGTTGTATCTCTTTCTGTGTAGTAGGTGGTATGAGACACAGAAATTTGTCTTTCATTTGATTCAGGCTCTTGAGTTTTCATGGGATTTATCACTCATCCACTGGCATACATGCATCTTAATAAAGCAGCTAAGGTACTTGCTACCTTTTGATCACCAGATCCAATAAGCTTAATGTCATCATTGCAATGGACCAGCATGATATTCAGCATGACTGTCACAATGATTTTCGTGCACCTTAGATTATGACAGAAAGCTAGAGAGTAGACATAGCCCTGAAGTAAGGCATTAAATTCATACTTCTGTCCTTTCCAGATGAAAGCAAACTACTTCTGATGGTCTCTGCAGATTGGAATAGAAAAAAAAAAAACATTTGCTAAATTAATAGCTACATACCACGTGCACTTGCTCTATGACTTGCTATTGACTTGCTCTATGAAAATAACATCATCTGTAATAGCAGGTTCAATTCAAGTTACAACCTGGTTAGTTTTACAATTGCCCACTATCTATCTCCAGGTTCACCAGATAAGTTAAAGAAGGATGAGATATGCATTCTTCAGTGTATACTGCTCTCCCTGACAGATGATACTAAATTGTTTCTGCATGGTTACACCTCCGAAGTTTGTAGGGAAAGATCACCTCTTTAATGTAGTTTTGACTTTCCTTTCATGTAGCCCCAACCTAGTATCTTTGTCTGCAAGCATGGGGATTGGAGAGAATCTGAATTAGCAAGTGGTTTTTAGCACCTGGATTCCCTTTGTGCCTTCCCCATTTGTGCTGGCTTCAATCTGTTATGTACCCCATAAAAGACTATGTTCTTCTAATCCACTCTTGTGGGTGCAGGCCTATTGTGGATGGGACCTTTTGATTAGATTGTTTCCATGGAGATGTGACCCTGCCCATTCAAGGTAGGTCTTAATTAGTTTACCGGAGTCCTTAAGAGAGCTCAGGGAGAGAGAGAGCTCCTGACACAGACCCAGACGCTTGGAGAAGCTGAGGGAGACATTTTGGAGAGAAGCTAAGATATGTAATCAAGAATTTGCCCCCGGGAGAAGCCAAGAGAGAGGCTAAGTCAGAAGTCCAGAGATGCTTAGACACAGAAGCCCAGAGACCTTTTGGAGAAAGCCATGGAAACCAGAAGCTAAACCCAGAAGAGGCCCAGCAGACTCTGGCCATGTGCCTTCCCATGTGACAGAGGAACCCCAGATGCCATCAGCCTTTCCCCAGAGAAGATGTCATCCTGTTGATGCCTTAACACAGACATTTTCATGACCTTAGAACTGTAAATTTGTGAACTAATAAACCCCCATTGTAAAAGCCAACCCATTTCTGGTATTTTATATTCGGGCAGCTGTAGCAAACCAAAATACCATTTATTATTTATTTAAAATAGATTTAGTTTAGCAGTTCCTTGAGTACTGTAAATCTTATAACTAGGAGGATTTGTGGAAATAAATGTCCACTGTTAAGGAAGAGTTTCTATTTCAATTATGTCATGATGGCAAAGTGGCTATGCAACACCAACTCATGACAAAAACTTGGAAAACTGCCAACACAGGAGGGAACTTCTTTAACTTGATAAAGAACATCCTTACCAGAAAACCCTATAGCTAACATCACGCTTAATGATGTTCCCTAAGATTGGGAACAAGCCAAAGGATGTCCACTCTCATCATTTTTATTCAATATTGCCAGTGCAATAATGCAATAATGCAAGAAGACGAAACAAACGGTAAACCTATTTGGAAGGAAGAAGTAAAACTGTCTCAATTTAGAGATGACGTAATTGTCTTTGTAGAAAATCCCAAGGAATCTACAAAAAAAAACTCCCATAACCAATAAGTGAGTTGTTCTAGTTTGCTAATGCTGCCGGCATGCAAAACACCAGAAATGGATTGGCTTTTATAAAAGGGAGTTTATTTGGTTACAAAATTACAGTCTTAAGGCCATAAAGTGTCCATCAACAAAGGGTACCTACACTGGAGAATGGCCAATGGTGTCTGCAAAACCTCTGTTAGCTGGGAAGGCACGTGGCTGGTGTCTGCTCCAAAGTTCTGGTTTCAGAATGGCTTTCTCCCAGGACGTTCCTCTCTAGGCTGCAGTTCCTCAAAAAATGTCACTCTTAGTTGCACTTGGGATATTTGTCCTCGCTCAGCTTCTATGGAGCAAGAGTCTGCTTTCAACCGCCATCTTCAAAATGTCTCTGTAAGCTGAAGCTCCTCTCTCAGCTCCTGTGCTTTCTTCAGTGTCCCTCTTGGCTGTAGCACCTCTTCAAAACGTCACTCACAGCTGCACTGAGTTCCTTCTGTTTGTCAGCTCATTTATATGGCTCCACTGATCAAGGCCCACCCTGAATGGGTGGGGCCATGCCTCCATGGAAATATCTCATCAGAGTTATCACCCACATTTGGGTGGGGCACATTTCCATGCAAACAACCTAATCCAAACGTTCCAACTTAATCCCCACTAATATGTCTGCGCCACAAGACTGCATCAAAGAATATGGCTTTTTCTGGGGGACATAATACATTCAAACCAGCATATGAGTTCAGCAAGGTTGCAAGATACAAGATCAACCTATAGGTCTCACTACCCAATTTCGAGATTTATTATTATATAGCTACAGTAATATGGTACTAGTGGAGGGATAGACACATAGATAAATGGATCAGAACAGAAAACCCAGAAAGAGCCCCACACTAATATGGTCAACTGACTTTTGACAGAGGTAAAGCAATTCAACAGATGGTACTGGAGCAATTGGATATCCATGGGCAAAAATGTGAACTTCAACCTTAACCTCAGACCTTCCTTATAGAAAAAATTAGCTCAAAATGGATCCTGGTAAGTAGAAAAACGGGGACAAAAAACTAAATGAAAAATAGGGTGGGGTGATTTGGGTGTTCTCTTTTACTTTTTTTTATTCTTATTTTCACTTTTTCTGGTACAAGAAAAATGTTTAAAAAATAGATTGGGGTGATGAATGCACAACTATATGGTGGTACTGTGAACAACTGATTATACACTTTGGATGACTGTAGGGTATGCGAATATATCTCAATAAAATTGAATTAAAAAAACACATAAAGCTCAACAATAAAAAGAGAAGCAATCTAATTTTTTAAAGAAAATGAGCAAGGAACTTGAACAGACATTTTTCCAAAGAAGATATCCAAATGACCAACAGTACATGAAAAAAATGCTCAACATCATTAGTCATTAGGGAAATGCAAATCAAAACCATGAGATACCACTTCACATCCAATAGGATGGCTATAATAGTAATAATAATAATAATAAAATGGATCCTGGATTTAAATGTAAAGTCATAAAATTTTTTGAAGATAAAACTGGAGAAAATCAGGTACCTTCACCGGAGGATGGCCAATGGCATCTGGAAAACCTCTGTTAGCTGGGAAGGCACATGGCTGGCATCTGCTCCAGAGTTCTGGTTTCAAAATGGCTTTCTCCCAGGACGTCCCTCTCTTAGCTCCTGTGCGTTCTTCAAAGTGTCCCTCTTGGCTGTAGCAAGCTCACTCCTTCTGTCTGAGCCTATATAGTGCTCTAGTAAACTAATCAAGGCCCATGCTGAATGGGTGGAGCCATGCCTCCATGGAAACTATCCAATTAGAGTCATCACCTACAGTTGGGTGGGATGCATCTCCATGGAACACACTTAATCAAACAATTCCAACCTAATCAACACTAATACATTTGCCCCCACAAGACTGCATCAAAGGACATGGCGTTTTGGGGGACATAATACATCCAAACCGTCACAGAGGCCTAACCTTAATGTTCACTTACTGTGCCAGTTTGAATGTATTATGTCCCCCAAACGCCATTATCTTTGATGTAATCTTGTATGGGCAGGCGTTATCAGGGTTGATCAGATTGTAACTCTTTGAGTGTTTCTTTGGAATGCGCCCCACCCAGCTGTGGGTGATGACTCTGGTTGGATGGTTTCCATGGAGGTGTTGCTCCACCCATCCAGGGTGGGTTTAAGTTGATCAGTGGAGCCATATAAATGAGCTGACATAACAGAAGGAACTGAGTGCAGCTGTGAGTGACGTTTTGAAGAGGAGCAAGCTTGCTAGAGAGGAATGTCCTGGGAGAAAGCCATTTTGAAACCAGAACTTTGGAGCAGACACCAGCCACGTGCCTTCCCAGCTAACAGAGGTTTTCCGGACGCCATCGGCCATCCTCCAGTGAAGGTACCCGATTACTGATGTGTTACCTTGGACACTTTATGGCCTTAAGACTGTAACTGTGTAGCCAAATAAACCCCCTTTTTATAAAAGCCAATCCATCTCTGGTGTTTTGCATTCTGCAGCATTAGCAAACTAGAACACTTACCCATACACCCAATTATTCTCATTCTCATATTCTCATTCTCTCCCTCCCCCTATATATATGGGGATAGTATCAGGGGCCCAGTTATGGGCACTTTGCATTTGAGGTACCTTTTATTTTATTTTTGTGTATATGTAGTTGTATTCATAAAGATAAGTATGCTAACCAAAAGCTATACAACAATGGGAAACATTAATGGCAAATTCAACTACAAGCGAAGATATTACTCTGAATTCATGTTTCATCAAGCGTCAAAAACCACCAACCTTTTAGTCCTTTTCTTGTACATTATTCTGTATCCACATTTTCTGCATCTGATTGGATCCCTGGATTGTATTTCATTTTCTGTGTGATGCTCTCCACAGATATAGATCATTGGCTGCTGCTTTGGGGATTGCACGTCCTTCTGGGTGTCCATTGTTAGTCCGCAGCACGGAGAAACCTGAGGTGCCTTTTAGATATCCAAGTGGAGATGTGGAACCAGAAGCCAAATAGACAAATTTGGAGATTAGGGAAGAGGTCTGGGCTGGAGATCTAGGTTTGGGAGTCATCGCCACACAGATGCCATTTAAAGACCTGGGCCTCAATAAGCCAACACACCAAGGTGAAGATAAAGGAAAGGGCCAGGGAATATGCCCTGGGGCACTCTGACATTAAAAGGTTTGGGAGATGAGGAGGAACCAGGGAAAGTGCTTGAGAAGGAGTAGCCAGTGAGGTAGAAGGGAAACCAGGAAAGTGCAATGTCCTGGAAGGCCAGGGAAGCAAGTGCCCAAGGAGACCAACGGATCTGTAAAATGTTGCTGGGAGCAGACATCCTCATCTGCAGGTGGCTGCTAGGGAAATCAAAGATTCCTGTTAAGTGGCCATCGCCCAGACCTCGCCTACCTCCACTTCCCTCTCTGGGAAAGTCAGGAACACACTCTCTAAGCACCCATCCTACCTATGGCCTTCTGCTACCCCCACCTCCTTTTCTATTGTGTGCCATTCCACAATCTGGGGGAGATAAGTCTAATGAAAAGGCCTGAACAGAATTAAAACTTGGAAGCTGGGAACCAGCAGCCCCCATATGCTTGTCAGAACAGGAATTCTCAGTGGCAAAGGCCTCCTCCCTGCAAGGTGGATGAAACCACACCCAAACAGTATAGACTGGTCTCTCTTCTCTGACATGAAGTGGGGCATGTGGGACAGCCATCTATCAACCCTGACCTGGAGCAGTTTTCGGCCACCCTGTGATGGGGACTTCTTCATTGGTCATGGGGACTCTTTGTGCTGTGTAAGTGACAAGGAGACTATTTTGCCCTTTCAGGACTCTTCATTCTGGGCAAGTAATGAAGGGATCATTTGCTGAAAGTTTCTTTGGGCCCTGAACCTGTGTTCCCACGACGCGCAGTTGTAGCAACTCGCTCCACAGTGGCAGCAGCAGAAACCAAGGCTGGGATGGACTGAGGAAGAAAAGGATTATCAGATAAGATCAACCCTTCTAGGAGGCAGATATGATCCTGACCAGGGCAAGAGCTGCATCACATCCCTGTACATGTGTGTCCAGGCCTCTGCCCCCTATACCTTCTGCTGAGGACCAAGTGCCTCTGGCAGTTCACCTGCTCTTCCCTCTGGTGTTTTGCACTATTATGTTGAAACTCATGACCTCTGAACCACAGGCCCCCTGTGATGGCAGCAACCTTAACTCATGGAGGCAGGGTGGGAGGGTGGAGCCACATTTCTGTACAAGGCTCTAACTAAGAGATCCTTCTGTAGCGTTGTGATCTTATATCATAACCTCTCCACCTCCCCACCCTAATTTCCAGACTCTCCAACAACTCCAAATGACACCCCCTCCTCAGACTTGTCCTCATACTGTGAACTGATAGCTTGGCTGGGGGCATAGGGGGAGGGAGATCACTCGCTGATGGTCAGGCAGGAGCCCTCTCCAGGCAACGTAGCCCCACTCTGGTAGAGAGGGAGAAGTTAATGTTGCAGGAAACAGAAGGGAGAATTGTTGGAGCATTGTCTTGAGTAGGCAAAAGGGTTTGGGAAATGGAGGGGCTAGCATGGGTTAAGGGAATGGGTGTTTTATTCATTCAGGACTAAGGTACTGGTACTGGCAGGTGGGTTGTTAGATATGGTAGCAAGAGCATGTGGAGGTTCTCTTATGATTGCTTTCATTCCTAATAAACAAGAAATAAGGTCATCATCAGTTGAGTGTTAGGTGTGTTGGAGGTTGGAGGAGCAAGTAAGAAATGTCTCATGGGAGAGTGCATTGCCCAGGCAAAGGCGCAAATTGGCAGGTAGCACAGTTGACGTGTGTGGGACAGTCAGCATGGCGCAACTTGTAATTTCAGCTACAGTCGGTTGCCTGGGTGCTGGCAGAATAGGCGGGGAGCTGAATTTACGCAGGCTGTGCTTTTGCATACAGTATCCTCGGGAGATGCACAACACCCCTCGCCGGGTCCACCGACTCGCCACCCGGGGGCTAGTTGGAATTGCTGCGTACTGTAAGGCGACGGCGCACCCTGAACTTCAAGAACTTGATACAAAAGAAAAAAGTGCCCACGGGCTCGCGTTCTCGTCCTATTGGGCAGCCGCGCCCTAGACGCGTAGCGATCAAAGCAGCAAAGGCATTACGTTCTCCCAGTGTAGTTCCTCATTTCGAAAGGGGGCTGTCTCCAACACCCACTTTAAAGTGCCGGCGTGAGGAAACAGGGAATATTTATCAAGCGTTTAGCACAGCGCCCAGTTGTGGGTGCTCCAGATCACCCCGGCGAAGGCGCGTAGGCCACGGCTGCCACAGGCGCGCGGCCTCTGGGACCAAGCTCAGTACGTGTCCCAGCCCGGGCCAGGGGCGGGGCAATGCCTGAGGCGCCCGCGCACACGCACCGCAGAGCTAGCCAATGGGATTGCCCAGGCGCCCGGCGTGCGCCTCGGGCCCCACCCCGCCCCTGGCGCTGTACGCACAGGGCGGCGCGGTCTGAGGAGAGCAAGGCGGTGAGGCTCGTGGATCGTTCCCTCGGCGGTAGACGCGCGGCGCCTACGTTGTGCAGAGAAACATGGCAGACACAGAAGGTAAGGGTCGCGGGCGGCCTGGCCGTGCTTTCCGCGGTCAGAGCCAACTGTGCGATCTTGGAGAGTTGGGGGAGCGGCGTGGGGAGGCACACTGGCAGGCCTCTTGCGGGCCTTGCCACTCGCCCAGCGCTTTTCTTCACCGGCAGAGAGAGGACAGGACCTGGAGGCCCTCGCGGTGACGTGGCCCTGCGGGGCCCTGGCCTCCCGCTGACGGTAAAAGCTTCTTAGCACCCGGGTCGCAATCCAAAGGCGGCGCTGGCGGTCCCCAGGAGGCCCCTGGGTGCTGGCGCCACGCGATGCGGGGAGGAGATGGTGGAGAAGAAGGGGCCGAGGTGCATGGAGAAACGCACCTGGAGAAAGCGCCCAGTTGTCAGAAAGTCTCCGAGGCTACAGGCCGGCGGGGATAGCGGAGTGGATGCTGCGGAAGTTGGGGCCGGCCAGGAGCTTCTGCGCCTTTTTTAAGCCCCGCCACGGCCACGTGGTAAACCGGAAGGGAAGCCAACACGTGCGACAGCCTCCACTTAGTTACCGATCCGTGCGGAGAATTGTTTGATTTTACAGACTTGGTCTTCAACAGTAGTTTTAAGACAGAAAATGTATGTTTACATGCCTTGAGGTCCGTCTTTATTTTCGGGGAAACTAAATCTCGTGTATGTTTCCGTAGTAATTTTGCCAAAGCAGCATAAGGAGGAGGAGGACCGGAAGTCATTCGCAGCAGCAGATGTAGCTGTGAGTAAGAATGTGTTTTACTTTGGTTTAATAAAAAAAGTCCTTAGCTAACAAACTAGAGAAACGAACTGTTTTAAAGGAATCTAAGAAATGAGCAGAACTGGTGCTCATTGCGTAGAAATACCAAAGTACTGAAAATGAAACCACCTCACCCTTTCCCTCAGCCAGCCTAACTTTCTCATATTCGAGCACAGTATACTAAATGGTATTGGCTATACCAAATTATCTCCCCAAAACTCTCCCTTCCCAGCCCCACCACAGACCTACCATCTTCTGTTCTCTCTAAATATTTGGAGCTTAGTTGCACTTCACTTCACCTTCTGAGCTCCTGCTTCATTTCTTCTATTTCTTTCCTTGGAGGCCCCAGTGAAGAGGCATAGAAGGCCTTGCTTTCTATTTAAAGGGTATAGACTTTTGTAGTAGTAATGGAATTGCAAGAAATCAGGTGACAAATCTAATAGGGTATGTTTCTGTCCTGTCAAAGGAAATTCAACACATCGAACATTTTTTTATCAAACCAGAATCCAAAGTGGCTCAGTTGGACACATCTCAGTGGCCCCTGTTGTTGAAGGTACGTGCTCAAGATGAGGCATCAGGTAAATGCCTGACTTTTACATTATTTCTAAATTTAAGCAGTTTTTCTTTCTGTCCATTAATCCATGGGCTTTGTTACACATGCAAAAACGATATAAGTATATTACCAAACAAACACTTTGCTACTTCCTATGGCTTTTATCTATATTATCTTCTCCATGTGGTCATTGCATCCTCTCAGCTCCTCTTTGTACAGTAGGTCTTCCCCAATGGGTTTCATTTCATGAAAGCAGATGTCAAATGATGTAGTCTAAGGCAGTGTTCCTCGAGGTATCTGAGATGAGGGACCAGATTGTTTTTTAAATTTTCAGTGCACCCAGTAATCTTGTAGAACACAATTAAAATATTGCGGCAATGTTAAACTGTCATAGTTTCTAAACACTTGGCTCTCACTTTCTGTACTTACTCCATCTTACAGACCTGCACCAGTTTGTGGCCCGCACTTGGAAAAGTACTGCTCTTGTGCTTATAAGAGCATAGGCTTTGAAGCCAGAACAATTTGGGTCAGGTTGTGTGACCTTGGACCAGTCATTCAATCCCTTTGGGGCGGTTTGCTTATAATATCTCAGGAAGATGTGCTGAGGGTTACAGGAGGTAATGCATGAAATGTGTTTAGCCACAGTGCCCAGCAAGTAATGTGTCCCGTAGAAATTATTGTCTTAATTAGTTTTAAATAGGGTAGTTCAGTCATGAATTGAATTGTATTTTTATAAGTTTAGTAAGTTGTTAAGTGGGCATCAGGTATCAGGTTAGAAGAAAAAGAGTAAGAAGTTACTGAAACACCCCTTGACAAAGAGTTTTAATAAACCATAATGATGCCAGTCTTTGTTCTGTACCCAAAGAGTCTTGACCACTTTCTATAGGAATATCTTAACTCGAGTGCTCAAATCTGTCTTGTTCTTACAAATATAGGTGGTTTTACCTGTATTTAAGAAGGCTTAACAGTCTGTCTTAGTAGATAATGAAAAAGGGCAAAATTACGAGTTTATGAACTTTAAGGGTTACTATATCACGGTTGCTTGTTAGTGCTGACTATAGAAATGTGAAGTTTATTTTGTATTGTATCATTGCTTTTTAGAATTTTGATAAGCTAAATGTAAGGACAACGCACTATACACCTCTTCCTTCTGGTTCAAATCCTCTGAAGAGGGAGATTGCAGACTATATCAGGTAAGAGTGTCTGGAGTAAGCACTGTTCAAATTCTTGTTCTTTTGAAAAAAATGCTTAATGTCAGTTCTTCAGGGAGGTAGTTGTACCTTTGAATGGCATTCCCCTTAATGTATAACTGTCCATAATGATTTCTTTTTTACTCTTCAGAATTTTTGTTTTGTTAGAAGACAACAGTAGGTGATGTGTATACGTATATGTATACAAAATATATTTATGTATTTATTTTTTTCATTCTAGGACAGGTTTCATTAACCTCGACAAACCCTCCAACCCCTCTTCCCATGAAGTGGTAGCCTGGATCCGACGAATACTTCGGGTTGAGAAGACAGGACACAGTGGTACTCTGGATCCCAAGGTGACTGGCTGTCTAATCGTGTGCATAGAACGAGCCACTCGCTTGGTAAAGTCACAGCAGAGTGCGGGTATGTGAAAGAGGAGGGAGAGGGTGGGTACTTTGAGATTGGAAGGCTTTCTTTATTTCCCTTTCTGCCTACATTTTGGCTTTTGGAAACCATCTCTTTATTAGGAAAAAAATATTCCTAAAGCAGAATATTCTGTTGGTTTCTTTGCCAGATTCTCATGGGCCTTTCTTGGATTCCAGGTATTAGACATGCACATTGAGCTGAGTAGACACATTCCTGGCATTAAGTCAGAACTCTCAAAGGTCTTCCTGAAAATAGCTCTTGCCTTATTACTCTGCCTCTTCCTCCATGCTACTGCTTCTGTCTAAAGTGGCTTTATTTAACCTTTTTTTGAAGTAAATGTACAGAAACATAAGGTCAAATTGCCTGCTTTTCTAGCTGTGCAAAATGGAACTGGTTTGTGAATATAAAAATACAGAAAACTTAGCGGCCACACCTGACTACTCTTCTGTCATTTTTCAGGCAAAGAGTATGTTGGAATTGTCCAGCTGCACAATGCTATTGAAGGGGGGACCCAGCTTTCTAGGGTAAGTGCACTGGTAGGGAGGGCCCCCTTTGGACGTCTGGGTCTTCTGAGCCTATAAACGTTGGGCCTCTTTTTCACATAACTTTCCTATGCCCTTTTTGGTGTGCTGCCCTAACACGCTGCAGGTGGCAGAGGCATTTTCTGGCCATGTCCTTTCTGAGGAGGGGGTTCAGGTCAGCACTGAATTATCCCTTTGTATTCGAAGAAAGAAGCAGAAATGGAGAGGCATTTTAGAACATAAATGATTGAAAGAAACCTCTTGTGTTTCAGTTGTGTCCTCAAACTCCCCAAATATCATCTTTGATCTTATTTGAAAGAGCATGTGATGAGATTCTTCATTTAGGTTTGTGCTTCTTCTCAGGCCCTAGAAACTCTGACGGGTGCCCTCTTCCAGCGACCCCCACTGATTGCTGCAGTAAAGAGGCAACTCCGAGTCCGGACCATCTATGAGAGCAAGATGATAGAGTATGATCCTGAAAGAAGATTAGGTATGTCATTAGGTTTGTGATGGACTGAATGGACATAAACCACAAGTGGGTAGGAATGCATTCGTGAGAATTCTATTCTGTTTTTTAAAGTAGATGCTATTAGCTTGTGTAGCTATATGGCCTGTGTCTATTGTCTCTAGATTTGATGGCTCAGGTGGAGGATAACTTTGGATGCCTCAATCAGTGATGTGTTTACTTTGGAAAACAATATGCTACTTTCTTTTGTGTGTGTTTTAGGAATCTTCTGGGTGAGTTGTGAGGCTGGCACCTACATTCGGACACTGTGTGTGCACCTTGGTTTGTTATTGGGAGTTGGAGGTCAGATGCAGGAACTTCGGAGGGTTCGTTCTGGAGTTATGAGTGAAAAGGTATGCTATTACGGGGCTAGAAGTTTTAGAGCTGGTTGTTAATATATCTTCCAGCCCCTTGGTAGAACTCGACTTGCTTAACATTCTGGATAAGGCAATTTCCAAAGTGTTGAGTGCAGTTCAGGGCAGCTTCCCTGTTCTGTTAATTAAACTTTGGGAGAGTGAAACGGGCTAGGGTAAGTAGTTGGATAGAAAAGTACTGTTCTATTCATTTATACCCCAGCCTACACAATGTCTGCTTAGATTTAATATATCAATGATTAAAGATGGCCAGAAGAGAGATGATTCTCTTAAGTGACTCAAGACTAATGAGCTTCGACAAGACAAGTTACAGTCACTCAATTTTTGACATTTCAGGTCCAGCTGGTTATGAGATAAGATGACGTTCAATTATTTTCATATATGGCTGCTTTTTAGGACCACATGGTGACTATGCATGATGTGCTAGATGCTCAGTGGCTATATGATAATCACAAGGACGAGAGTTATCTGCGGCAAGTTATTTACCCTTTGGAAAAGCTGCTGACATCTCATAAACGGCTGGTGATGAAAGACAGTGCAGTAAGTACTGGATTGCGAGTCTGTTTCAACAAAATGTGAGTCCAAAAAGTGAGATGTCCTTGTTCCAAAAATCTCATTCTACTTAAAGAGATAAAATTTGGAAGTTAAGTTTATTATAATTTCCCTTTGGATTTATTTTGTTTTCTTCTGGTTTCTTAAGTTGAATGCTAGATTCAGTTATTGATAATAGAAGCATTGGTGATTGAAGAATTATTAAATCAAAGCCAAATATACTAATTTAAGGTAAAAGTTCAGTGCTAGGCCTAACTCCATTTCAAAATTTAAGAGGTCTCCCAAAGTTGGTAACTTGGTTTGTGATCTTCTGTAACCTGGTGGTTCTACATGGGCGTAAGAAACCTTGATTTATTTAAATTCCCATTAGAAAAATAGTGTCAGTGAGGGAAAAAGTTGAGACTAGAGTGTTTCAGAGCTACAGCAACGAAGTGTATCCTGCAAGAATTTCAGTAAACAGTTTTGTTCTGCCTAAGTCACTCATAGTGTAACACTATAAAACCTAAACTTCACTGGGCTTAATCTAGCCTTTTATGTTAGCATATTTATTAAATAGCCTTAAAATGGAGAGCAGTCCCGACTATAAGTAAATGCAATTAATTACTTCAGTTTAGATTTCCTCTTTGGTTCAGGGGTGATTTAGGGATGAGTTTTTTTTTAATTTCTAGTTGTATTATGGATCAGATTTGATCATGATAAGATTTTCTTTGTGGCCAAGTGCATCATCAATTTTTGGTAAATACTGTGTTACCATAAAAACATTCTCTAGTTGAAGGATATGTAAATTACTGTATATATTTGGAGCTGGTGGTTATTCATATTCAAATTTTAAATTATACACATTCGTTAATTTTTGTGTGCTACAGTCTGTAGTAAAAGACCAAAAGAAAAATTAGAGGTATACTAAAACATCCCACTCTAAAGATTTTGAAAAGAATCACATAGGGTGGTGAACAAAATAAAGCTGATACACCCTCGTTATCCTGGGTCAAAGAGTATACGCTTCTGAATATGTTTAAGGGGAATATGGTCAGCAGAAGAGCCTAGGATAGGCATAACTATTGAATGCATTAGGGGCCTTTGAACACAAGTTTCCTTAGTGTCAAACAGGTATAGCTAACTGAAAGGTGGCATGAACTTCTACCCTGACTTAAAAACTACATGCCAAAACTTTTTGTATGCTTGGTTCAACAGGCCTTGTTAGTCTTGGCTTGTAATTATTGTTGCAGCTTGCTGTTACCCAGATCTCCCAGTAAATTGACTAGGTCTCTTAGTTCTCTTGTGTTTTTTCTTTTTCCTTGATGATGGGGAAGAGCAAGGACCAATGAAGGAAAGCTAAGGCTGGGTTTTTTGTTCAAAGTAAAAACACCTTTAAGCCCCACGGACAGCATGCATAGTCTTAAAACATTGCATAATTTATTGAAGAGAAATGTTAATGAAGAAATCGTCCTAATTTAGCAACTAAAGTATCTCCAAAATATGAGAAGTACCTGATTTTAAAGTCAGGTCCTGTTTCATTTTTTTGAACTGATGTATGTAAAGTGCTTAGAGTAGTAGTGCCTGGGCACATAGTAGGTGTTTGCTATTATTCTGAATCCCTTCCTAGTGTTCCTTTCACTGAGCTACTGAGCTATGGATACCAGTAGCCCTATTTCACAAGTGGAGGAGAAGGAAGCCCTCAGACCCTCTTGCCCTGTTGTCTTCATTTGTTCTCACATGGGGGTGGGGTGAGGTGGGATGGGATGGAGGGCATTGACATCAGAATCCCCTGTAAGGCTTGTTAAAACAAATGGCTGGGTCCTGCTCTCCTGAATTTCTAATTCAGTGGATCTGCGGTCGGGCCCAAGAGTTTGAATCTTAACACGTAACCAGGGCGTGCTGATGCTACTGGTTTCTGGGGACCCAAGTTTGAGAACCAGTGGTCAATATGTGGCAGGCCCTGAGAGGTCCTTATTAGGTTAGTGTTTGAATAAATTGGTGACAGAACTAGGAGTGCCAGTTCTCATCTCTGCAGGTGAATGCCATCTGCTATGGAGCAAAGATTATGCTTCCAGGTGTTCTTCGATATGAAGATGGCATTGAAGTCAATCAGGAGATCGTGGTCATCACCACTAAAGGGGAAGCCATCTGTATGGGTAAGAGAGGGGTGACAGTTCTTGAATTGGGCTCTGTTCACACCATCACAGCCAGACTTACTGGGAACAGGTTACCCAAGTCCCAATTTGTCAAGTTGACCTAATTACGGTGTTGTCTGGAGTCAGTGCATGGTCACTATGAAAGGAAATGTCAGGTACAAGTGGGAAAGTGAGGTTGCAGTTCACATGTCACTAGGCTCCTGGTCAGGGAGGACCTTGTACCTAGGTGGCTGCTGGTGGAGGTCGTTTCTCATGGCTCATTTCTCTGGTGAGCAAAGGCAGGTAAGGTGAAGAGTGATAGCTGGTTGTAGATGTGAATTGAAATGAAGAGCTTATAATCCATTCATTCCTTGTCTGCTTGCGACACTTAACTTTGTTAAAATCTGGTTTCTTACCAGCTACCATTGAATTGTCCCTGAAAACCTCACATCTTTTGTGGACCTGAAGGGGATGTGCCTGCCATTCCTTGTACTTGTCCTGAGTCACAATCCTGATGTGTATTTCTTTAAGGTGCTTTGGTTTGATGTTCTTTTCCCCTCTGGCTGTAGTCAGTGGGAACGGAACCAGCCCCTGGCTATCTTGCTAGCTCATAGACCTGAGAGAATAGATCCTGTTAATATGCTTTATTTCTGGTGCAAATTATGCCCATTAAAGGAAAAAATGGTTCTGATTTATTCATTAAGATGTCTCCTGACGACTAGGAAGCATTGATTTTTATTAGCATGGTTGGTACCGGTATTTTTGTTTAGCTTGATAAGTTTAACATTTCTTCCCACAAATGAGGATTTTCTCCAAGCATGTGGTTTTGCTGCACATATACATACAGAGTTAAGGAAACCCCAATTAGGGCAGCAGAGCTCAGAGTTTTAAATGGGTTTTAAAACAGATGTTGGGTCTTTCCACTTCAGATCATTCTTTTATCTCTTTCCAATGCCTGCAGCTATTGCATTAATGACCACAGCAGTAATCTCTACCTGTGACCATGGTATAGTGGCTAAGATCAAGAGAGTGATCATGGAGAGAGACACGTACCCACGGAAGTGGGGTTTAGGTCCAAAGGTAAGTGGAATTGGCTAGTGTGCTCTGCTGTATTTTGGTTTGCATTGTCGAATACTTAACTGGAGCAGCTCTCGCTGTAGCCACAGCACCATTTGTTGCACTGCGCTTTGGGGAGTCAATGGTGAGTGGAAACAGGTGCCCTCTGGGACCCTGGAGATTTCACTCTAATGGGGGAAGTAGATGGCTATTACTCAGATAATCCCACAATGGAATGTTGAGTTTCAGCCAAAGTAAGAGCTAGCCAGGAGTGCAGAGAGGTGCACAGTGCCCTGAGAACCAACGTAGAGGGCTTTGACCTAGTTGGGGGAGATGTCTGAGGTACTGGTCTTTTATTGAGCCATGTCAGTGTGGAGGGTGGGTGAGATGTTGATGAGGTGAAGAGGGGAGGGAGTTCTTGGCACTTGGAACAGCATGTGCAGAGGCCCTGTGGACAAAGAGCTGGTTGGCAGGAGAGCAGCACAGTGACACTGCAGAAAGTAGTAAGTGAATTTTCTTTGGAGAATGTAATAGTGTAAGGTTAACTATTGGTGACTTTAATAGAAAATGCCAGGACTAAAAGTTTGGACATCTTAAGCCTTTGTTCTGATTCTCACTAATATAATCTGTGACCTTAGACGAGTTAATGTTTGCTCGCGTTGGAAGTAGTGGATCAGTTCTGAATGTTCTCCAGAGGATTTTGAGGCCCAGCTGAGAACACGCATGGAAGGAACATTGTGCACTTTCGTGTGAATGAGGTCTTTTGAAGGCATGTGCAAACATCAGTGCTTGTTTGCTTCCTGTGTTGACATTGTTCTTTCCATCAAGGCAAGTCAGAAGAAGATGATGATCAAGCAGGGCCTTCTGGATAAGCACGGCAAGCCCACGGACAGCACACCTACTGCTTGGGTGCAGGAGTATGTTGACTACAGGTGAGGAGACAGTAGATTGTGGGGTGGGGGGGGGAGATTTTGTTTGGGGAAAACTGGGTAAATGCAAGACCATAGCACTTGCAGTTGGGCATTGAACAAATGGAAGCAGCCTGTTTTTCTTGCTCAGCTCCTGTGAAACTGGTGGACTATGTGATTGACCCTGTAGGGTAGCAACAGCAGGGCCCCTCTCATTGGCCCGGGTCAGTTAGGGGTTCAAGCCTACATAGCAGGCAGTTACCCTTTCTAGTCTGGCTCATGGGACTCTAGAGGGATTCAGTCTGCAACATTAAGTGGTGAGTTTTTCTGTCCAGCGTCAGTATTTTGATGGTGGCTTTAGACTTACCAGATATCACCCACTAATTGAGGATCAGCATTGCCTTCATGGAAAGCCAGTCAGTGAATCTGACTTACTGTTACTTCTCCTTCAGTGCTTCTGCAAAGAAAGAAGGGCTTGCTGAAGCAGTAAAAGCCCCACAGGTAGTCGCTGAAGCAGTGAAAGCACCAAAGGTGAGTGGCATGCTGTGAGCAATTGAGAATGTCCTTCAGGAGATAATTCGGAGGTGCACCCATGATTGCCTGATCCTGGTGACCCTGCGGTCCAGCAGTATATCCTGGCTCAGTACAGCTGGGCTTCTTAGCTTGTCCAGGCCATGGCACACTCAGAAATGATAGCATGTCATACCAGGGGCCACTTAGACCCTGCCTGACCATGTGCCGTGGCGACAGGATTAGAATCTGGGAGTTGTAGTGCTTTCCAAAGGTGCACCAGGTCTGGGATGTGGTCGGTATCTGGGCTTTTGCAATTCAGTTCCCTGGTTTGTCTGCTGAGAAGACGGGGTGGACTCTAACCCAGCTCAGCTGAGGCAAGAGAATTGAGGTACATAACAACAATGGAACAGAATGGGTGGCATAAATGTCCCCCACTCGGAGTCAGGTAGTACCACAGGTATGTTTTAAGGTCCTGCAGGTCACTGAAAAAGTCGTAGCATGTTGTAATTCACGTAGGGACCATGTAAAACTCATCAGGAAGCAAAATCTCCAAAGGATGGCAAACGTCTCTAAATAGCAGCAGCCTACATTTAAGGAGTCAAAATGTGATGACAACTTGGCTTCCCAGGGTTGGGAACCGCTAGCAGTGGAGCACAGAACATGTCTGCACTCAGAAACCTTGAGTGTGGACGGTTATAGTAAGTGGCCCAAAACAAGCTCTTGGGGCAGGAAGTGGTGAGTTTTAGGTTAGCGTTTGAGTCCTTTTAATTTCTCCCGGCCTGTCAAATGTGACATCCTGGTCTGCCTGCCTACCCTCATTGAAGATTGAAGCTGCAGCACTTTTAGAGGTTATGTAGTTTAACTCCCCTCGCCCTCATTTCCCTCACAAGTAAAGTAAAACCATGATAGAACGAGCTTGCTCAGGGTGAGGACCAGAGCCTGGTGCTGCTGTTCTGGGGCTCCTGTGGTGCCTCACGGCTTCTTGGGGCTTACTGAATAACAAGCCTTTCTGGCCCTTGACTGTCACAGTGATCAGGAAACTTCCTGTTAGATTCACTTGGGATCTTCCTTGGTGACTTCCCCACCTTTTGACTTAAGCGTCTAAGATCTAAATACTGATAAGTTGTCTTCATTTTAGCGGAAGCGAGAGAGTGACAGTGAGAACGATGAGCTCTCTCCAGCTGTCCCACAAGTGAGCAAGAAGGAAAAGAAGAAGAATAAAAAGGAGAAAAAGGCCAAAGCTGCTGTAGAGAGTGGGGGCGAGCCGGGAGATGTGGTGTGTATATTGTCTTCCACATTTGGGGTACTTGAGGCTTGCTTGGTCCTAGGATGGGGAAAGAATTATCCAGAAGGTAAGTGCTTTGTTACTCTTAGGAGACGCTCGTGTGTGGGCATGAAGCAGGGTACCCTGCCCCTTTGGCTGGGGGCTTGTGTTCTTGTGTTCCTGGATACCTTTCCCCTCCACCACCCCCACCCCCATAGGATGAACACAGACACCCGACAGTGCATCCTAACTGCTGAGGGGTAGAACTCTGTAGAGGAGAAATGCTCTTTACAGATTCCAAAAAAAAAAAAAAAAAGAATGCACATAGAAAATAGGCTTGCTTTTACTTGACTGATTCCAGTTTGTGAGACTCAAAATTATTTTGTTAATGGATGGCGTGAGCTTTCTCTCTTTCTCCCTAGAGTAATGATACCACCAAAAAGAAGAAGAAGAAGAAAACAAAAGTGGTGGAAGTGGTTTCTGAGTAGTGAAAACTGCTTTAAGCACTTTTTTCCAGCTGGGAGGAGAAATTAAAGCCTTATTGAGAAACCATCGATCCTTTTGTCACTGAGAGAAGGGAACATCGGCCCAATTCAGCTGCCACCTGAGCTGTTGCTGTTCCCTGGTGTGGTCATCCTGTCTTGTCCTGTTTTAAGGATGTGGGTGATGAAGGAGGCAGATTTGGCTGCACACACTGCACTGATTGCTGGGAAGCCTCATATGCAGCCCCAATACTGCCCAGTAACCACAGCTGTTTTCTAGTCACCATTTTAACATCATGGTCCTCTCCTAGTTTGCTCCCCCCCCAACCCGTTTTTTAAAGTTTTATTATAATTAAGCTGGCTCAATGAAATGATCTAAGTCCTCAATAAGTGAAAGAAAAGTATAACTGAAAAAGGTTCACTGGGGTAATATTCCTTAATGTCATATGATGGCAGTGGACTTTTCTAGCTAGTAGTCCTTTGTGTGCTTAAAATTGTGCACACAGCATTATTCACCTGAATCTACCTGGCTACTTGGATTTTGCAACAGAAGTAAAAGCATTCTGATACTCCTCTTGTTTAAATCCTCATTTACTTTTAAAGGATGAACTAGCTGTCTTTAAGAAGAATGCTGTAATTTTTACTTATTAAAGTTTACTTATTAAGCTTTGTAAGTATTCCTCTTCGGTTTTCTAATTGTTGGCAATCTCAAACTGGCAGAGCAAAAATTATAAATTCCAAGACTTTTTGACTAAAAAAGTAGGGCTGTTTATGTGTATTTGAGATCTGATGCTTTTCCTTGATGTTTGGTTGGTTTCACATTCTGATTCTGATCTTAATGGCTTTTAATTTGGGGCTCATCGTCACCTGACATGGGGTCAAATGCTGTGGAATCTTAAGGCACTGACTAAATGAAAGGGAAATCATTGTAAATTCAGTGACCTCTCCAAAAATAATTGAGAGACAAGAAAGGTATGTGTGTGGTGTGGCAAAGGAAGGGCTGTCTGACCTCATAAGGTGTGTGCATGTGTCAGGGTTTGCTTGAACAAAGCATTGAGAAGCATGTGACAGCCAGATCTTCAGGTACCTGTAGGCAAGTTTGGACTTGAACTTTGTGACTGGAGACCACTGAGGATTTCAATTCTAGGTAGTAGTGCCAAGTTTGAATGACAGGAAGGAAGGTTCAGGAATCTAAGCCTTGGTGACAAGGGGAGGAAGATCTGGGATTGCTTCCAGTTTGGTTAACAGTTGAAGATGGTGCCAAAAACTTGGAAAAAAAGTAGTTTGTGGGGGGAGACTTCATGGCTCTGAGCTTTAGTTCACCTGCCAGAGGCTGGGTTTTCTGACCCACTGATCACGCTATTCAGTTTCTTCAACTCTTAAATGCTTCCAGATTGTAAGGCTCCGTCTAGGATATAGGCATGTTACAAAACTAACGTGCAATCTCCCCATGAAACAAATTGGACTGCCCTTTTAGAACCCTTTGCTCCTAATGAATGGATTTATGTCCCTCCCAACAGACACACCCACAAGGAGGTTGCTTTATTCTGATTTCAGGATTCTGTTGTGGCCTGGGGGAGATTTAATCCAGGCGAGAGACCTTGGGTTGATGCTGTTCACACAGCAGCAAAAGCTTAAATGGAAGTATTTTCAGAGGCTTGTGTCTCAGGAGGAAGCCCAGAGAGAGAAGATCATTAGCATTTTAACAGCAACATTTTTTATTGCTTTTGAGGGTTTCCCAATAACAGGCATCATCCTATTGTGCAGCTGTTGCACTTTGCCATTTTAGAAAGTTGCTGTTAAAAATGCTTTCTCCAAAGTAAAAAGACAAATGAAATGCCCAGTGTAATTGAAGGTGAAGGAGCACAAGCTTTAGATGGACAGGGTTCATCACTTTTCCCCACTTTGCATAATCTTTGACCCCCAATTTTCCAAGAGATCCTTTTGAAATCCAGACCAATCCCACCTATCAAGAAAACCAAACCCCATTCCTTCAGGAGCCTGAAGAAGATTAAGGTAGTTGCCAAGCTGGAAGCCGACATACACTAGTGGGAGCAACCCTGTTTGCCTTGCAACAAAGGAAACAAGTCCCAAAGGCAGGAGAGCAGTGTGACCATGTACAGATCACAGATGTACAAGGGTTTACCCCACTCTGCATACTTAGTAAACGCAGGAGACAGGCACCCACTGTGGGGAACTGCACGCCTGGTCAAAGGCTTCTTGCAGTTTCTTGAGGGTTTCATCAACGCCATTATTGACAAGTGAGAGGCCAAAGTAGTGTGCATACTGGCTGCAGATGGCCTCTTGAGTCCTTCTGCAGCTGCTGTAGGGCTTCCCTCTGCCAAGAAAACGCACCACAGATCAAACAGGGCTCCCTGGCCGCCCTGGTGAACGGAAAAACTGCCTGGTTTAGTGCTTGAAAGAATTTTTAAAGCCACAACCATCCCTGATGTTTTATGTCCTGTCACGTGCCTTCTCTGAATCCTCACAAGCACTTATGTGGGTGGGTGGGTGAGGGGGCAGGTGCTATTGGTCCTGTTCCACGTGGAGAAACAGGATCTGAGGACATGCGGTGGGGAGTGGAACTGGCACTGGAACGCACTGTGTGGGATGCCTACAGCTCACTACATTCGGTGTCCCATGTGCCCAGGAGTTGCGTGCCAAGGCATAGCACCTTCAGACTAGAGCAGACAGTGACAGGTTTTAAAAGGGCACCATTTGCTGTCACCACTGCTCAGCTCTGTAGCATCTGCTTAAGACTCACGTTGAGAATATTCACAGAGTAGGCAGAGGAGCAGCAACAGAGAACGGTGTGTGCCTGGAGGTGGCACAACCCGAAATGCATTATCAAAGCCATGTCAGTGAAACCTAGTGCTGTACTCCTCCAAAGATCCAGAATGACGCCCACCACAGACCTGGACTCTTTCCGTCCGTTTTCCTCTGCGAACACTGCCCCTCAGCTGCCTCTGCCTGCCCCAGCTGAGCCCTCCTCACTCCACTCTCAGGGTTTGCTTAATTGTCATCTGTGCCACTGGACACTGAGCACCTCCAGAATGACTGATTTATTTTGTCCTATCATCTAGCATGAGCACTGGCCCAGCTAGTGTGTTCATAAATGTCTGCCAAACGAACAAACCATATGTGCCCTTTGGCTTCTTGACGTTGGAGCTGAGTCCCGGCAGCACTCTGGGCAGGCCTGGGGAGAGAGACATCCCCGCAGTCCCGCCCTCCCCCAATCCCCTCCTTCCCACCTGAGTGCCCTGATCAGTAGGTGCAACGAACACAATGAAAAGTGAAGGTTCTGCTGTCCGAACAACCTTCAGTGTCTGGAAAAAGGAAGGGGGAGGAAGGAAGAAAAGGAAGGAGAAAAAATATGTAGTTAACTATCATCATAGGTTCCTTCTAATTAGGTGCTTTAGACTTTACAAATCCCAACACTATTCTCCATCGTTCCCAGGGCCACTGTTCTTTTTCCAGGCTGACTCCACTAAAAGTATATTAAACAACCCTGAGCTACCAGTTTAATTTCCTAGAGGTAAAGCCCAATGTAGAAAATTCCTATCATCATTTTCCCTATATGAAGTTACATCTCTTGAACCACATACCCCAAGAATACTGATGCTCAGAAATGACAGCTGAAACTATTTTTAGAAACTAGATCTATAAGCTATGGTCAGGATTTCTTGGAAATATACTTGAAGTTCCTTATCATGACTTGAAAGCTCATATTGTTCAAAATTGGAATGTTCTTGAAAGTCACAGGATTTTAAATTACTTGTATAATTGTCCTATAATAAAATAAACTCTAGATACTGTAGCTTGAGAGAAACACAATAGTCCAATCCTTCCCCTTCCCATAGTCCTTTCTCTTCTTCCTTACATCTTCCATTGAACATCTCCTTGTCTTCTGCATCATCAACTTGTCTGTCTCAACGGGCTCCTTCCTCTCAATCTATAACACCATATGGGTTTCTTCCCATCTGTGGATGTACGCCAGAAAATCAAACATGTACTTAAAGCTAATCCATTCCTGTGAGTGTAAACCTATTGTAAGTAGTTTTTCATAAGGTATCTTCAATTAAGGTGTGTCCCAGCCCAATCAGGATGGCTCTTAATCCTGTTACTGGAGTCCTTTATAAGCGGAATGAAGAGAGAGAGAGAGAAAACCACAGGAAGCAAGAAGCTGAACATCAATGGAACCCAGAAGAGAAGGCAGAGACTAGCATAAACCTTGCCATGTGACAGGAGTCTAAGATCGCAGGCAGCTGGTCTTCAGGCAAAAAGTATCGCCTTGATGATGCCTTGAATTGGACATTTCCATGGCCTCAAAACTGTAAGCTAACAGATTCCCACAGTTAAAACCAACCCATTTCTGGTATATTGCTTTTGGCAGCCTATCAAACTAAACACCATCTTATAAAACAACAAGCCTCCTTTGACTTGACATTATCTTCAACTATCACCCTCTTTCTCTTATTAAAAGTTCTTGAATGGGGAGCCTGGACTGCTTTTTTTTTTTTTCTCTAAACAAACCAGGCAGACAGTGAAAGAACATGGGAAACTTATTACAATATACGGTAAAATTAAAGAAGCAATATGCATCCATTTTAATAATGCATCACTTGCATAATAATTTTTAAGCAAGATAAAAACAGGTTTACTACAGCTTCTGTTATGTAGGCAAACAGCATAGAAGAGAACAGTAAGCATACAACACTAGTTATTTTGTTAGTTGGAGTGATTATAAGTAAAACATTTTTATCTTTCCAAATTTTGTTCTGTTTTTATAATCACACATTTAAAATAAAATAACAAAAAAAGGACCAATATAGCATCTCAGAGCTACTTACATGGGGTGGGGTACACAAACTTCTCTGGATTCTGGTTGAGCAGGGCATTCTTAATGTGGCTGCGGCCCACCCCACTGGCCCCTATGTAGGGAAAGAAGAAAGGATTTGAGAAAAGAGAAACCAGGTTGCTATGATTTCGATGAAGGCTCCCATCTCCAAAGAGAAAGGTGGGAATGGGAGTAGGAATGTGATGGAATATGGATCTTCATCTCTTAGATCCTGAAGTCACCAACAGGTGAAGGTGAGTTACTGTGGCATCTGAGCTGGGATCAGGACCGGAGGCAGGTGTGCCAAGCCTGGGGCAGGCATTCCTTCAGGCCCTCCCCAGTTCAGGGCTGCCAAGTAGCTTCCCACTGTTCTTTTTTTCCATCAGGGGGAGAGGTTCTTTCCAAGAGCTACGGGTCAGGCCTCAGAATGTAACTATCATTTCTGCAGAGCCAGCTAACACATGAGTTTTTGTTTATTTTTAAGGATACTAGCTTTTCTGAGCTCTCCAAAATTAATGGAACTGAATTTAAGCTAGGGTTTTAACTGGAAATCACACCTGAACCCTAATACAGATCTTCTACCAATTAATGTTTTAACTCTCAGAATTCTTTTCAGGGACCCTCACAGCACTTGCAGAGCACTCTGAGACATATGCTAAAAAAGGCACATCACTCCTCCTTCCAGCCAGGCTGACAGAACAAAGATCAAAAACCAGTTTAGGACTTTCCACTGCTGAACCTAACTGACAGGAATTAGTTGCTGTAAGGTTTACTTTCACTTGTCAGGTAGGCCCAGATGGGATTCTCATAAGGATCCAGAAAATTCTTCATACTTGCTCTGTATGGAAAGTCCAAGCGATTCACTTCTTTTCTTCCTCACTGGTTTTATTTATTTTTTATGGGGGATAGAGTACATAATGCAGGCAGGAGATAAATGAACGTGGGTGGCAATGGGAAGATACCTATCAGCACCAGGGTCTTCCTCTTGAACGCAGGGAGCTGAACAACTTCCTCATAGGAGACAACATCCAATTGGTCAAAAACTAGGCATAAAGAAAAGCAAACAATGTTCATTTCCAGTTTTGAAAGACACACAGATGGTGTTGCTCCCTGTCTCTATGAGATATACCCAGGTTCCTTTAAAGCCCCTTTCATCTGTCAGCCAAAACTCCAGTTCTTCCAACTAACCCTGAAAGGAGAAACTATCACAAAAGAGGGATTCATTGGGCCCCAATCTCTGAACCCCAAACCCAAGAGCTGCTGGAGCTCAAGAGAAGGCATTGTTTACCTCCAAGTATATCCCATCAGTACTTTCCTTACCAAGACAAACGAAACCCTTACAATTCTGGTTCTGTCAAACACTCAAATACAAATCTCCAGAAACATCTGTGGCCTAGCTGAACAAACAATGCTGTGCACATTATACTTCACCATGCAGGAGGTTTAATTATCATGCTCAAACTGCTCAGAAATGATGGTCAACAAGCACATCATAAATATGACAAGGCATGGTACACATTATCAACAATTTTTAATGAAGAAAATTGTACTTGGCAAAAGTAGAAAAGTACTATGCAGTTTGGTTTCCCCATATGTAAAACATGCCATCCATGGATTTTTATCCCGGCAATCAAATTTTCAATTCCAAGAATTCTTTCTTGTTCTCTGACTGATTGCTACTTTTATATGGCAGCCTATTCTTTGTTTTACAGATACAATAGTCTTCCCTAATCCCTTACTGTCTTTGTTTTAAGCCACTTTTAATTTTAATGCATACTAGCAGCTTTTAGGAATTACCAACACTATCACACTAATTGTAAATATCAATTTTAAGACACATTCTGGTTTCAAGAATGTTAAAAAGTGGAGAAAATGGAACTTAGCATAAAGGAAATGTGTCATTTAGAAATGTTTAAAAAGTTAGTCTATTTCCCACATTTGCCGAGGTCCTGCCTCAGCAAACATGTCAGGGTCCTAAAGTGGGGGTCGGCGTCGGCGCTGCAAGAAAAACATCAGACACAAGCGTATCTGGGACAAAGCTCAAGGCTCTGACAATTTTAATGAAAAAGTGATTTTCTTTTATAGCTCAAAGTTACATAAGCTCTGCACCTGGATCACGCGGGTGAGAGCTGGCAAGCACAGCATATAAATCACAAAACCACTGTTACTCAATTCCAGGGGACATTGGGGTCCGAACAGGGCGGGGGGACCGAGCAGTGTGTGTTTTCATCCCTATGTTAAGACAATTTTATTCCGGTGCAGACCTTCCAAGTTCCTCATAATATTCTTCCTTGTTCTCAGTAATGATCTCTGTTTTGGCTATTTTAATTATTTAGAAGGGCTTGTTTTTGTACCTAAAGTAAATTAGCTGTGGGCTCATACGAGGAACTACTCTCGTACCATAAGCCCGTGGGGTGGGTGCCCAAAGAATTTCTTGTATGCTCTGGCTGCCCGAGGCCAGCCATTAGGCACTAGTGGAGCGTGTTGACCCTGATTCAGTTCTAACCTCGGCAAACAACGGGGCCTGTCAAGGAACCAGGTGATGAATTACGTGGTTTACATTGCTTCTGCTTTGGCCTTCTAATTGCTTTCTCAGTGAAATATTTTTGGATGTCAAAGGGGGAACTTGTGTAAAGGAGGATGTCTGGAAAGGGGCAAGGGGGCTTCAGGCAGCTAAACGGGGTGGCTGCTTTCTCATAGGTGGAGGAGGGGGTTCATCGAAAGGTAAAATCATCGGAAGGTGCCCAACACTTTGTCATATCTTTGATTATTATCCAGAGTATATCCCAAATAATAACATTAGCAAAGAAAAAGAGAAAGCAGACGCACAAAGATTAAAAGAATCAGCATTGCAATAGTCCATCGGTGGTAGCCTTTGCCAGGATCCGTCGAGGGGCCACGCCCGCCGCCGTGCGGCACATCCACAGAAATGTTTTCTGTTGAACCTGAGGCCTTGCCATCAGGTTTAGGATGTGGTGATTTGGCTCCCGACACACGTTAACTCTGTTTCTTCTGGCATCAACTACTCAAATGGTGCTATCCTCACATGTATGATGACTTCTATTGTCTATGATTCTAAATGAGTCTAGATAGGCCAACGGCTGGAGGCACGTATGCAATGTTACTGTGTCCCCAAACAGGACATGCTGACGTAGGACGCAGGCTGTGGTGTGTGGACAGGATTTTGTGGTTACCCATATCATATTTTCCTGCGGAGTATGTGGGAAGCTTATCTTCTAGGTATTGGCACTCTGTGCCAATTAAGGCATTGAAAATTACCGGAGACATCACCCTCTTTCTTCCCACTACAAATCTCTCATTATGTTAAGAGAGCAGTTCTATACCAGAGGGCAGTCACCACAGCCACCTTTTTTGAGAAGTGGGACTGGCAGAGCTGTTTTGCAATATTTTAATTACCTTGCAGAGTGTTTCATGGCCATTCACAGCCCCTGCTATCCCTGATCTTGGAGTCTTTATTGTTTCATTTTGCCAGAATTTTGGAAAGGACATGAGGGAACCATGTGAACATATTTAGCCATCTTGAACCTGAACCCCAACTCTCCTAGTATTTGTGTTGACAGCTTACGAAAAGGAGGAGGATGTATAACAACTGTAGATTTCACTCCGTATCAATAAAACTGAAAATGTTTTGCTCAGTACTAAAATCAACTAATTCTGTATTTATAAGTTGAGTCTTGATTTCTTTGTTTTCTCAACACTCTCCACCTGAACTGTTGACCCCATGCTGGACTCCCCACCCTTCCTGTCTTGAGCACCATTCCTGAGAGAAGGGCTAAAGCACTGAACAAGGCCTGAGCACAGAGATGGGGATGGAAGACTGTTCATTTGTTTACCTGAGGGGCGAGGAGGACCAGCAGCAGTGAGAAAAGGTATGGGCAATGCTAGCTTTTCTTTGTATCTAGTGGCATGGTTTCACTGACTGCAGTGAGTGTGTGAAACAGTGTATCTATTGAAGATAAAGTTAATAAAAGAAAAAACGATAATCAGGAAACAGGCAACCTAGGCTGCAGAAAAGAGACGATGGCAAAACACAGCAGTGTCAACAGTACAAAATGTTGCAGTAAATGAACCAATGAGGGACTGCATTGACAGGTTTACCAGTTTCTATGGTTCAGGTAAACCTGAAACACGGATTTTCAGGTACAGGCGATCCTCCCCAAACTCTCAACTCCTACTGTTACATATGGGTTTTCCCCTCAAATGCAAAAAAGTATAAATGAAACACTTTCTGCATGTTTTATATTCCACTTAATGTTGCACCCAAGGGCTACTGCCATTTTCCCTGTTATGACTGGAGAGAGAAGGTGCTCAGAAAGCTTACTGGAGCTGTGCTTTGCCAGATACTTGTCTTTGTATTTCTTCTTCTCTGCAAAGGGACTACAGCTCGGGGCTTCACTCGGAGCAGACTGAGCCACACTCGCCATTCGCCTACGAGGAAAACATGACAGTGAACAGAGGATCCTGAGAGGTGGCAGTGGGGTTAGTAGCTCTTGCCAGTAAAAGCCCCAAGGTCATTTGTCTGTCCTGTGACAGGGCTCTACAGCCCCTTTCCTTTCTACACTAACTCTCTATGACCTGTCTCCTTCCCCTTCTACATGCCTAAGTCTCTTGCCTCCCACCACCTGTATGGCAGAATTCAGTCTCCCACAAGGGTTTCCATAGTCATATCCCAAAGCAAAAAGTCAAATGAGACTTTTCTCTGCTAGTGACTATAATGAAAACAGAAAAGGGTCCACCATTAGCTCTTCCCACTGCCCACTCCTACCTATTCCCTCTCCTAGGCACCCCCAATAGCTTCTCTTTGTGGCACTCCCTGTAGATGATGGTGAGGGACACATATGTGACACTTTGTCTTGTCTACTGGGTCAACTATCAGCATGCAAACATAGAGACCAATCTCTCCAGTCTTAAAAACAAAACCAAGAAAAGGGGTGGCTGAGCCTACTTATAATTGTGCCTAAGAGTCACCCACAGAGAACCTCTTTCGTTGCTCAGATTTGGCCTCTCTAACCCAACTCTGCAGGTAAACTCACTGCACTCCCCCTACATGAGACATGACTCCCAGGGGTATAAATCTCCCTGGCAATGTTGGACATGACTCCCAGGGATGAGCCTGGACCCAGCATCATGGGATTGAGAAAGACTTCTTGACCAAAAGGGGGAAGAGAAATGAAACAAAATAAAGGTTCAGTGGCTGAGAGATTTCAAATGGAGTCGAGGGGTCATTCTGGAGGTTATTCTTCTGTACTATATAGATATCCCTTTTCAGGTTTTAGAGTATTAGAGTAGCTAGAAGGAAATACTTGAAACTGTTAAACTGCAATCCAGTAGCCTTGATTCTTGAAGGTGATTGTATAACTATGTAGCTTACAGTGTGACCATGTGATTGTGAAAACCTAGTGGCTCCCACTCCCTTTATCCAGTTTATGGACAGATTAGTAGAAAATTGGGGACAAAAACTAAATGAAAAATAGGGTGGGATGGGAGGATGGAATGTTTTAGGTGTTCTTTTTTACTTTTATTTTTATTATTTTTTTTTGGAGGAAGAAAAATATTCAAAAGTTGATTCTGGTGATAAATGTACAACTATATGAAGGTACTGTAAATAGTTGATTGTACACTGTGGATGACTGTAGGGTATGTGAATATATCTCAATAATACTGTATAAAATGTTGGAAGTAAAGTAGTTACTACAGGTTAAAAAAATCTGTATTAAAAAAAAAAGCCAAGAGACCACTTCTTGCCACGACTTTGTCTGTGGCTAAGACATCATTTTTCCCCTTTCCTTTAGAGAAGACAGCTTTGAATGAGTTGTTGATACTGTCTGGACTTTCTTTTCCCTGGACCCAAGGGAACTCCATGTTGCTAAACCCATTGGTCACTGCCCCAACCTCCTCATACAATTCCTCAGCAGCTCTTGAAACAGCTGGGCTTTCACTGCTCCCAACACCCCTGCATTCCCAGGACTCCCAGAGGCCTAGCTCTCCAGGTGCCCCTCTTTTCACACTGAGACTGCAACTCAGCTCCTCTGCTGACTCTTTCTCTTCCTCTCCATCTTTGGCTCTTTTCTCTTCTTTACCTATCATCACTTCCCTGTGTGCGGTTGTTTAGACCTATGGCTCTCACTGCTGTCCCAGTGCAGGTGACGCCCAGATCTGGGGTTCTCCCTGGCTGCCAGACTGATCTCTCTACCTGCCCAAGCAGCTGTCCAATGGGCATGTGAAGCCTAAAGTGCCCCCATCTGAACTCTTGGTTCTCCGTCCAAACTTGCTTTGCTGTATTCCAGCTCCTCAGCCAAAAACCTTAGTGTCCTCTTGAGGCCTGCCCTCAACCTCTTTCTCTGCCTCTATGTGTGTGTGTGTGTGTGTGTGTGTGTGTGTGTGTGTGTGTGTGTGTTTGTCTGTCTGTCTGTCTGTCTGTCTCTGCCACCCTCTCAGCCCCCCTCTCCCTCTATGTGTGTCTGTATCCCCCTCCCTCCATCAGCAGCCCCCCTCTCTCTGCTATCTATGTGTCTGTGTGTCTCTGTCTTTCTCTCTCAGCCTCTCTCTCTCTCTCTTTGTGCTTTATCTGCTACAGTTAGCCCAACTGTCTGCTCCAGCACCCAGCACTATCTCTGCTAGAGAGCAGGTGTTCAATAATATTTGTTGAACAAATGAATGAATGAATTACCAATACATATGGACTGTGGAGGCAATAAAGGTGAATAAACAAGGTTCCTGTCCAAAGGAGCTTAAATGGCCAAAGAGGCAAGGCACTTATGATGGTTTGGAGGCTTTATGGACCTCAGAAAAGATCATGTTCTTAAAGCTAATCTGTCCATGTGGGTGCAGACCTATTGTGGGTGGGTTGTTTCAATTGAGGTGTGACCCAGCCCATTCAAGGTGGGTCTTGATCCTTTACTGGAGTCCTTTATGAGAGATGAAATTCAGAGAAACATACAGATGCTCAGAAAGAAGGCCACAGATGGAGCAGCCAGAGGCTAAAGCAATGAAACCTAGGAAACAAGGACCAGAAGATGTCACCATGTGCCTGGCCATGAGACAGAGGAGCTGAGGATCGCTGGTAGGTGGTCTTTGGGGCAAAGGTATCATCTTGTTGATGGCTTAATTTGGACATTTTCACGACCTCAGAACTGCAAACTTGCAAACTCCCCATTGTAAAAACCAACCCATTTCTGGTATACTGCATTTCATCATCAGCTGTAGCAAACTAAAACAGCACTTACACATGAAAAAGGGGATTCTAGTGCTGCAGACAGAAGGTGTCATTTGGTTGTGTACAAACAAGTGCCATGGAGACAAGATATAATGTACCAAACCTCGGAGGGAAGGACGTATAGGATAGAATGACCAGGGAAGCTACTTGGAAAGTACTGAAGGCTCTGGGTCTGTGGTCAGGAGGGTTTAGACAAGTATCGAGGAACCGAGGGCTGAAGAGTGTGAGCCAATAAGCAAACTGGGAAATGTGTGCTCTGTATTCTCAGAACCCACAGACTGACCAGAAAAGAGAGCTCCCACCAAGAAAGGCACAGAAGGGGCCCGGCCAGAATGGTCAGACTGTGCTGAGTGTAGGACGTGGTGGGGGTTTCATTTCCTCCTGGGAACATTTCCACCACCAGGTAGATAGAAGCCCACAGCTGGAACTCTCCAGAGAGGCAAGGAGGAGGAAGGTGGATGAGCACTGGTTTCCCTCAGTCTGCATCTCAGCAGATTCAAACACAACTGGCAAATAATTCACTTTCTCTGGTTTTTGAACTTTTATGACCTTACCTCACTATAAGAAATATATTTTGCACTGTAACCCTGCATTGCACCCATACAACTAAAAAAAAAAGGTTTCATAAAACAGTACCTTCATTACTATGTGGAATATATTCTAATATTTCTTTTCTGTACCACTTTTTTTTAAATTTTATTTTGAAATAAATTCAAACTTACAGGAACAGTTGCAAAAACAATACTAACCCCATACACAGAACTCCAGCATACCCTGACTCCCTCCCCCGATACCCCGATCCACCAAATTTAACATGCTGTCACACCATTTCTTTCTTTTCCTCCCTCCTTCCCTCCCTCCCTATCTATCAGCCATCATCTATTGTTCTGTCTTCTGAACATCCATATCACTTTTTAAAGGAAACATTTCTTGCCCACCCCTAAACTGATTGCATGACTCAATGGATTATGGCCCACACCTTGAAAACCATTGTGCTAGTGGGAACTCTTATTCTCTGTGGATCTTCCTCAGTTATCTAATGTTTTGTGTCCTCTTGCTCCCAATCCTGCAACGTTCTCCATGAGGTATTACCTCTGCAAATTGCCTAGAAGCCACAACTAATATACTTCAGGCTTTCACCAATATCATCCAGGATCTGCACTGTATTTCCTTTATTGGAATAATTTTAAAAGTTTATTTCTAAATGGCACTTCATGGGTTCAATGCCATATTTATAACTTCCCTTCCACTATATCATCACCAGAGATGAGATCAACCAGGATTTTGGCTTAAAACCAAAAGGCTATGTTTTAAAATTGATTGTGGCAATGAATGCACAACTATATGATGATACTGTAAGCCACTGGTTGTATACTTTGGATGGATTATAGGGTGTGTGAATATATCTCAATAAAATTACATTAAAAAAACTAAAAGGCTAGTATATGAAAGGAAAAAAAACCCTAAAACCCCCAAACCCTGAGGCTTTACTCTTCAGACTGGAGTTATTTTGCAGGGAGAGTGGTCAACATTAGATGTGGAATTGCTTAGAACTGTTCTTTGTGAAGGACTTTTCTACCACTACTAGAGTCAAGTAGTGTACCTGGCTGTGGGAACCCTGGGCCCCCAAGTGTCTTGAAGACTGCACTCAGCAGTTCGCTCAACCTAGGACAGTTATTGTTGACCTATTCCCCTCATGAAATCAGTCCTCTGTGCTAAATGTACTCTATAACTACCTCTTCCCTGAGACTCCCTGAGATACTGCTAGCTACAAGATAATCTATAATCTTCCCCTCCTCCCTGCTGATTACAATCAATCCCTCCCTACATTGCAAGCCCCCCCTCATGCTGCTCTCCACCTTAGCTCTCACACCCATTGGAATGTTGAGCCCTTATAACCAGCTTATTCAGCACCCCACCCCCACCTCTGCAAAGTGCGGAGCATCTTCACATTGAGCTCTGAACCCGCTGCCATTCAGAGCAGCTCCTGAATCCATTCAGAGAAGCTCCTGAATTCAGTGCAATGTGACTCGACTTCCCACCCTGTCAGGAAGCCCCATGATAAAAGCTCATGTCTCAGAATGTGTCTGGCACTTTCTTTAGTCCTTTGGCTACAAAAGCCCTCTTGGGCCGTGACACTAGGACTAAATGAGCAATCTGACTAGGGAATGGGAATTATTTCTTCTATATGCCTGGCAATTTGCATAAAACACAAATACTTAAAATACTACTGTTTTCTGCAGGACTTGGAACAAACCTTCCAGGATGCAGCATGGAGTGGTAGAAGGGCATTAACCTACCTTTCCATTATACCAGGGAAGGCAGGAGTCCACCTGGTCAAGAAGGAGAAACTACACACAAGATGGTAGAATTTTGAAGCTTAACATTCATGGCAGGCACATATCCCTTCCATTTGCAAATTTTGCCCATGCAAAAGCAGCTCACCATTCCTGCAGCTCAGGAGAAGGAATCAGCCCTGCTGACTCCTTGGAGGAGCCGTCTACCCATCCTTGCCACCAGTTGCTGTCATCCTTGTTGATGATCTGGATAATGTCCCCAGTAACAAACTTCAGTCCTGCCTCTTTGCAAGGGATCGGATTGTCCTTTCTGGGACCATAGTCAAACTGTGCTCTCATGAACATCTGAAAAAGAAGGCAAAGGAGAACTGTGGGCAACAGCTTTGCGAGAAACACCAACATCAGAGCATGCAAGGTGGCAGTCCCGCTGTAAACAGAGAGGGTCAGGATCAAAAGAAAAATATTTCCTCTGAGTTTCTCAGAGGCTCATTCTCAGAATTAGTTGCAAACTTGAAATACTCAGTCCCGTTAGTCACAGGCGTGAGGATGGGGACCACGTCCGTCTTTATCACTCGGCACAGAGTAGGTACTCAATATTTTTTAGTTAATAAATGGATAAAGAAATAGATGTGACTGGCCAAGCCGCTTCCAAAGAAGAGCATTTCAAACCACTTTATTTTTCTAGGATCCTGGAAAGAAGAATCTACAAAAGAGGGAATAGAGAAAGCCAGAGTGGTTGAGCACATCCAGCAGAACGTACAAGCAAACACAAGGAAGAAATATGGGAAAAGAAGAAAGAATTTACCTCTCCATACTCTTACAAGTAGGAAAACACTGTTTCCTCAAATGAGCTACCTTTAAACCCTCTGAAAGCCCCACCCTCTAGAAAGATGGAGATCTTTATAAAGCTCTCTTTCCCTCCACTAACAATTCTAAACTATCTACCTTCCCTGGGTCAAATGGCTGCTGGAGCCTACAGGTGCCTGGGGGAAACTGAGGTCTTGGATTTTATGATGTTATAGCAAAAAGAATTGTTGCTGGGATTTTTACAGTGGGGCTAGGCAAATACTTAGGGACCAATATCTAACAGCTCTGTGATGTGGATTCTCCATAGATAGACAGATCCAGGACATCAAAATCTATGAATAATTTCAGTTGCAGAAGGAAAAACTAAAACATATGGAAAATAAACAAATTAATAAAATAATGGAGAAATAATCCCTGAGCTAAAGGAAAATGTGCATCTGCAGATGAAATGCAGTAGTAAAATCTAAGTGGGTAATAACAGACTTTCTGAAAATGGGTAACATACCTGTTAAATAAGGACTCATGAAATAGAAGGTCTATATTTCTAGGGAAATCTAATGTCTAGAACTAAAAGCACTATAACATCTTTGAAAAATCAAGGAGTTGTGGCTAGCAAAGGAATGAAGACAGAAAGGAAACACATTCTAAAGGTATCATCTGGGGGGTATAAAGTTAGAAGAGAGGGAAAATGACATTTTCTAAATAAATAAGAAAGTATTCTAAATAAAGAATACTGGAGGAGCAGACAGTGAATTCTAATAGGGCAAAAAAACATCATGTTTTCAAACAACAGTGAAGGCATATGTGTCTGAAAGCTGAAATAACCATTAATGAAATGCAAAAACATATTGCTCACAAATTTACGAAAGAAAAAATGTAATTAATAACTTGATCAAACCAGCACATCTAGGGAAAGGACAAATAGGAAACAACAATTGAAATAAATAATAAGTATGAAATAACATTTAAGAAATTAAGTCAAATTTATCAATCATTACACTAAGTGCGGATTATCTCAATTGTCTTTGTAAAACACAGAGACTGTAAAATCTGGTAAAAAATCTAGGTATCATTTGTTTGCAAGAAAGAAAATGAAAAATAAAAATAAGTAGAAAATAAAAGACTGTGCATATTCATCCATTCATTCAACAAATAACTTATGAAATGGTCACTACGGGCCCTGTTCCAATCACTGGGGATGCCGCAAAAGACAAAGTCCCTGCTCTCACTGAACTTGCATTCCAGTGGTAGACACAAGCAATAAACAAATAAGTATATAATATATTAGGTAATGGTTAAGTGCTAGAAGAAAAATAGAGGAAGGTAAAGAGACAGAGTGCAAGGGAAGGCCTCATTGACAGGATGACACTTTCACAGAATCCTGAATGAAGAGAGTAAGCAAACCATGCAGGTACTGGAGGAGAGAATATTCTAAGCAGTGGGTACAACAAGTGCAAAGCACACAAGGCCAAAATGTTCTTGGCATTTTTGAAGAACATCTGCAAGGTGAGCAGATTAAGTCCAGGACCAGGAAAAGGGTTAGGCATTGGCACAACCTGAGAGGGAGTGCCTTTTAAATTTTGTGTGCTGGGTGCCTCTCTTTAGCCCTGACCCTGATTAGGTGCAATGAGCAAGGGAAAAGAATGAGCTGGGAATCCATGGCAGATTTTGAGAAGAGATATGACATGACCTGACTTGTATTTTAACAAAATCACTGTGTCTTTTCTGAGGAGAATAGAATGTAGGGAGTACAGTGACAGAAGCAAAAAGATTTATTAGGAAGCTATTACAGTAATACAGGTAAGAGATGTCAGCTTGGACAAGGATAGTAGCAAAGGAGGGGGTGAAAAGTTGTTGGATTCTGGATATGCTTTGAGTGGAATAGTCAAAAGGGTTTCCTGTGACAGTAGATGTGGGGTGTTGGAGACAGAAAGGACTCAAGGATGGTGTGAACAACTAGAAAAACGGAGCCATCATTTACTGAAATGGAGGACAGTGGAGCAGAAGAAATTCTGGAAGAGGTTCACTTTAGATATGCAAAGCTTCAGATGTCCAGTAGACACTCAAGTGAGGTGGTATTTGCTACACACATCCGGAGTTGAGACAGGTCCACGCTAGAAAAATAAATTTGGAGATGTCAAGATATGTATATTATTTAAGGCAACTGGGATTGTAGGGGGTCACTTGAAATATGAGTATAGAAAAGAGAAAAGCTCTGTGTCAGAACTCTAACATTTAGATTTGAGGAAGATCAGGAGGAACCAGAAAAGGAGGCTGATAGAGAGGTAACAGGAAAACTAAGAGACTGTTGTCCCAAAGTTTAAGTAAAGAAATTATTTCAGAGACAAAAAGACAAATACTGCATGATCTTGCGCCTACAAATACCCAGAACAAGGCAGTTTCAGAGAGAGAGAGACAGTAGAGGGCAGGTTACCAGGAAAAAGGGGGGTTACTGCTGAATGTTTGCAGAGTTTCTGTTTGAGGCGATGAAAAAGTTAGTGATGGTAGCAAAATACTGTGAATGTAATTAATATCATTGAATTGTACACTTGAAAGTGGTTACAATGGTAAATTTTGAGTTGTATATATGTTACTATAATAAAAAGATTTAAAAAAAGTTATAAGAGCATATTATGAAGTTTCACACCAATACATTTGTGACAAATTCCTTGAAAAACTCAATTTACCAAAACTAACACAAGAAATTGAAAATATAAACACTCATATCACATATCTATTAAAGAACTTCAATCAGTTATTACAAACCCTCCTTCAAACTCACACACATGTGCATGCATACACACACAGGCCCTAACGGCTACACTGGTAAATTTTTACACATATTTGGAAAAATAAGGCTAACCTCATACAATAATCCCACACAAACACAGATTATAGTAAAAGAGATAGCACTTCCCAACTCATTTTATGAATCTAGCATAACTATGATAGCAAAAGCTGACAAAAATATCACAATATCTCTCAACAGAGATGCAAAAATCCTAAATAAAACATTAGAAAATCAAATACAGCAATGTACCAAAAGGTTAAGAAATCAAAACTAAATGGGATCTATCCAACAACACAAGGTTTGATATCTGAAGATCAATTAATTCATCAAATTAATAAGAAATGGAGAAAATCATATGATCCTATCAATAGATGCAGAAAAAGCATCTCATAAAATTCAAAACCCTTCCATGATAAAAATTCTTAGTGAACATGGAAAGAAGGGAGCTTTTTTAATCTGATGGAGAATATCTACAAAAAGCCTAGAGCCAACACCATACTTCATAGTGAAATATTAAAAGCGTTCCCTTTAAGATTGAGACAACATAGGACAATATCTTCTTGACCTTGTGGTAACGTCAATTTTTTTTTCAAAAAAGACATAAAATTTGCTAATTACAAAGGAAAAAGAAGTGGTAGACTGGATTTCATGAAAATTACAAGTTTATAATCATTAAAAATACCACTAAGAAAATAAAATGGCAAGTCAGAGTAAAAGAACATATTTAGGATATATATGACAAAGGACTTTTATCTAGAATACATAAGGAACTCCTGCAAATCAGTAAGAAATAAAAGAAATAAAAGAAAACAAAAAACTCAGACAATTCTAAGTACTGGTGAGGATAGAGAATAACTGGAACTCTCATGCAGTGCAGCTGGGAATGTAAAATGGTACAACTACTTTGAAAAACAACCCAGCAGTCCCCACCCCACCCCAGGTAAATGTCCAACAAAAGTGCATAGATTGTAGCACCAAAAGACATGTACAAGAAGGTTCAGAGCAGCACTATTCCTAAGGGCAAAAGAGCTGGAAACACAAATTCCATCAACAGCAGAATGGATGAATATATCACGGCATGG
Organism: Choloepus didactylus; assembly: GCF_015220235.1. Classification (NCBI taxonomy): domain Eukaryota; kingdom Metazoa; phylum Chordata; class Mammalia; order Pilosa; family Megalonychidae; genus Choloepus; species Choloepus didactylus. The sequence goes on along the minus strand of NC_051334.1, from coordinate 188,765,408 downwards.
ATGACTCCCCCAAACATAATTCTGAGTGAAAGAAATGCAACACAAAAGAATTCATACTGTATGATTCAATTTGCATACATTTCAAAAAACGGGCAAAACTAATAATCTCTGGTATTAGAAGTCAGGAGAGTGGTGAAACTAGAACATTACCAGCTTGTTACAAGGTTGTGTTCACCCTTATCACCTATATCTAGTTTCACTTATGACTTGTGCCCTTTGTTGCACAGATGCTCACAGAAGCAAAAATCTCAAAAAGTTTACTTTAAAAGAAAAATTATACCACCATACCACAAGTAAGCTGTGATACAAACTTTGGAGTTGTTTTTTTAAAGACACCTTCTCCTTCCACATTTGTTGGCCAAGGTCCTGTCCAATCTATTTCTGATTGCACCAGACAATGAGCTGGCTGTGGAAACGGAATGTATCCATGTGCTCAAAAGACCTGCCTGTAGTGCAGGAAGATGATTTTGCTGGTTGGGAATTACTTTCAATGAAATCGTTCCTTTGGTTTCTTTCCATGAAAAAAAGGAAAATAAAATTGTAAAGAAAACTGATCTCAAATGACTTTGAGTTTCACCACCTTTACTCCACATTTTGAAATTTTGTTGGACAATTCCTCCTTCATTACAAGCTTCATTTGTTCCCATAAATCAGTGTAACAATATAAAGGTCATGAAGAAAAAGCTAATAACTTTCTGTAATCCCCACATCTGACCCCAAAAGGTCCCCAGAATTAGCTAAGATGAAGCCTAGCACACACACATCCTCACCTTTCTCCATGCCAATAAAATACTTACGTGTACACACACACACACACGCATAATATATGTATTTTTTTTCGTTTTTAACAAAAATGGGATTAGACTATATACATTACCATATACCTTTATTTAGCATTACTTCATGGACATCATTCCAGGTCAACACATAAGGATTATTATTTTTAAAAGCTACATAACATCCACACCATGATTCTATCAGTTTTTCCAACTACCTTTCCCCCATTCATGGGGATGTAGATTGTTGGCAATTTTTCTCACTACCATCTGTTCTGCAGTAGATATCCTTACACATATATCCTCAGAGACTTGTGCTTGGATTTTTATGTAATAGAATCCCATAGTGGAAATGCAAAATCAAAGAGTATGAATATTTTGAGTTTTAATAACTATTGAAAGATCACTTTTCCAAAAGATTATAGCAATTGCACTCCTATCAATGATGCATCAGATCATCCCTTTTCTCCAATTTCTTGCCAGAATTACATAGTAATATTCCTTTTAAATTTCTGGCAATCTGATGGGTGGAAAGTATTTCATGTTTGTTTTATTTTGTAATTTTGTTACCATGATTAAGGTTGGGCATTTTTCAAATGTTTACAGACCATATGCTTTTTCTTCTTATAAGGTATGTGTATTTTTCTATTTTGGTTGTTTGTCTTATAATAAATTTGGAAGCTATTTAAATATTAGGCTTATTAAACCTTTATCTGTTATATGCATGCAAATATTTTTCCAAGTTTATGGTATCTGCCATGTAGCACAAATTAATTTTTACATAGTTGAATGTGGTTACATAACATCAAAATGAAGCACAAATTTTGCACTGCATACATTTGAAATGGTTGTTACGCAGGCTCAGAATAAAAAAATATGTGTATCATGTCTTACTAAGAAGCAACCAATAGGCCAGCAGGGTATGCTGTAAGGAAAAAAATCAAGCTTCTCGTGTTGTTAGTCTGTTAGTCATGAAACACACAGCTCTCATTCTTATGGGAGGGAAAAGACCTCAAATAACCTCTTACACAAGCGATAAGCATATAAAAGGACTCTGTCAGTTAGGGTCTCAGCAGGAAAAGGTGGCCCATTCAAAAGAATAAGTGAAGACAGATTAATGAAGGGATTATTTACAAAGGTGAAGGGCTGATGGTGAAGTGATTACCACCCCATGGGTCTGTGGGTGTGTGGATTTACACTTTGGTTGCATTGGAATCCTAATAATGCAAATGGTCAGTCCATCTTTTAAGACTTCATCTACTGGTTCCCCCTATAGCTCTTTCTTTTCCTAATCCTTTATTTGTTGAAGGAACCAGGTTGTCTATCCCACCGAGTTTCTTATGGTCTGGATTCTGCCAGTCACATCTCCATGCTGCAGTTTAACATGATTCTTTGTCCTCTCTTAGTTCCTGCAAATTACTACTCGAATCTGAAAAAAAAAGCTTGATCAGATTCACATTCAATAATTTGGCAAGACAATTTCACAGGTGATGATGTCTTCTTCCATCAAGAGGCATATAACATCTGGTTGTCTCTATGTTGCTGCTCAATGCCAGACCATTAATTCACTACGATTTGCAAAATGGTGATATTCTAATGCTACATCACTTCTTCATTTACCAACTGTAAAATTTATGCAGAGAAATCCTCCCCCTAATTTACTATCTGGTAATCCAGTGATACCGTTCATATAGGAAAGGTGGGATAAATGCTTCACTCTTTTTATTTACCAGTTTAAGAAGCAATGAATTGGTTCCATCACATCCTCCAGTTAGCATATATAAAAATACGTAAATACATATATATTATAGATATATATTAAAAAGTATATCATCATACTACATGTAACCCACTTCAGAGTTATCTTTTAAAAACTCCTCCTCCTTCTGCATTCATTTGCCAAGGTACTATCCAACCTATTTCTGATTATTGTTTCTGACTGTCCATTTCTTTTCTTCTGCTTGCTTTGTTACTTTGTTCTTCTTCTAGTTGCTTTAAGTTGGAAGCTGAGGTCGTTGATTTCAGAGCTTTCTTCTTCTAGCTTAGTGCTGTAAATAAATTTCCCCCTCAGGGCTATTTTAGTGGCATTCCACAAATTCTCATATGTTGTGTTTTCATTTTTATTCAGTTCAAGATATTTTCTGATTTCCCTTGTGATTTCTTCTGTGACCTATAAATTATTTACGTATGTTGCTTAATTTCCAGATATTTGGTATTTTCCAGATACCTTTCTCGTTTTGATTTCTAATTTAATTTCATCATGGTCAGATAACATAATTTGTATGATTCAAATCCTTTTAAATTTATTAAGACTTGTATATGGCCTAGTGTATGATCTATCCTGTGGGGTGGGGTGTTCTATACATGTCAATTAGGTCAAGTTGCTTAATGGTGTTGTTCAAACATTCGAAAAGAGTGGTACTGGACATTTAGGATTGGTATGTCTTCTTCCTAAACTGATCCCTTTATCATTAAGAAATGAAATTTTTATCTCAGGTAATATTTCTTGCACCTAAATATACTTTGATATTAAGACAGCTACACCAGCTTTCTTCTGATTAATACTAGTATAGTCTATCTTTTTCTATTATTTTTAACCCATTTGTGTCTTTATATTTAAAGTGTGTTTCTAACAGGCAGAGTACAGTCTTGCTTTTTAAACACAATTTGACAATCTTTGCCCTTTAATTGGTGTGTTTCATTTTGGATAGTTTCTGTTGTTCTGTTCTCAAATTCACTAATCTCTTCTTCTGTCATATCTAATTGGCCACTAATTCCATCAAGTATATTTTTTATCTCAGACATATGTTTTCATCTTTAGAATTTGTCCTTTTTAAACTACTTCTGTGAATCTACTTAACATTTTTAACAGTTATTAAGGTATAATTTAAATACCCTAAAGCACACCAATTTGAATGAAAATTCAAGGAGTTTTTGTAAGTTAACAAAGTTGTTCAACTGTCACCACCACCTAATTTTAGAATATTTCTATAACCCCCAAAAGATCTTTAATGGCCATTCCACAGTCCTAGAAAACCACTAATCTGTTTTCTGTTTCTACAGATCTGCTGGTTTTGGATACTTCCTATTAATGTAATCACACAATATATATGGCCTTTTGTGTCTGGTTTCTTTCACTTAGCATAATGTTTTCAAGGTTCATCCATGGAGTAGCAAGTATCAATACTTCATTCCTTTTTATGGCTGAATAATACTGTATGGATATACTGTATTTTGTTTCTTCATTCACCAGGTTGGTGGACATTTGGGTTGTTTCCATTTTTTGGCTGCTGTGAAAATCTGCATGTCAGTTTTTATGTGGATATATTATTTCATTTACCTTCAGTGGATACCAGGAGTGGAATTGCTGGTTTGCATGGTAAACTTATGTTTCAGTTTTTGAAAAAGTATTAAACTGTTTTCCAAATTTGCTGCATCATTTTAAATTCCCACCAGCAACACATGAGGATTCAATTTTTTCACATCCTCATCAACAATATCTGTCTTTTTGATTATAGCCATTCTGCTGGGTGTCAAGTGGTATCTTATTCTGGTTTTGACTTGGATTTCCCTGTGACTAATGCTTTTGGGTAGAAGAGGCATTCAAATTCCTATAAACAGGAGAAATTCCTAAGGTCAATGGCAAGCACAAGCTCAGGACAAGACACAGGTTCAGAAAAGACAGAGAAGACCTTGAAGACATGAATATGTACATTCAAGAAGTCCAACAAACATCAAACAGGATAAACTCAAATAGAACAATACCTAGACACATAGCAGTCAAACTACTGAATGCCAAGAATAAGGAAAGAGTTCTGAAAGCTGTCAGAGAAAAGCAATATATTATGTACAAGGGAGCCCCAATAATTTTAAGTGCTTATTTCTCATCAGACACCACAAGGCAAAAATGCAGTGGGATGAAATATTTCAAGTGCTGAAAGAAAACAATTAACAACCAAGAATTTTATATCTGGTGAGACTGTCTTTCAAAAATGAGGGTGAAGTTAAGACATTCCCAGGTAAAAGCTGAGGGGGTTCATCACAACTAGACCTGCCCTACAAGTAATGCTAAAGGGAATTGTTCACACTGAAAGAAAAGACACTAGACAGTGGATAACATCCGAATTAAAAAATAAATACCTCCAATAAAGGTTCTAAAATGTAAATACATTAGAAGTAATGATAGATCTACGGTCTTGGGCATACAATGTATAAAAATACAATTTGTAACAAATACAAAAAAGGTGGAGGGGGCACAGAGCAGTAAGAACAGTTTGTGTATGCTACTGAAGTTAAGTTGGTATCTAATCAAATGATATTGTTATAGATTTGACATCTTAATAACATTTAGATTAAGTAAATGTTTAGTTAGATTTAGTAAATTGTATAGCTATCTGAAGGCTGTGTCTTTCAGTATTAAAAAATATATAACTTGGACCATTAATTTAAAGCAGATACAGTCTAGTTTTCAGAGACCAAGAAATTAAAATACAATTATATTTACTGTTTACTTGTCAATGTTACATGCTCCTGGAATTTGAGTTCTGATTTTCATTTAATAATTTTAACCAGCTCTTGTGCAGTCACTGGTTACCACTCTGACAGAGAATTAGAAAGCATATGGATTTTTTAATGGTGATTTAAACTACCTCGTGATTTCTGTGTATATGTGTATATATATACACACCCACACACAAATTTAGACTATATGTTCATATTTACTGTCTGGATGGTTTTCTAGGGTGAGTAATAAGTATCTGATTTTGAAATCAGGTTTTGAGCCCCACTAATGAAATGGAAAGGTCCTGGTGAGAGTGACGCAACATGAAGAGTTCACCCCATATCCTTTTCTCCCTCTTCTGATCACAGCTAAGTACTGAGCAACTGCTGCGTATGAGACCTTCTATCCTGGCACTGGGCAGGACTTGTAAATAATATTTATTGAACACCTACATGCAGTTCTTACTTGGTCCTTGCAGCAGTTCTGTCGCAGTCCTATTTATTGCCTATGGTGAGAGATTGGCTCAGGAGGTCCCCTGAGGGGTTCCATAACTCTCCCAGGGACCCACCACTCAACAGCCGAGCAAAGATCTGGGACCCCCACTCTCCACCCCTGGGGAAGGGCCTGGGATGGGCAGCTGTAATGGCTGTTGGAAGCTGGCAGGCAACATTCTCCCCACTTTACCGAAGAAAACGAGGGCCCTGCTTGCTTGTTGTCATGGTTAATAAGCTTACGTCGGCATTTGAACCTTGGCCTTGGGGTCTGTGCTTTTCTCCCACCGTGCTGCACTGACTGGGATGGCTCTGAACTTGAGCCCAAGTGTAAATAAATTGTTGGTGGTCCCTCCTAACTTTGTGTATAGAAAGCTGAATCCTTTTTGTCACACTCAGGTCAAGAGAAGAATGTGGAAAAAGGCCCTAGTGGAAAGAAGAGTCGTGACTTTGCTGAATAGTCAGAAGTCAAGCCTGTAGCCATTTTAGTCAAGAATGTTTGCTGTGGCTAACAGCCTACTTTTTGGTCTCGTTATTAAATTAATACCTGAGAACTAAAAAAAAAAATGTTTAGTTACTTAACAACATCATTTGATTAGATAAGATGTCAATTCTTCCCAAAATGATTTACAGATTCAACACAGTCCCAATCAAAATTCCAAGAGCTACTTTGCAGAAATGGAAAAGCCAATTATCAAATTTACTTGCAAAGGTAAGGGTCTTTGAATAGCCAAAACCATCTTGAAAAAGAAGAATGAAGCTGGAAGACTCAAACTTCCTGACTTTACAGCTTATTACAAATGTACAGTGGTCAAAACAGCATGGTACTGGCACAAGCATAACTACATGGACCAATGAAATTGAATTGAGAGTTCATAAATAGACCCTCATATAATCAATTGATATTTGACATGGCTGCCAAGTCCATGCAACAGAGAAAGATTGGTGTTTTCAACAAATAGTGCTGGGAGAACTGAATATCCATGTACAAAAGAATGAAGGAAGACCCCTATCTCACACGCTATACAAAAATTAACTCAAAATGTATCAAAGGCCTAAATATAAGAGACAGGATTACAAAACTCCTGAAAGAAAATGTAGGAAAGCATCTTCAGGATCTTGTGTTAGGCAATGGTTTCTTAGACTTTACACCCAAAGCACAAACAACAAAAGAAAAAATAAATAAATGGGACCTCTTCAAAATTAAAAACTTTTGGCGGTGACGGGCGGCTTGGGGCTTTCCCACGCTGCCTGCTGGGACGGTTCCTCACCCATTCCTGCACCTACTTACGCCACTGCCACTCCTGGGGACTGAGATGCACTCTCCCAGGCCCCTTTTGCGCTGGACAGACTGGCCAAGCTCTGGTGTCCTCTGGTTGGTCCGGGAGGGTCCGTGCACTGCCCATACTGAGACCCCGCTGCAAGCAAGTGGCGTCCTGAGCCTCCTGCCCTACTTCTACTGTGGCCATGTGGTGCAGGGCTTCCATCGAGGCTGCAAGCAGCTGGGCATCCCCACTGCTAACTTCCCTGAAAAGTAGTGGATGATCTTCCAGCTGACATATCCACTGGCATTTGTTATGGTTGGGCCACTGTTGGAAGTGGAGATGTCCATAAGATGACGGTGAGCACAGGATGGAACCCATACCACAAGAATACGAAAAAGTCTATGGAAATTCACATTATGCATACCTTCAAAGAGGACTTCTATGGAGAAACGCTCAATGTGGCTATCATTGGCCACTTGGATCCTTGGGAGTCACTTATTTCAGCAATTCAAGGTGATACTGAGGAAGCTAAGAAATGATTAGAAATACCAGAACATTTGAAACAATTTCTTTCAGGTTCCTAAAAGCAAAATAATGAATGGCCACTGCTGAAAAATCATCTTATTTATTCATTCACTGTTTTCCAGTGTTTCACTGCTTATAACTACACAGTCTCATGTTGGCTATATTTTAAAATTCAATCATTTTCCTATAGCTGTATATTAGTTTAAACAGTACAATGTAATTACTATATTTATGCTTCAACTGTTAAACCCATCATGCCACAGTACTAAAAAGATTTCATTTAAAAATCAAGTTTCTTTTTTATGTTAACTGTTGATTAAAAGCTCTTTCAAAGCTTTCTAAAATGTACCAGTTAGAAAGGTCTTAAGTTTCTTATGATGGACATAAGTATATAAGTGTAGGTGAAGGGCATATCACTAGTTTGAGATGAGATGTGATTCTCATGGTAAAATACCAGCATATATGTATGTAATTGTATGTAGCACATGGTGCTAAACAGAGCAGGCTTGTAGAAGTAAATGCATTATACAGGTTTGGTAGTCTATTATAAATCTAAAAGGAAAAATCCAGACTTGTATTTTTGTTAATTGTGCACTGATTTTTTTTTCACATTAATATATTTTATTACACACATGAAGACTTGGGGAACTTCATTTCAGTCATTTCCTTCATGAGGTGAAATCATTGTACTCTGTTCCATTTTTACATAGACCTGCCTTAATCTAAATGGTCTTGACTTCCTCCTTCCACTATTTTTTTTAGCTTGCATTTTAAGACAAAGACAAGTGAGTGTTTTTCAAATCTGTGGTTCTCATTTTTGTGTTGGATAACATTTTCTCTTTTTTAAGAGGAGATATTCTTATTCTTCAACATTTTTCTTGATTGGTTCCTTTTTCCTTTCAACGATTGTCAGTGTCAAGTTTTTTGGTTTTTTTTTGTTGTTGTTGTTGTTTTTCCATTTAGATTAGCTTACAATTGTACACTTACAATAGATTGAATCTATGTTTACCATTCCATCCTTTCACTATATGAACAGTGATGGCCATACATATCTGCATTGCACTTTTAGGGAAAAAACTTCTTTAGATTTCAAGATTTAATTGAACATATAGCAGTTCATTTGTATAGGCCAGTTTGTTAAAGAACACAAAATCCATGGGATTCCCCTCCCCTGAAAACATTTCAGAGCTAATTCAACTAGGAAAGAGCTTCAAAGTTATTTATTTTTCATGTAATTATGTGCCTGAAAAAATCTAAACTCTGTAGCTGTGCATGTTCAATGGCAGTCTAAAGAGTGCCTATAGGTTGCGGGAAAGGCACAAGTAATAAAATTCTAGTTAAATAATCTTCACCTCATACATTTTCCTTCCTGTTAACTATGTGGTTTTTAGGTTTTTGGGCCTTTTTGTTTATGTAGGCAGAAATTTGAAATTGAAATTTGGGAAATTAAGGTTACAGATTGCTTTGGTCCCCTGAAATAGTGCATTGCATCACTGTTCACTTTAGCACTGGATTTGCTGAAAAGGGGGGGCAGTATATATAATGTAATTTTAAAGAGAAAAGCAACTCATTATAAATCAGTTTTCCCTAATCTGTATAAATGAATTAGAATAAGTATACAGAAAAACATCTAAAGGTCACATTCAATTTGGGGGAAACATGGATAAATTCAGTTGGTTATATTTTACTTTATGGTACATGACTTTGTGGCAAATGGTAGTTTGTGGCATTTTTCATTTATTTATTTAAAATATTTAGAAAATGTAATTTAATGTTAGAAATAAAATACTTGAACAAAAAAATTAAAACCTTTTGTGCATCAAAGGACTTAATCAGGAAAATGAAAAGACAACCAACTCAATGGAAGAAAATATTTCAACTCCACATATCTGCTAAGGGTATAACTATACAGAATATATAAACTCAACAGAATATATATAACTGTAATATAAAAAATATAAAACAAGAATATATAAAACTCAACCATAAAAAAACAAACAATGGACATTTTTGCGCATTATACAGATAACACTTTTTAGGTTTTAATGTATGGGAATAGCTAGAAGTAAATACCTGAAACTATCAAACTACCACCCACCCACCTCCAAAAAAAAGACAAACAACCCAACTTAAAAATGGGCAAAAGACATGAATAGACATTTCTCCAAAAAGTATATACAAATGGCTAAAAAGCACATGAAAAGATGCTCAACATCATTGGCTATTAGGGAGATGCAAATCACAACCACAGTGAAATACCATTTCCACCCTCTAAAAGTGTTGGAGAGGATGTGGAGAAATGGGGACACTCATTCACTGCTGGTGGGCATGTAAAATGGTGCAGCTGCTGTGGAAGACAGTTTGGTTGTTCCTCAGAAAGCTATGTATAGAATTACCGTATGAGTTGGCAATCCCACTTCTAGGTATATGCCCAAAAGATTTGAAAGCAGGGACTTGAACAGGTATTTGCACATGAATGTCATAGCAGCTTTATTCACAATTGCCAAGAGATGGAAACAACCCAAGTGTCCATCAACAGAGGAAAGGATAAATAAAATGTGGTATATACATACAATGGAATATTATTCATCATTGAAAACGACTGAATTTCTGGTTCTTGAGATATCATGTTGAGTTCAATAAGCTAGACACAAAAGGACAAATACTGCATGATCTAAGTGATATGAAACAATTATAAAAAACAAACTCATGGAGTTAGAATCTAGAATATAGGTGACCAGGGGCTGAGTTAGGGGTATGGATTGGGAAGATAATGCTTAATTTATACAGAATATCTATTTGGGTTGATTATAAAGTTTTGAAAACGGATGGAGGCGATGGTAGCACAACATTGTAATTGTAATTAACAGTACTGAATTATATATGTGAATGTGGTTAAAAGGGGAAATTGTAATTCAGAAATTTAGTTAAATTTTAGAATAAAAATAAAAGATAAAACATTGGACTGTACAACACAGTGAGCCCTATTGTAAACTATGGACTATAGTTAATAGTACAATTAAAATGGTGTTTCATCGAAATAAGGTTTCACTGGCTGAGGGATTCCAAATGGAGTCAAGAGGTCACTCTGGTGGACATTCCTACACACTATATAGATATCCCTTTTTAGGTTTTAATGTATTGGAATAGCTAGAAGTAAATACCTGAAACTATCAAACTCCAACCCAGTAGTCTTGACTCTTGAAGATGATTGTATAGCAATGTAGCTTACAAGGGATGACAATGTGATTGTGAAAACCTTGTGGATCACACTCCCTCTATCCAGTGTATGGATGTATGAGTAGAAAAATGGGGACAAAAACTAAATGAAAAATAGCGTGGGATGGGGGGATGATTTGGTTGTTCTTTCTTTTTATTTTTTATTCTTATTCTTTATTCTGATTCTGATTCTTTCTGGTATAAGGAAAATGTTCAAAAATAGACTGGGGTGATGAATGCACAACTATGTGATGATATGTGAACAGCTGATTGTACACCATGGATGACTATATGGTATGTGACTATATCTCAATAAAACTGAATTTAAAAAAGACATGGAAGGAAATTTCTCCTAATATCACTGTAATATCTTCCTTAGAATTGCTAGAACGCTTATACCATTCAAATTCACAAGGTACTTCAAGAAATAAGAAATATACAACCTGTACTAGAAAATAATTTTAAATTCTGGAGCTTCAAGAAAACATTAAAAAATATTCCTTTACTTTTTGTTATAAAATAATTTTCAATGGAGAGGGCCCCCTTTATTTTAATCTCTCTTCAGGGGAGATGAGGGATATGGTTGGGCTGAGGAGATAAGTGTTCTTCTGTTTTATTAAAAAATAAACAAACATGACTCATTGCCCTAAATGGTTTAGAAAGTGCCAGAATGGGATATTAGCCTGTTTGATTTTTTTAAAATTCAATTTTATTGAGCTATATTTACATACCATGCAGTCATACAATGCGTACATTCAGTTGCTCGCAGTACCATCATATAGTTGCATATTCATCACCAAGATTAATTTTTTAACATTTTCATTGCCACACACACAGAAATGATCAGAATAAAAATTATAGTGAAAAAGAACAATTAAAGTAAAAAAGAACACTGGGTTTCTTTTTTTCCCCCATTTTTCTACTCATCCATCCATACACTGGACAAAGGGGAGTGTGGTCCCTACGGCTCTCCCAATCACATTGTCACCCCTAATGAGCTGCATTTTTATACAATCGTCTTCAAGATTCAAGGGTTCTGCGTTGTAGTTTGATAGTTTCAGGTATTTACTGCTAGCTATTCCAAGTCATTAGAACCTAAAAAGGGTTATCTATATTGTGTGTAAGAGTGCCCACCAGAGTGACCTCTTGGCTCCTTTTGGAATCTCTCAGCCACTGAAACTTACTTCATTTCATTTTACAAGCCTGTTTGATTTTGAATGAATGGGATACAGTTTAGTGAGAACAGTAGACTTTGGAGTCAAACTCTGGTTCAAATCATGATTCTACTACTTATTACCTGAGTGTATCTGGGAAAAGTATTTAAATTCTCTCAGTTTCAATTTGCTTATCTACAAAACAGGGATAATAATTATTAAAGGACAGAATAAACGAGAAAATGAATGTGAAAGCATCTACTACAATGTCTCGCTCAGGAACAAAAGCACACACGCACAAAAGAGTAATTTTGGGGGTATCTTCTATCAGCCTAATATTATTTGAGGGTCTGGGAAAGTAAAGGTGAAGAGAACAGATGATATTCCTTGAAAACTTGTGCAATAAATGTTTGTGCAAGGCATTATTGTTAATAAATCTAGTAACAACCGTTCGATTAGCACAAAAATCAGGTATAATAAAAATACCAATAAAAAGGTATAAAAATGACTAGGGATTTTCAAGCCTACCCAACTTCATTAAAACTTTCCATTTCCCCCAGTTATATTTTTATCATAAGCATAGTTATCTTTAACTCTGTGTTTGGTGATGTTACTTTAAATAAATATTTCAAATGTTACCAAAAAAAATGTTGTTTCGTAAATTATAAGAAATGTACCACACCAATGCAAGGTTTTAATAATAGGGTGGTACATGGGAAAAAATACACCTAATGTAAACTATGGACTATAGTTAATAGTACAATTATAATAGTCTTTCCTCAATTGTAAAAAAAGTACCACCCTAATGCAAAGTGTTAATACTGGGGGGGAGGGGGTATATGGTTACACAGTATTTTTTACATGATTCTTCTGTAAGCCTACAACTTCTTTAATTGAGGAAATTAAATATAAATAAATAAATAAAATAAAATGTTAAAAACCTATATATGAATGATGTTCATAGCAGTTTTATTAATAATGGCCAAAAAAACTGGAAACAACCCAGATGTTATTCAACAGGTATATGGTTAAACAAAGTGTTACACATTTGTACATGGAATATTACTCAGCAATAAAAAGGAAAGGACTACTGATACACTCGGTAACTTGGATGCATCTCCAAGGAATTATGCTGATTTAAAAAAATACTAACTGCAAAGTACGATTCCACTTACATAACATTCTTGAAATGAAAAAATTAGGGGTGGAGAAGATATCAGTGGTTGCCAGGGATTAGGAATAGGGGGGTGGCGTGGAGGTAGATGTGGCTATAAAGGGGAAGCACCAGGAAGGTCTTTGTGGTGATGCAATAGATCCTCATCTTGATTTTGTTGGTGGTTGCACAAATTTACACATATGATAAAATAACAGAACTATACATACAAATTGTACGGGTGTCAATCTCCGGGTTTTGACATTTTTCTATTTTGCTACTTTACTATTATTGAACAAAATGGCTGGCAAGTAGCACTTGCTTGCAACCAAACAACTGTAACTAAAAGAGAGCTTGGTACCAGAGCATGGATACAGACAACACACCTTTGAGAAATACGCAGTATACGGGATTGCTGTTTAGGCAGTGAGATTCCCATTCCCATTCTGGGGTACACAGTGACCAATCAGTTCTTGAAAGCATCACTCTTGGTGGCCTGGGACCATGTGGTTGAACCTCTACAAAACTAGGTAGCTACTGCCACAGATTCATTTAAAGAGGATGAGATCAAGTGTATCTTGAAGTACATCCAAGAAAACAGCAGGAAAACCAGCACAAAGTTGGTAGCAAGAATTCTTTTTCTCAAATTAACACTCTGTACCATTTGTGTATTTTTGCCACAGACATGTATTATTGATTGAATTTATAGAATGAGGAATCCGAGGACCACTGATTGGATGATTGCTGTAAAAGAATAATGAGCTCAAATCTTAAATTTCTGGCCTGAAAGCATGAACTAAAACAGGACTTTCCTTGATCAAGCCTTAAGAATCACTTACTATTAATCATTGTGGAGCTGAGAAAGCTGGAAAACAAACAGAGAAATCAAAAATTCTAGGGTTTATTTGCAACTATCATTTATGTGTCTTAGTAAATATAGTCATATACAAGTGGCCATAAAGTCTGCAAATACAGACCATATTATTTTATCATGTGTCATAATGTACCATCAATAGACCTTTATTACGATTCACTTATGTTTCCAGACTTGGCGGCTACCAGTGTAATGTTCTAAAGAATAAAAGATTAAAAAGCCATAGTCCACAGAATACAAAATGAACTTTGAAAAAGGGTAGAAATCTATATGCATATCATCATGTGTTCACAGTATAACTAGAATAGCAAGATAAACTGGCACCCTTGCATCATGTTCTTCTTATTCAGCTTTATTACAAAGTTTGCAACTAAAATTGGCCTTCTCATCCAAACAACTGGATTACCAGCTACAGCCAGTGAATAAAGGAAAGAACAAACATTTGTTCAGCCTACTGTTAGGCTCTTTGCCAATTGCTTCCACATGGAGACTTATGAGAAGGTCCAGTCTAAGAAGGCTAGCAAACACCAAAGACAGCAGACTCTGGGAGTTGCCAGACAACACCTGCCAGCCTCCCATAGCTCCCTGGGGCCAGTACATGCAACACCCACTCTTCCAAGAGCAATATCCTATTCCACGATGGGGGAAAAATAGAAGTGAAACCGTGAGAAATGCAAGAATGCTCCAAGGTATCAGAAAGATTATAGCCCTAGCTAGTCAACACTGTTTAAGTACAAACAAAAAGAACTGGTAAACAGAGTTGGGGAGAGAGGAAGACCTAACAGCCAGGATTCTTTGGCTAGTACTATCTTAAAACCATACATGAACTAGCACTTCCTTCTAAGGTCCTATATCCATTTGAGAAAACATACATCAATCCAAAGGCCAAGGCCCTAAAGATCCTTTCTAATGCACTCATTTACCCAATGCACTATGTACTCACCCAAAGGCTTCTACTGAAGAAAAACAGGAAACCCAAGTAGCACTACCACATACAGAAAGAAACACAGGATTGCAGATCAAAATAACTGCACTGAGTCTCCACACTGCCATTATGCAAGCGTCTGGACTTTGGGTCGGTAACTCCATTCATCAAATTCTCATGTCCATTTTGTGATAAATATTTGGAGGTTCAAAAAGGTGCAGAAACTTTTCCACGACTAAAGGACTAGCAAGTCTCAGACTTCATGAGCTAAATTAAGAATATCAACCTCAGAGTTTGTGAGGGTTCCAGAGAGAATTTAGACACAGCACCTCCCTAAACACACTGTGCAGCTGTGTGTTAGGGGAGACAGATGAGTATCTAGGGATGCAGAGATATTAATCTGAATGTATTCCATCGAAGAACATAGAAGTGATGCCTGTTGAGGGGCAATCAGGCAGGAGGGAAATCTCTGCTACAGGGCAGCTCTCTGCTCCCAATTCCCCTGCCCACCATGGCCAGGACATAATCCCTGGCCCTTTCCTTACCCTCTGCCCACTTCCTTGGCTTTATCTTACCTCAGATCCTAGTGGGTAGATACAGATAATAAATGATACCCATTGGTTAAACAGAAGATTCAATGATGACAAATGCTATGGAGAAAAATAAAGCAGAAATGGGGCAAGGGGGGCTTGCCATTTTAAATACGGTGTCCAGAAAAGGTCACACAGAGAAGGTGACTTTTGAGCAAAAACCTATGTATGTATTTTGTCATGTATATTTCCTTATATGAAAGAAAAAAGAAAAGGAAAGGAAACAGAAAACTCCATGTTAAGAAATTTGTATTCTGGTTCCCTAATTCTGGGGCTTTTCTTCGTCTTCTCCAGCTGGGTTGTCACTTCCCCTCCTCCTGGCCAATTTACTCTTCCCTTTCTACATTCCACACCCACTTACCCAGACTTCTGGTTTAGTAACACTGAAAGGGTAGAGCAATTCACTGCTTAGGAAAAAAAATCTCTGTGTCAATGAAAGGTCATCTGTTTTCAGGTCTTAGATTTAATGCAGTGGTTTTCAGTGGGGGCCAGACATTTCATCCCCTGTTTGGCAATGTCTGAGACATTTCTAATTATCATAACTGGGGACAGGGTGTACTACTTTTCACAACAAAAAATTAACCAACCCAACCATCAATAGTGCCAAGGTTGAGAAACCCCAATTTAAGGGAATTGATCTCACCCTGAAATATCTGTTCCTGATATTCTAGTTCAGCTTCCCGTCTAGGAAGAAGAAATGAGTTAGAAAAGGTTAACTAATCTCTAACTTAAAATACTGAATAGAAAATACATGATAAAACTAATCTACTTTTCCCCATGTGGCCACAATAAAACCATTTTTTACCTGCAAGGCACACTCAATCCTTCTAGTTTCAAAACAAAGCCATAAAGTTCCTGGAAATGAAGGTCAGGGAAGGAGCCAGACTAGCTGAGACCATAACATGTATAGGAAAAGTGGGGAAAGGATTACGTTATTTGAAAATTACACTTAGTTTTCCTCATTTCTGTGGAAAGAAAAATCTTGAACCGAAAAACCCCCTCCTTAAATGAAGCAATCAAATCCAAGTCTGGAGCAAAAGTTCTTCCTTAGACAAAATCATAAATAATCAAGACCAGATACAGTGACAAAGCACTACATACTCTGGCGAGACTCGACATCTTGCTAACTCAGTGACTTTGCTGAGGCTGTTCCCTCTGCCTGGAGGCCTATTTGGCCAATTACATTCTAGATGCTGCCAAATTCAGTCTCAGACAGAGCTGGTCCCCCTCCTCACTACTTCACAGCACCTTGCGCCTGCCTCTAGCATACCACCCCAACACCCTGCTGTATTTGTTTACGTGTATATTTCCTCCCTTGTTTACTTCTTAGCTCCAGCACCAGGCATGGAGCCTGCCCACAGCAAGCAATTCACAAAACTTATCAGAATGAATGATCACCCATGTGGAACAAGTAAGACAGGTTTTCTTAGCGGAAACTTACCCGGAGCCTTAGATCATTTTTTGGTGTGGAACACGTTCACATTAAATTTCAGGGATTCTCAATCTATTGCTCGAGGTCATGGGAAAAGTGCTGCTTCAAATAGGACTGAAGAGAAAATCGGAATTTTATGTGCATTAATGGATACTATTGTAGAGAATCAGGTCAGAGAGAACCTATAAAATTGGTTTCCCCAAAAGGAACGAGATGTACTTGAAGATGGGAGACAGGCAGCAGTCAAATCTATTGCAAAATTATCTTTTGACAATACTTTTCAATTTAAATCCTACCACTTTTGGAGAAAGTGAACCCTTCAAATGAAGCTTTGAGCAAAATGATTTTATGAATTCATTAAAGCCAACAACTTCCTAACAAGTTTTCCTGCTTCTAATTTTGCCACTATAGGAAAATGCTCTGACAGCTACTGGATGGGCACAGAGAGCTTCATAAGCTTGCCCAAGGCCACACAGCAAGTGAGAGGTGGAGTCTAGTGTGGGAGCAAAGACTGGTAAGAACCCCAAAGGGAAGGTGAACCCAAAGAAATAAGAATCAACAAGTTCGTGGGGTCAAGTTACCCCTCAACAGGTAGAGATTCTCCCTCTGATGTTCATCCAGTCAGATCCAGATGCTATTTCATTCGGGAATTTAACAAGTTTTCTCATTCATGTTATTCAAATCCTTTGATAACCCCAAAACAAATCAGCTAACTGGACTATATCCAACCTTATAGGCCACAGCCTGATTAAAACTGCTGTTTACTCAGAGGGTGTACCCACAACATAATATCGGTAGTGATGGAGCCTCTTTTCAAAAAGGCACAAAATTTCCAGGCATGCCCATAAGGGAGCAAACAGGTTTACAAGAAATCTAGTCTTTGAGTTACAGATGGGGTCAAGGTTGTGCTGAGTTAAAGGACCCAGACAGAAAAGACTACAAACACTTGGATTCCATTTACAAGACAATCTTGAAAAGGGAAAATTACAGTGACAGAAAACAGAGCTATGGTTCCAGGAGGGATGCGGGTGGGGGGCTGACTGTAAAGGGTCACATAGGAACTTTCTAGACTGATGAAAATATTCTACATCATGATTGTGGTGGTTGTTACATGACTCTATGTATTTGACAAATCTCACTGAAGTGTACAGTTACAAGCTGCGAATTCTACTGTATGCAAATTATACCTCAATAAAGCTGCCAAAAATAAATTCAGTAAAAAGATTTTTTAAAAATTAAAGCTCAACGAAATGAACTCTGATTATAGAGAAGAAAAAAAAATCAAACATCCAAACTTCCATGGAACCAGTTTGTTTTAAACTTTGCTTCCCATCCAGTGCAGATCCCATCAAGCAACTGCCAATTTTGTTTTTTCATCTAACAGAGAAAACAGTGTCTTCCCTGCTTGTTCATTTAGTCACTCATTTGAGCCCAGACTGAAATGACGGACGGTATGAACACTGCACTCTGGTCAGTATATACAGGTGAGGCATTTGGTGAAGGAGAAAAAACACTGAGCTTTGACTGCAGGCACAAAAATCTAACCTCAGTTCCAATGCATATAAATTGTTTCTTTGAGCTAATTTCACCCTTCCTGAAGAGTCTATGCTCTACTGTTTGCTTTTCCTCATGGATCGCCCAGTTTCCTCACCTGTAAATCGCTAATGTCTATCTCTTTGGTCCTTTAAGTCAGTAAGCATTTCTGAGGCACTACTGCGGTAGGCACCCAAAATAAAGAACTGAGTATGAAACCCCGGAGGACCTTGCAGTCAGGGAAATGGATTCGGGGACGGAAATGACGCTGAGACTTCTGAAGCTGGGTCATCAAATACAGCTTCTGCCCGGTTCTCTTTCTCTCTCTCTCTCTGGATATTTCTCTTGCTACCTGATCCCCATGCTGTGAGGAAGGCTGGGCCACATGGAGAGGCCACTGGCAGGTCTTCTGGCTTCCAGCTGCAGCCCACAGCCAGCGTTAGCCTCCAGATGAGTGAGCCAGCGTCTAACTGCAACCCCCTGAGAGACCGCGAGTGACAACCACCTCCCTGGGTCTGATCCACATCCAAAACTTGGAGAGAGAAAAAGAAAACGACTGTTGTGCTGAGAAGCCACTAAGTTTGAGGGAGATTTGCTGTGACCACTGGATAACCGCAACACCTCGCCTCAGCACATATTTGAGGACAGAGATTACCAGCTATTTACCATCACCGTGAGAGTCTGGAAGGCCGAACCGCCTCCAAAATCTTTGGCGTCACTGTGCCACCTGCGAATACCTACAAGCCACCCCATCTATCTCGTGCCACAAGGGGACCTGCCTCAATGCAGAGGGACAGCGAGTGAGGGCTCTAAACCCTCAAGTCGGCTTTTACAGCCACCCTTGCTGACCTAAACACAAGCACTTCCCAACCGGGGAGTCCTCCTCTCAGATATGCTTCTTAAAGTCCTTTTGTTAACTCGGTCTCCATCCACCAAGCTTCCCTTGACCTTAACAGCCGCTCTCTCCGGCCCGCGGCCTCTCCTCATTCCGCCTGGAAGGGCTGCTCCGGGCTAGCTGCGCGCGAGGACCACCACGCCCCGCACCCGGTGCCCGGCCCGAGCGGGTTCGCGCGCTCGCCACCCGACCCCACTCCCGCTAACCACGCCGCGGCCGCTGCGGACTCTGTCCGGGGAACCGGGCCCCTGGGCACAGGGCCCAGGCCGGAGAGATCGCGCGGCGGGCGGCGTGGCCTGAAGAGACGGCGAGGGCCCCGCACCCGGCGCGCAGAGGGCCGCCCCGCAGGCCCGGCGCCCGCTCACCTCGGGCCGGCTGCGCTTCTGCAGCAAGTGCTCCAGGTAGAGGTCGGAGAGCGCCGTGCGCATGCTGCCCCCGCCATCGCCCTTGCTCGCCTTCAGCGTCATGTCGCAGGAGCCGGGACGCCGGGATGCTGGGACGCGGGAGCGCGGGAGCGAGGGGGCTGCGGGCCGGCGGAGGCGGCAGGGACCCGGCGCGGGTGGGAAGCCGCGGCCCAGGGGAAGGGGAGGCGGCGTTCCAGTCAAGGACACTGTGGGCTCCCGCGGGCCCCAGCGGGATGCGCGGGTCAAAGTCCAGAGGGGCTCATAGGAATAAAGAAAAGGGGTGCATTCCGAGAACAGAGCCCCCCACCCTCCAGCCGGTTACACGCGCCGCCTACACCCATGGGGACCCAGAGGTGCATGGGTGACTGGGCCGAATTTGTGAGAGTGGCAGGGAGGCATCCAGCGGCTGCCCTTCCCTTTCCCCGACTTGGGCCGAGAGTCCGCGGGCCCGGAGCTTCTGGCTGATATAACCAGCTACAGTGGTTCCTATCCCCGGGAAAACACGGGAAATCCGAATCCCCCGGCTTAGTGGGGACCTGACTCCCAGGGGTGTAAATATTCCTGGCAACGCGGGACATGACTCCAGGGGATGAGACTGGACCCGGCATTGTGGGATTGAGAAAGCCTTCTGGACCAAAAGGGGGAAGAGAAATCAAACAAAATAGAGTTTCAGTGGCTGACAGATTCCAAATGGAGCCGAGAGGTCATTCTGGAGGTGACTCATGCAATTGTATAATCCCACGTAGTGCAGAGTGCAGAGAATTTATTTACAGAGTTTGACAGAGAGACAGACTGGGGTGGGGGGAAAGAGGGTGGGGGACACATCTGAGCAACAAAAGAGGTTCTCTAGGGGTGACTCTTAGGCATAGTTATATGTAGGCTTAGCTTTGCCATTACAGAAATAAGTTTCATAAAGGCAAGCCTCAAGATCGAATGCTTGGCTTATTAAATTGGGAGTCCCTAATGCTTGAGAGAATATCAGGAATTCCCCAGGTGGGGAAGTTTAATAGTTCCACATTTTTTCAGTCTGTCAGGGGGACTTTGCAAATACTTTTTTATTTTCTGCCCAAAGTACTCTGGGATGTATCAGGGTATTACATCAACCTGTACAGAATAACATGATCTCATTCCCTAGTCTAGGTTCCATGTAATTATGTTATTTAAATAATCTGACCATGCAGGTAAAATTAGATAGTATGCTACAGAGAATATAAATTTTCTACCAGATAAACATCTCATAAATAACAGTTAAAACTCATGAATAGATGTGACTGCTGTAAGAGCTTACAATCTAGGAACCTTTACAGTCTAGGAATCTTTACGGTATGCCTTATTGAACATTCTGTACTCCTGCATCATTGATTGCCCAATCTCTGCCCACATTCTAGCCCCTGATAACCTAGACTCTCAAATTCCATTCTCAGCATTTGCTCATTATAGTTAGTTTATATTAGTGAGGCCTTACAATATTTGTCATTTCATTTCTGGCTTATTTCACTTAACATCATGTTCTCAAGTTTCATTTACCTAGGTGTGTGTCTCACAACCTCATTTCCTCTTGCAACTGCTAGATATTCCATTCTATGTATACACCACAGTTTGCCCTTCTGTTCACCCGCCAATGTACCCTTAATCCATCTCCATCCATTGCAAGAAAATTAGCATTAATTTTGATTTTTAAAAATAAATATTGCATTATAATATGATTTATTTAAAAATGACTATGACAGGAACAAGCAATAAAATAAAATAAAAAATAAAATGACTATGAGACATGAGCTGCCCATCATGATCTGGGTATTATCAGATCCACCCGGTCATGAGATTGGACAAATGCAGCAAACATCCATTGTGTGAAGGAAGTGGTACATCACCAGGTTCAAGAAGGCCCAGAAGGCATGGGCAAATTACTGGAACATGTTACCTACTCCCGTTGCATTTATGCTTTTCCCTTATTTCCGCCTCAAAGGGGAGTTCCTTATGATTTATTGATGGAAGAGGGAAGCATTCAGACCTGGGTCACAAGTGTGTCAGCAAAATAATGTTAGTTGAAATATGCTAGCTGAAAATATCCCAGATCAGGAATGGCCCTGAAGGTTAGTGGTGAAAGGAATTCTCCCAATGGACACATCTGTGAACAGTACGCTTGGTTGTCCTCTTTGTATAGGGGAGGGGGCATGAGGGGTGGATGTGCACAGACTCATGTGCAGTGGGGAATGGCTTGGCTGTTTGGTCAGGACCTGGAATGAATACCACTGAAATATCAGACATGAGGAGGTCTAGAGAAGTGGTATGGTATGGGAGCTATGTATCCCAACATGCTAATCCTTTTCTCTCATGCCAGTGCCCACCAGAACACACCCACTGTAGGGGAAGTTCTCAACAACCAGATGGACAGGAAAATCCATCTCATGGCTATCACCCAGGCTCTGTCCTCAGCTACTCCAGTGCTTTTGCCATGGACCCATACACAGAGCGGTCAGGCCTAAAGGATGGAGGCTACATGTGGCCCAATGACATGAGCTTCCTCTCACCAAGACTGGCCTAGCCATTGCCACTGCTAAATGCTCAGCCTTCCAGCGAGAGAGACCAATGCTGAGCCCCTGATACAGTACCATCCCTTGAGGAGACCAGCCTGGCAAAAGACTTGAATAGACATTTCTCCAAAGAAGATATACAAAAGGGCAGTAAACATATGAAAAGGTGCTCAGCATCACTAGCCGGTAGGGAAATGTCAATCAAAACCACAATGAGATACCATTTCACACCTACTAAGATGGCTATTATTTAAAAAATCCAGAAAATAACAGTGTGGAGAAGATGCAAAGAAATTGGAATTCTAATGCATTGTTGGTGGGAATATAAAATGGTACAGCCACTGTAGAAAACAATATGGCAGTTTCTCAAAAAGTTAAATATAATATACAATTACCATTTGACCTAGCAATCCCACTTCTAGGTATATACCTAAAGAGAGTGAAAACAGAGTCACAAACAGATACTTGCACTCCAGTGTTTATAGCAGCATTATTCACAATAGCTGAAAGCTGGAAAAAAAAAACCCAAGTGTCATCAACAAATGAATGGATAAACAAAATGTGCTACATACACACAATGAAATATTATGCATTTATAAGAAAAAATGAAGTTATGAGGTATGCAACAAGGAAGAACCTTGAAACCATTATGCTTGGTGAAATAAGCAAGGTACATACAGACAGCAAATTCACAGAGAAGGAAAGCAGATTAGAGGTTACTTGAGGACAGGGTGTGGGGGAAAGGATAAGGGGGAGTGTTTGTTTGTAAAGATAAACATATTTTTTTTTAGAAAAAGCTCCTAAGCTGGAGGGATACTGATAAGTGTGGGAAGGTGGGGGAGGCAAGAGCATGGTTAAAAAAAGAGAGACCAAACAGCTACTTGGCGGCAGGTCAGTTACATAGGACCCTTCCATCTAGTGTTCGTCTTTACCGGAATCAATATATATGTTGCTAGCACTACTGTTCAAGGGCTTACAGAGCACCTGCTTTATTGATATGGGCATTACACATAACATTGCCTTGGACAAAGGAACCTATTTTATGGCAAAGGAAGTGAGACATTTGATTCATAATCAAGGGATTCACTGGTCTTACCCCATATCCCATCACCCAGAAGCAGCTGGCATAATAGAATAGTGGAATGGCCTATTGAAGGCTTAAGAATTACTATTTATTGAATACAGACACTGTGCATTTTACACACTTTCTTTCATTAGTCTATGACAATCCTATGTAACAGGTACTTAAAAATTGAGATAACAATAAATATAAAATTCACCCCTTTACAGTATACAGTTCAGTGGTTTTTGGTATGTTCACAGAATTGTGGAATCATCTACATGTCAGTTGTCCTCAAATTGGCCTATAGATTCAAGGCAATTCCAATAAAAATATCAATAGGTATGTTTTATGAAACTTGACAATCTAAATCTAAAAAAAAAGATAAGGAGTTATAAAGAGCAAGAATAGCCAAAGCATTCTAAAAAAAGAACAAGGTGTGTGTAGGGGGGATGACTTTCAGATAGCAATATAAAAAGCTATGATAATTATAAAGCTATAGACACAGAAATAGACAGACCAATGGAAGAGAAGAGACTAGAAAAAGATTAATACATATTTAGACACTTGATAATATGACAGAGGTAACATTATAGATCAGTAGGGAAAGGACAGACTTCCACTAAATGGTACTGGGCATATTGGGTATCTATATCATCAAAGTGGTAAACAAGACTAATGAAAGTAGAACTTCTGCAGTTGGAAGAATTCAAGAGAGTGATTCCCTGAACAGAACTTAGGTAAGGTTTTTATTGGGGCAAAGCTCAATACTGGGAAACATACTGGGAGAGCAAGGTTACTCACTCAGAGGGTGGGTTGGGTGGTGGTCATATTGCTGGTCTTTTTTCCAACATTCTCATGCTTTTTAATGGTTTGTCAGCTCCCATCCAGGGTAATCATTGCTCAGAATATTGTTTTGATCCTTGGAATTTATTGCTTCTAGGAATTTATTGCAACCATCTGCTTTTCTCAATTCTTGAAACTGCCTTTAGGCACAGAAGTTCAGTTCAAAGTTCATGAATGAAGAAAAGTAGCTTTACACAATATGAGAAAATGAAATTGGACTCAACCTCACACCATACAAAATACCAATTCCAACCAGCTTAAGGACTTAAATGTGAAAGGCAAAACTATAACACTTTATAAGACAATATAGGAGAATTCCTTCATTATTTCAGGATAAAAGATTTCTTAAACAGACACCCAAAACACTAAAATGAAAGAAAATGATTGACAAATTAAAGAACATTAAAATAAGTACTTCCATTCTTCAAAATACATTATATCAAGAGTGAAAATACAATCCTCAAATTGGAAGAAGGTATTTTCCATACATTATAAGCTACAGAATATTAGCAGACAGAATATGTGAAGAACTCCTACTGATCAACAAGGAATAACTGAAACTACTAATTAGAGAAAATGGGCACAATCAATTGACAGGGATTTCATAGAAGAGAAAGCTAAAGAATCCATAAACACATGAAAAAGTCTTCAATCTTATCAGTTATCAGGAAAATGAAAATTAAGGAAACAATAAAATACAATTTCTCATCCACCAGACTGGCAAAAAATAAAAATAAAAAAAGACTAATGATATTAAGTGTTATCAAGGATGGGTGGATAATGCACTCCTGCTGGTGGGAGAGCAAGTTGATGCAATCACTTTGGAAAGTGGGACATGCACATACCCTTGGATCCAGCAATTCAACCACTGGGTATAATCTTTAGAGAAACTCTTGGACATGTGCACTAAGAGACATGTTCAAGAATATTTAAGGATGCTTTATTCAGAATAGAAAAAAAAATACAGATGTCCTTCTGCAGTTGACAATCTAAGTGAGTAGAGTCCATTCATGCAATACAACATTATACAGAATGGATGAAAATGGGTAAACTATGGTTACAAGCATCAACATAGATGACTCTCAAATCATAATTTGTGTAAAAGAAGAAAGACACAAATGAACGCGTACATTACTACTTAATTTTCATTCAGTTTAAAAACAAGTGTTAGAAGAAAGAATAGGGGCTCTTTTGGGGGCCTGAGGAGGAGCTAGTGATTCAGAGAGTCAAGAAGAGAACAGGTTTGTTCACTTTGTGGTAATTCTTTGAACTGTATACTTATGATCTGTGCTTTTTTCTGTATGTATCTTATACTTTGGGAAAAGGTTAAAATATTCTGGGGTACCAAGCAGAGGAACACTTTGAGAATAGAAAAAAAAAAAACAGGCAAAATTAAATAATGTGTTGTTTAGGAACATAAACTTAATTGACAAAAAAATAGATAAAGAAAAATAAGGAAATTAATAACACAATATTTAAGACAGTATAGCTACCTCTGGGATTGGAGGAGGGAGAACTGTGAGACTGGAGTGTAAAAATTGTGCAGCCATTATGTGGAACAATATCAAAAGCCTTCAAATGGTCATACCCTGTAACTGAACAATTCCACATTCAGTAATGTATCTTAAGGAACAACTTGGACTTTTTGACTTCCCTTGCCAGTTCCCACCTGCTGGTTAGTGGGGAAAAAATTAAATGTCTACTCTGATTCAATGCTTAGTGTAAACTGATTCAAAGCTTAGTTAAACAGTCACTTCAGGCAGTATTCTCTTTGATAAACATGATAGTCTCCTCCTGATATCTCAGTGTATGAGACAAAGAGGGTGCAGCTTACTCACCTCATGCTATGGAGGGGGAGAATTGGCCCCCTCACCTCAGCTTGCAAGTGCACGTTGGCACCCACTGGCATCCACAGGGCTGTGTTTTGTCAACCTGACCATGTCCTTTGTTGGGGATTGAGCAATACCTTGTGCCAGCAGCCCTGGAAACTAAGCCTCTAATGCAGCAGCCCAAGGTCTTTTGGTTTGAGCAATGCTCTCAGTAGTTCCCACTGGATTCAGTGCCTTAAATGTTTGTTAGGATCCAGGTCCTGGCTAGTCTTTATTCTGGGTTTACCTTGCATTGCTGGACAGGATCTTACCTTAGCATCCGTTAGACACACAAACCGAGTGTAGCTTGGAAAAGCTAAACTCAGGGCCTCCCTTTGCTTGTCCATACTTTCACCACTCATTTGTGGCTGTGGCCCACAATAAAGTGACTTCCTCCCAAAGTTGTGACGGAAACTTAAGAACACCCTGCCCCTTCTCCTGTTGTCCTCTTTGCTACTTTCTATTAAACCCTCTGCACTCAGGCCCAAGTCCTGATGGCTTTCCCTCTCTCACTGACCCACCCTTCTTTGTATAATGGCCCCCTACATCCTGACTCCCTTCTATAGAACCCTAACTGAGTCTTCATGGTGATCAGGGGCATCTTCTCTACACCTCTGGAAAACACTGTAATAAACTTAAAATGCTCAATAATGATATAAAGACAATAGCCTGGATTGCAAGGTTATCATCTTGCTGTACAATTGTATTTTGAATGCTGGAACTAGAATACCACTTCAGTCTGTCTTTTTGTATTTCCTCTGAAGTAAATCCTTAACCTCTGCAGTTGTCCCCATCTCAATAAATGACAGCTCCATCCTTTCACTTGCTCAGGGCAGAAACTTTGGAGGCATCCCTGAAGCATCACTCTTTCCCACATGCCTCATCCAACCCATCATCAAATCCTATTGGCTCTCCCTGTAGAGTATGTCTAAAATCTAGCACTTGCTGCAACTCCGCTGCCCCCTACCTTGATTCAAACCAAATTCTCTCTCACCTAGATTCTTATGAAGCTTCCTGACCAGTCTCCTTGCTTCTGTCCACCCAACTCCTATATTCTCAACATAGCAGCCGAAATGACCCTCTGAGTGAGCATGTTTAACAAATACTTCAGATGCTTCTAATGCAGCTGGCCACAGTTTGAGTAACAACAACTTAAAGGATGTAAGATTTGAGCCCTGGCTTCGTTAGTTGGTTACTAAGTGTACTAGTCACAATAACACTCAGCTGCTGTAACAAACTTTCCTGAAATCTTAGCTTAACAAAATAAAAGTTTATTCCTCACTCCTGTCTCTATCATCTTGGAGCCCTTCACTTTAAGCTATGCATATATGAGGGAGACAGCACGAACAATTGGGCAGCACATTTTATGGCCAGGCCTGGAAGTGGCATATATCACTTTTGCCCATGTTTCATTGGCTCAAACTCTGTGACATGGTCCCAACCTAACTCAGCAGTGAAGGTTGGTAAATGTAGTCTTCCTCTGTGCTTGGGAAGAAGGAAAAATATTGGTGAGCATCTAGGCAGTATCTGACACAGTCTGGCTTTCTGATCACCTAATATCTGTTTCACTCTTCCTTCTGTACATGGAACACAGTCATCCTGTAGTGAATATGAAAATAGGCCACCCAGATTTCCCCTAGCTCCTGAGAGTGCAGTCAGTTGGCAGACAGCCTCTAGCTGTTAGCTCTTTCAGAGTTAGCCGCAGATGCATAGGTGTTGATTCTTAATAAAAATCCTGCACACCAAACTCTTGTCTCAGAGTCTGCTTCCAGAACATTTGACCTGTGACACACCCCTTCTCCATATCCAAAATCCCATTCATCACTGTGTCCAGTTTAAAGTTCCGAGTATCTGGGTATTGTTCAGTCCTCTCAAGTCAGGGTGTGGCTGTTCATGGTTAAGTGACCTATGAACTAAAGCCAGTTATTTGCTCCTTCTCTCCACAACCCACATACAATGATGGGGCAAGAAGAAGATAAGGGGAAGAATGGGGGATACACAGCAGTCACTGCTCTGTAGTAACCCAAAAAGCCTGTGTCCTTCTCATTGAAGGTTGGGGGTCCAAATACTGCTTTAAGTCTCAAACAACTGATGATTCCTTTAGTTCTGGCTCGTGGTTTCTTTGGCAATACATTTCTCTCAAAAGCTTAGCTTACTTCTGATCTAGCTGCCTCAAATCAATTCTATGTGCCAGTAACCAGACTCAAGGTTCTTTCACAGACACAGTTCTTGATCCTGATTAATTTGAGGTTATTAGGGGCCATAGGAGGGAATGCTGCTCCCTTAATCTGATCTTTGCCCTCAGATACTTTATGAGATTGTGAAGTATGAATAGTCCATTACCAAGCAAAGCTGTTCATAATCCCATTGTACACCAGGGATTTAGAAGCTGTTTGGCTTTTTTGAAACCTGCAGGGCCCCACATTTCTACTCTCTATCTATTCCCTTTCATTTCTTCTTGTAAACTGGGCAGCTATTCCCTGACTCTTTTAAAACCTTGGTTGATCACAAGTAAAGTATATGACACTTTCATAGGTCCCCCCACTCAGACTCTGTTGTCTTCTATCATAGCACTGATGCACCACATTGTACATATTTGTCTTCTTTTTCTCTGTCTCTTTGGTAACCAGGACAGAGCCAGGCAAATAGTCCTCTTTTGGTAAACATTGATTGAGTTAGGCTTTTCTAGCTATACTTAACTATTTTTGTTTTCCTCAGGAATCTCTTTGGACTCATATGAATTATATAGAAAATTATTTTGGTAAATTTTTAGGCAACTGAGACACAGTTAATTATACATTTTCCATGTGTAGTTTCTGAGCTGGGGGAAAATGTAAATTCGCTGTTCATGAAGCTAATAAAAGAAAGGATTAGTTGAAAACACTTTATTAAATGTCACCCATCAGGTGTTGGTAATGGACAGGGAAGTTTGGAGAAAAAAAGAGGAAGTAGAGAAGTTTGCATGACTCTTCAGAGTTTTGTTCCCAGAATCACCTTCATTAAAATTTCCCCTTAATTGACTGTTTCTGTCCCTCCCTCATATTCCTTTTCTCCTCCCCTCTCCTCATCCCACAGGAGCTTACGAAGGCAGCAGAGGATCCCCATTAGTGCCGAGGTGACAAGGAACGCAAAAGTGGCTGCTGGAAGTATGGAGGTCTTGATGACATCCCACAAGTAATCTCTGAGGTTGCCCATCCAGGACCTCTGGTTGTCTGCAGGGAGAGCAAAGACATTCATTGAAGAGAGGTCAAGTACCTTGGCCAACCATTGCATGGTGAGTAAATGACGGGGCTGCGATTTGGGCCCTAAATCAAGTTCAAATGTTGCTCCAGATATCATATTCTTTGACTTGCCTCAGAGCCCATATTCTTAATTATTTTGCTGTGCTGCCTCTAAGATGTTCAAGGGGTATACCCTCAGATGGCTATCAGTTTTGCCTCCTCATAAATCAAATAGGAACAATAATCTGACCCAGTTATTTTGAGGTTGCTTGGAGGTCTTAGTGAGTAAATGTGGGTACTTCATGAAAGAAGAACATGAATTGATAATAGGAAAATATTTACTAAAGTATAACTGTCTATACTTTATCTTGGGAGTTCTGCAAGAGGCTGAGGACACTGAATGCCCTAGGAAGAGAAAGGAGAAGGGCACTAGGGCAGCAGTCCCAGAAGAATTGCAAAACTTTAGAACATCTAGGAAGGGGCCAGAGCACTTCGGAGAAAGAACTGTGGGGGGAGTCTGTTGATTGAGGTAATTCTCAAGATTAAGGGTCTTTTTTTTAGGAATGGGCAGAGGGGAGAGGGTACTGTGGTTTGGTCCCAAGGAAAGAGGTAGAGAAAAACAAAAGTGCCTGCAGCGTAGAGCAGAGAGGGTTCACCACTCACCAGCAAGACACTTCCCAGAGCTGGAGCTCCAAATGTGTGTGTGTGTGTGTGTGTATGTGTGTGTGTGTGTGTGTGTGTGTGTGTTGGAAGCAAGGCTCCTCCCTTAAGGTTTACAATAAATTTCACCTTTATCATCAAGTCTTCCCTAACCCCTCCCTGTGAACAACTTTATCCCATTGTTTGTCCTCCAGAAGAATTTGTTGTAATACATGAAAGGTTGGCATCTATGTATTTATCTGGCTATCTGTGAGTTCCTTGATAATATGAGCTGTTCAACTCCTAATCTATGTAATTTAGCAAATGACTTACTATATAGTAGATGGACTAGCGCTTGTTGAAATAAATTGATCCAAACTAGAATAGTTTGCTTTCTTGTGAACATTATTTTTAAACATGAAATCAGGTTTTCCTGAAACATGAATTTTATGTCTTATGAAGAAAGGGATATTCATCCTAACAGCAAACACACCCTTTATGCATGGTTTCAGTTCTGCTTTGTCTTCCATTACAAAGTCGGATATAGGACGAGAGGAAACTACAGTCTATAATAGGCAGCAAGTCACAGAACACAGCAGAAATTCAATGCCCAGCAGCTTCCGGAGCTCCATGGATGTTCCAGATGACCACTAGGCTGTGGCTGAGTAGCTGGCACACCTAACTTAGTCAAGGGGAGATTTCTTTGTCCTTGGCTCTCCACTCTTTCTAAAGCAGCTTTGTCTGAAAAGATAGAAAAAGGGGGATTTAGTTCTTATTGCCAAAAGCATCTTACCTGCTTTGAACACAGGAATAATTGAAAAAAGATGGTCAGTTTTCAAAGCCTCCAAAAAAATAAGTATTATCCTCTGTCAGATCAGATATCTGACATCTGAACTTGATCCCCCCTCAAACTTCCCCAACTCAATTAGTGGTAACTCAGTTGTTCAAGTTCCAAACTATGACTCTTTCAACAATTTAACCATCAAAAAAGTCCGATAAGTTTATTTATAAAATGTTTTAAGAATCCTGCCATGTCTCACCATCTCTACTGCTACCCCCTGATCATCTATGTCTTGGATTATGCAATAGCCTCATTCACTGGTGTCCCTGCTTCCACTCTTGCCTCCCTTTAGCCTACTCTCCACAAAGCAGCCCAACATGTTGTTAAATTGTAAGTCAGATTATCTCACAACTTTTCCTGAAATCCTTTAATGCCATCCCATCTCACATATAGAAGACCTAAAGTCCCTACCATGGCCATACAAGTATATAGCTCCTTTAGTTACTTTTCTGACTTCATATCCTGCTGTTCTCCTCTTGATCACCTCAAATTTTAGCAGATGTTGTTCATTGCCTAACTCAATAGTCCTCAGTCCTTTTTTCCTTACTACATGTGTAGTAGGTTGAATTACTTACCCCAGAAAAATATGTTCTTAATCTTAATCCATTCTTATGGGTGTGAACCCAGTGTAAGTAGGACCATTTGAAGATGTTATTTTTAGTTAAGGTAAGACTAACAGATTCAGGATGGGTCTTCATCCAATTACCGGAGGCCTGATAGAGAAGGCCACAGGGCACAAGCCACTAGGGAACATTGTCATTTGCATGACAATGTGACAGAAAAGCCTAGGGCCCAAGGATCTCCTACAGCCAGCCCCAGAACACCACAGACTTCAGGGAAAAAGCATCACCCTGCTGACACCTCAATTTGGTTTTCTCCTAGCCTCAAAATCATGAGCCAATAAATTCCCATTGTTTAAGCCAAACCATTTTGTGGGTTTTATGATCGCAGCCAAGAAACTAAGACAACATCTAAGCAGAGAAGCTGGAAAAGCTGAACACTTCCTTTCCTAGCCACCCTTGCTGCTAGCCATAGCTATGTGACATAGTTCTGGATGATGAAATATGACAGAAATCTGATGGGTAACTTCTAGAAAGACTTTTTGATGTCTTGATAAAAGATATGGTGATACCATTTTCCCTTTACGCTGCCTTGAACATTGTTTATGATTTGTTACCTGAAGTTGGAGAAGCCCCCTTGTGACCATGAGGCAACATAAATGACGAAAAAGCTGAGAAAATTACATACATTTTGGCTCTTAAAATTTCAAGACATTAAACCAACACCCGTATCTGCCCACATCTGGATGGCTTGGTATGAGAAAAATAAAATCCTATTTGAGCTATGATAACTTAGGCTTTTTATTACTTAAGGCATGTATAACTGATACACTCATCACTATTTGATAGGACTTAAAGAGTCCTGTCACTTACCTGAAAATTGACTTAGCACCAAGGGATCCAAGGGAGCCAGTGGGTTAGGACTTAGTCTTCAGAGTGGAGCAGTCTTCAGAAGAAGCTAGCCAGAGCTGTCTTTGAAGTTCCAAATAGAATTCTACCACTCCGTATGATATCATCTACTGCATTTGACCCTCCCCCAGTCTCTCTATTTGACAGCTAAGTATATAGACATCTCTTTCTGTCTATGCATAAACATCTATGTTATTGCTACTGCAGTATGTTGAATTATGTACCCCAGCAAATATGTGTTCTTATCTTGACATGAACCCTTTGAAAATAGGACCTTTTGAAGATGTTATTTTTAGTTAAGGTGTGGCCCAACTGAATGAGAGTGGGTCTTAATCTGATTACTGGGCATCTTATAAAGAGAACTGGGAAGTCACAGAAGCTAGAAAGAAGAGGACTTTGCCATGCAACAGGAGACAGAGATTGTAGCAAAGGAACCCCAAGGATTATAGCAAGCCAGCACCAGAATTCTGTTCTTTGGGGACAAATATGGTCTTGCCTAATCCCTTGATTTTGGACTTCTAGCCTCAAAAATTGAGAGTGAATAAATGCTGATTATTTATGTTAACCCATTGTGTAGTATTTGTCACCGTAGTCCAGCAAACTAAGGCAATTTTTGGTACCAGAAGTGGGGTGCTGTTATTACAATACCTAAAAACATTGAAACAGCTTTAGAATTCAGCAATGCGTAGAGGCTACAAGAATTATGAGGCACTTGATTAGAAAAAGCATAGATTGCTTTGAAGAGACTGTTAGCAGAAATATGGAAGGTAAAAGTGCTTCTGGTGAGGCCTTCAAAGGAAATGATGAATGTGTTATTTGAAATTGAAGGAAAGGCAATCCTTGTTATAAAGTGACAAAGAACTTGGCCAAATTGTGTCCTGATGTTGGACGGAAAGCAGAAGTTGTAAGTAATTGCTTTAGTTTGCTAAACTGTTCAAAGCAGATACCATAAAATAGGGTGGCCTTTAAAAATGGGAATTTATTAGCTTACAAATGTATACTTTTGAGGCCATGAAAATGTCCAAAACACATCACCAAGGCAATACTTTCTTCCTGAAGACCAACTGCCAGTGCCAGGCTGGCAAGGCACATGTTGGCATCTGCTGGTTTCCCCCTTCTCTTCCAGGTTTCGTTGCTTTAAGTTTCTTTCTTCCATGGCTTTTTCTCTTTGCCTGAATTTCATTCTCTTGTAAAGGACTCCAGTAATAGGATTAAGACCCATCCTGAATGAGGTAGGACACACCTTAACTGAAGTAGCCCCATCAAAAGATCCTACTTACAATGGGTCTATGCCCACAGGAATGGATTAACTTTAAGAACATACACTTTTCTGGGTGCATACAGCCTCAAACTGCCACAGTGATGAAACTGGATATTTACCTTAGGAGATTCCCAAGCTAAGTTTGGAAGGTGTCACCTGGTTTCTCCTTGCTGCTTATCGTGAAATGAGAGAGGAAAGAGATAAACAGAGGACAGAACTCTTACGCACCAAAGAACCAATAATTGATGATTTGGAAAATTCTGAGCCTATCCAGATAGTGTGCTTTAGGTTAGGGTTAGTGTGCTCTGAGTGCACTCTGAGACTTTAGCCAGAAGTGGCTCAACAGGGCCTTCTCTGAACCTGGAAGGTGATTTCCCAAAGAATAGGACTCCAAGTGAGGGTTTAACTGAACAACGTTTTGCTAAGAAGAATAGACATATGTCTCATGGATCCAGTCAGCCATCTCAGAGGAAGTCAGGATTGGAAATGTATTTTTCTAGGAAGAATCTGTGGAAAATCCTTTTGTCTGATGGCATGGCAAAGCCAACAAGGTTTTTGAGAATTCTGTATGAAGAGAAGCACTACAAACCTGGACTGAAAGGGAAAGAGAAGGGACAAACTGAAGGAATAATGACTTCAAGGGCAGAACCATGGAAGAAGTCTGGACCAAACAGATCTCCTCAGGCTAAGAGAGAGGAGTTCCCACCCATGTGTTTGGATAGGGCATGATTTCTGCCCTCAAGCTTGGAGTGGGGACTTCCACCCCAATGTTTGAGGAGACTTTGGCTCCACTCCAATGCTTGAAGAAGCTGGGTCCTAAGCCCCGGCATCTGGGGAGAGCAAGGCCACTGCCCCAGTGTTTGGAAAGGGTGGTGCTGCTACTCCTGCAGACCCACAGGACAAATGATTGATCTATAGATGACTCTCAAACCTTGAGATCTAATGGAGTTTGCTCTGCTGGGTTTCAGACTTGGTTGAGACTTGTAACAACCGTTTTCCTTCTAATTTCTCCCTTCTGGAATGAGAATGTCTGTCCTGTGCCTGTCCCAACATTGTATTTTGGAAGGAGATAAATTTTTTCATAGGTTTCACAGGTCCAAATTTAGAAAGGAATTTTACTCCAAGGTTGACCATACCCATAACTGATTTTGATGAGAGCCTTATAGTTAGAGTTGTTACTGAAATGAGTTAAGGCTTTTCGGATATTGGGATGGGTGAATGTATTTTGCATATGGGAAGAACGTGCCTTTTTTGGCATGCAGAGGGTGGACTATGGTAGGCTGAATTATATACCCTAACAAGCATGTTTTTAACTTTAATCCATGTCCTTGTGGGCATGAACCCATTGTAAACAGGAAACTTTGAAGATGTTATTCTTTGTTACGTTGTGGCCCAACTAAATGAAGGTGGGTCTTCTTTTTTTTTTTTTTTTTTTTTTTTTTTTTTGAAGTGCTTCCTTATCATTAAGATAGTCCAAGTGTTTATATTGCAAAACTGATGTCGTTTGATCTTTAGGGGACAGGACCACCAACCAATACATGCAGAGATTTTGTGTGTGTGGACAGAAGGTACTTTTGACATTCCGTTTTGCCATACAGAGACAGAATGAACAAATGACCTTTTTTTTTTTGCAAGAGGTAAGTAAAAGATTCAATTTGATTCTTCTAGAGGGTGGAAAAAGGAGTTGAAAGTAGGTCTTCGTTTTGCAGTAATCATCTGTATGAATTCTTCATAGTTGACTTGTCCATCCCCATCAATACCTGCTTCTCTGATCAGTTCTTCTACTTCATCTGTTAGTTTTTCTCCAAAGTTTGTCACGATGTGACATAGCTCTGCTGCACTGATGTAGCTATTGCCATCCTTGCCAAAGACTTGGAATGTCTCACAGATTTCTTCTTCATTGTCTGTGTCTTCCATTTTTCTAGCCATCATGGTCAAAAATTTTGGGAAGTCAGTGATGCCATTACCATCAGCATCCATTTCATTGATCACATCCTGTAATTCAGCTCCTGCTGGGTTCCCACACAGTGACCTTAAGACAGTTCCAAGTCCCTTTGTTGTGATGGTGCCATCACCATCTTTATTGAACAGGGAGAAAGCTTCCTTGAATTCAGCAATCTGTTCTTTTTTTTTTTTTGCAGTATATAAAATATTTATTGGGCAGTGAAATTATGAAAAACTGCTGAGCATCCTTTGTAATCATGAAAATGTAAAATAAAGCCACACTAATATAACGTCAACCCACAAGATTGGCAAAACTTAAAAAACCTGAGCAAACTGTTCTTTGGTCAGTTATCAGCCATGTTGTGAGCGAAGGAAGGAAGAGCAGAAGGAGTGAGGGTGGCTGCTAAGGTGCGGTGTGAGCTGTGTGCTGTGCCACTACCCTGCCACTGAGGGTGAGTCTTAATCTGATTACTGCTTGCCTTTTAAAGAGAACCAGCAAATCACAGAAGCTAGAAAAGAGAGGATATCATCACGTGACATGAGGCAGAGATGCAAGTCAAGGAACCCCAATGATTGTGAAAAGCCAGCACCACAACATTAGTCTTTAGGGAAGAAGTATGGTTTTGCCAATGTCTTGATTTTGGACTTCTGGCCTCAAAAACTGTGAGCTAATAAATGCTTGTTTAAGCCAACCTATTGTGTGGTTTTTGTCACAGCAGCCTGGCAAACTAAGGCAGATACCTAAACCCATCCTCATATTAGCTGTGCCCTCTTAGGATTGAAGAATTCTAAGATATTTTATTTGCCACACAGATTCTACTACACCATGATAATAGTGTGCATATGGACTTTAACAAATGATAAAGGTGGCATTTCATATCAGTGTGGGAAATGATGTTGGGATGATTGTCTATTTATTTGGATACATTAAAGTGAGAGCCCTTCATCACACTACACACAAAAATAAATTCCGAATTGATCAAGGACTAAGCAAAAATGAAACTGTATACACATTCAAGTAAAGTATGGGAGGATATTTTAATAATCTTGGTATATAAAGAGCCATTCTAAGCATGTCATAAAATCCAATAGTTACACATCCAAGTTGGAAAGGAAGAAGAAAATCTTTCCCTGTTTGTAGATGATATGATCATATATCGGAAAATCCTGAAAAATCCACAACAAATCTCCTAGAGCTAATAAGTGAATTCAGCAAAGTGTCAGGATGCAAGGTCAATGCCCCCAAATCAGCAGTGTTTCTCTACACAGGCAATGACCAACCAGAAGAAGAAATCAAGAAAAAAATTCCATTCATGATAGCAACTAAAATAATCAAATATCTAGGAATAAATCTAATCAAGGATATAAAGGACTTGTACACAGAAAATGACAAAACATTGCTAAAAGAAATCAAAGAAGACCTAAATAAATGGAAGGATATCCCATGTTCAGGGATTGGAAGACAAAATACCATTAAGATGTCAATGCTACCCAAAGCAATTTGTAGATTCAATGCAATCCCATTCAAAATCCCAACAACTTTCTTTACAGAAATGGAAAAGCCAATTATCAAATTTATATGAAAGGTTAAGGGGCCCTAAATAGACAAAGCTATCATGAAAAAGAAGAATGAATTTGGAGGGCTCACACGTCCCAATCTTTAAACTATTACAAAGCCACAGTAATCAAAACAGCATGGTTCTGTAACAAGGACAGACATATAGAACAATGGAATCTAATTGAGAGTTCAAAAGTCAACCCTCACAATTATGGTCAACTGCTTTTAGACAGGGGACCAAAGACCACTCAATTGGGAAAGAATAGTCTCTTCAACCAACAGTGCTGGGAGAACTGGGTCTCCATTTTTTTTTAAAAGAAAGATGATTCCTACCTCACACCTTATACAGAAATCAACTCAAAATGGACCAAAGACCTAAACTTAAGAGCCAGAAGTATCAAACTCCAAGAAGAAAATGTAGGGAAGCAAATTCGGGTCCTTATGTTCAGCAATTGTTTCTTAGACTTTACACCCACAGCAAAACCAACAAACAAAAAAGTAGATAAATGGGACCTCATCAGAATTAAAACTGTTCTGCCTCAAAGGACTTTATCATGAAAGTAAAATGGCCACCTACACAATGGAAGAAAATATGTGGAAACCACATATCTGATAAAGATTTAATATCCAGAATATACAAAGAAATCATTCAACTTAAAAACAAAAAGGCAAACAACCCGATTTAAAAAGGTATAAAAGATTTGAATGGCCAGAAAACACATGGAAAGATGTTCAACATCATCAGCCTTCAGGAAATGCAAATCAAAACCAAAATGAAATACAATTTCACACTCAATAGAATGGCTGCTATTTAAAAATGGAAAACTGCAAGGGTTGGAGACGATGCAGATAAATAGGAACACTCATTCATTGCTGGTGGGAATGTAAAATGATGCAGCCATTATGGAAGACAGTTTGGCTGTTCCTCAGAAAGCCAAGTAAAGAACTACCAATGGCATTCCCACTACTAGATATACACCCCAAAGAATTAGAAGCAGAGACTCAAACAGTTATTTGCACACTGATGTTCATAGCAGAATTACTCACAATTTTCAAAAGGTGGAAGCAATTCAAGTATCCATCAACCAATGATTGGATGAATACAATGTAGTATGTCCATACAATGGCTATTATTCAGCTGTAAAAGGGAATGAAGTCCTGATACATGTGATGACATGAATGAACCTTGAAGACATCATGCTGAATGAAATAAGCCAGACACAAAAGGAAAAATATTGTATGATCTCACTGATATGAAAACAACTGGAATAAGCAAACTCATAAAGCCAGAATCTAGAATATAGGTGTGCCAGTTTGAAACTGTTACAGACCCCAGAAGAGCCATGATCTTTTAATATAATCTTGTTGGGTGGAATCTTTTAATTGAGTGTTTCCATGGAGATGTGACTCACTCAACTGTGGGTGAGACCTTTGATTAAATTATTTCCATGGATGTGTGGACTCTGCCCATTCAGGGTGGGTCCTGATTAGTTCACTGGAGGATTTAAGAGGGCTCAAGAGCCAACACATATAATGATGACTGGAGATGCTTGGAGATGCAGACAGAAGGATGTTTGAAGATAAAGCCCAGAGTTTGCCCCAGAGAAGCTAAGAGAGGATCCCCAGATACTTAGAGAGAAACTCCCTGGGAGAAAGAAGCAAGGATGCACAGGAGCTGAGAGAGAGAAGCTAAGAGAGACAGAAGCCCAGATATATTTAGGAGAAAGCCATGTAGAAACCAGAACCCAGGAGCAAAGAACCAGCAGATGCCAGCCACATGCCTTCTCAGCTGACAAAGGTGTTCTGGACACCATCAGCCTTTCTTCAGTGAATGTATCCTCTAGTTGATGCCTTAGTTTGGACACTTTTATGACCTTAGAACTGTAAACTTGTAACCTAATAAATCCCCTGTATAAAAGCCAATCCATTTCTAGTATTTTGCATAACGGCAGCTTTAGCAAACTGGAACAACAGGTTACCAGGGGATGAGGTGGGGATAGGGAAAGGGAAGTGAAGGCTTAAAATGTACAGGGTTCCTATTTGTAATGATGGAAATATTTTGGCAATGGTTAGTGGTGATGGTAGCACAGCATTGTGAATGTAATTTACAGCACCTAAATACATATCTGAATATGATTAAAAGGAGAAGTATTAGATTGTATATATGGAAACAGAATAAAAATTTTAAAAAATTTTCCAGAACTAAACTACTGAAACAGGGAACTCTAAGTTAAACCATGGACTTTAATTAATAGTACAGATATAAAAATGTGCTATCATTAGTTGTAACAAATGTCACTGCAATGTAAGTTATTGTTGGTGGGGTGGTGTATGGGAATCCTTGTATATTATGCATGATTGTTCTGTAAACCTGCAACTTTTCTAATATAGAAAATATTTAAAAAACAAAATCCAATAAGCACAGATGAAACACTGATTAATTTCTTACATAAAAATATGAAGATTTCATAAAGAAAAACACTGAAAAAAGGTAAAACCCTAATGACAAATTAGGTAATAAAATTTGCAGCATATAACACAGACAATAGGTTAATTTCCTTAAAACGCAAATAATTCTTTCAAATTAATAAAAAAGTGATTACCCCAATAGAGGCAAAAACTATGCATTATGGTGTCTATCAGAAAAGCAGAACTGATAGGAGATAAACAAGAAGAGATTAATGTTAGAAATTTCACCTTATGCAGTTAAGAAAGTTGCTTAAACAATTTATGGGATTCTATTGCTTTTGTGTCTTATACTGGGGATTAGTCAGGAGCTGAAGAACCTGCAAGCTTGATTGCTGCCCCATGCCAACAAGGTATGTTCAACTTTAGTAGATAATGCCAGATTATTTTCCAAAGTAATAATATGAATGGCACATGAGTGTTCCACTTGATCCACATCCGTTTGTCAGTTATACACTTCAAATATTTTCTCCCACTGTACTATGGATGAACAGAAGATCAGAATCTATACGTAGTCAATTTTATCATTTTCCTTCCTGGTTAGCATTTTTTAAATGCAATTTTATTGAGATATATTCACATATCATACAATCATCCAAAGTATACAATCAATTATTCACAGTATAATCATATAGTTGTGCATTCATCACTACAATCAATTTTTGAATATTTTCATTACTCCAAAAAATAAGAATAAAAAGAAAAAGAAAAGTAAAAAAGAACACCCAAAATATCTCATACCCCCCATTATTCATTTACTTTCTATCCCCATTTTTCTACTCATCTGTCCATACACTGGATAAAGGGAGTGTGAGCCATAATGTTTTCACAGTCACACAGCCACACTGTGTAAGCTGCATAGTTATACAATCACCTTCAAGAATCAAGGCTACTGGGTTGCAGTTCAACAGTTTCAGGTATTTCCTTCTAGCTATACCAATAAACTAAAACCAAAAAGGGATGTCTATATAGCGCATAAGAATGCCCTCCAGAATGACCTCTCAAGTCCATTTGAAGTCTCTCAGTCACTGACACTTTATTTTGTTTCATTTCTCTTCCCACTTTCGGTCAAGAAGGCCTTCTCAATCCCACAATGGCAGGTCCTCATCCCTGGGCTCATCCCTGTGAGTCATGTCCCACATTACCAGGGAGATTTACTCCCCTGGGAGTCATGTCCCATGTAGTGGGGAGAGCAGTGAGTTCACCTGCTGAGTTGGCTTACAGAGAGGGGCCACATCTGAGCAACAAAAGAGGTTCCTTGGGAGTGACTGTCAGGCACAATTATAAGTAGGCTTAGCCTCTCCTTTGCAGTAACAAGCTGCATAAGGGCAAGCCCCAAGATCAAGGGCTTGGCCTACTCAATTTGTAGTTCCCAACGCTTTCAAGAATATCAGCAATTCCCCAGGTGGGGAAGTTTAATATTTCCACATTTTTCCCCAGTCCCTCAAGGCGGCTTTGCAAACGCTTTTGATTCTCTGCCCAAATTACTCTGGAATATATCAGGGTTTCACACCAAGCTGTACAAACCAAGCAGATCTCACCCCCTATTCAAGTTTCCATGTAATTTTGGTGTCTGAGTAAACTGACCATACAAGTGAAATTACATAGTATGCTACAGAAAATACAGATTTTGCACCAAATAAACATCTCTTCCTTTGGTCTCACACAGAAGTTGAAGTGTGTAAACACAGTCAATATCATCCCTTACCCTTTAGTCTGATTTGCCTTAGTCCTAACCAGATCAGCTCCATTCATATCTCTAATTGAAGACTGAACTCTTTTTCACCTTTTTAAAACAGTTGCTGTTTGTGGTAATGCTGACATTCATAGTTGCTGAATTCTAGTTCTGAGTCTCAGGTGTCACAGAGATACCCAGAGTTCCAGGGACTGACCAGGTTTTACAAAAACAGCTCAGCATCTCAGAATTTAGAAATAACTATTAAAACTCATGAATGGATGTGACTTCCGTAAGAGCTTACAATCTAGTAACCTTTACATAAGCCTGCCTAATAATCTATGTTCCCAGATTCAATTCTCAGAGTTTGTACATTATAGTTAGTCCATATTAGTGAGGCATTACAATATGTGTCTTTTCAATTCTGGCTTATTTTACTCGACATACTGTCCTCAAGGCCCATTCACCTGGTTAGTGGTTTTGAGGTGCTGTTTAAGAAACCAGTGTTTGCCTCCAGGATTGTCATGCCCTAGAAGTTTATTGTTTGCTGTTCACAGAGTTTTGATTCATCTGGAATTGATGTTTTTCTGTATAATGTGAGGAAGGGGTCAGATTTCACTTTTTCATATGCGTTTCTGACTGATCCAGTACCACTGCCCTGGAGAGCCACGTCATCATAAGTCAAGAGATCATATATACGTGGCTCAATTCTAGACTCTAGTATGTTCCACTGGTCTATTTGTTTATTCTTGTGGCAATACCACATTGTCTTAATTACTGTGGCTTTATAATAAATCTTGCTGTCAAGTGTGAAGAATGCTTTGGGTATTCTTGGCTTTTTACATTTCCACATGTTTTAGAACCAGCTTCTTAACTCTACAAGAAGACCTGTTGGGATTTAGATTGGAATTCTGCTGAATCCATAGATCAGTTTGGGGAGGATTCACATCTTCATAATATTAAATCTTCCTTATCTTTAATATTGTTTATCTCTCCACTTATTTAGATCTTATAAGATGTCTCTTGATAAACATTTATAGATTTCTGATTAGAGTTCTTGATATCTTTCATGAGATTTATTTCTAGGTATTTGATATTTTTGAACCTATTGTAAATGTTACATTAAAATTTTTATGTTCTAATTTTGTTTCTGATGCATAACCATATAATTTTCGAACTGACTTTCTATTCAGTAAACTTGCTAAACTGATTTATTCATATTAATATCTTATCTGTATATTCTTTTGGCTTTTCAACACACTCGAATATTTTAGCTTTTGGGTGAATTTCATGTTACCTTTTCCTTGTTTAACAGGAGTGAACATCTCCAGCATTATAAGCAATACCTCTGGGATTCACATAGATTGGACCAGTTAGATCATATGCTAACCCCTGAATCAATTACTTTAGCTAGAAGAATAGAATGAACTGATTAAATCAAGCCAATCAAGGCCTTGCCCTGGAGCTTAGGGTGAGGACAGCTTTCCCTGATACACACAGACTGTCCAGGGAAGGATGGATAAATTGCATGAAAATACAGGTGCTATGGGAGCAAATGGGAGTGGATGCCGAGTAAGCAACCAACAATGCTCACCACTACACAACGACAAAGGAAAATGGAAAAAATGATGTAGTCATCTCTATAGTTGTTAAAAGGCATACAATAAAATTGAACATAAATTCCTGATCAAAAAACAACCCAATAAAATAGGAATAATGGGCACTTCCTTAAAGTTATATACCTCAAACATTAAGCCAGCTTCATCCTTAATGGTAAAATTCTGGAAGCATTATCAGTCAAATCAGGAAAAAATGATGATGTCTACCATTTAACATTGTTCTGGATGTACTATCCAATGAAATTAGACAAGACAAAGAAATGAATCAAATAATTGGAAATTAAATTCTTAAAAACCTAGAAAACTAAAGGAACCAATTGAAAAACTATTACAAAACAATATAATAATTTAGCAAAATAATTATTGACAAAAGTAATAAAAATCAATAACTCTCTAATACATAACAGGAAATACAATGTGAGAAACAAAATAGTACATCTAAAAGTTAAAACATTCAGGAAAAAAAAGGAAGTATGCAGGGCCTATATGAATAAAACTAGAACTTTACTCTGGAACATAGAAGACTCAAAAACAATGGACTCAAAGCAAATGGCCAAAAATTGGGCTCCCCAAATTTATCCTCTGGCCCCCAATGATTCACATCTATCCCATATGGAAAATATTCACCCACTCATAAGGTTCCCAAAAGTCTCATCCCATTACAGCATTAGCTCAGACTGCAGGATCTCATTACCTAAATTAGGTCCAGGTTAGGATGAGATGCCTCAGTTGTAGTTCCTTAAGTACAGCTCCTGGGGTACAGTTCTACTTCATCTGTAGGCCTGTGAAACTAAAAAGATGAGTTATCTCCTCCCCCAAACATCTAATACATAAGGGTGGAAAAGATATAGGGTAACTGCTATAGACAATTCTGTTCAAAACAGGGAAATGGAAGGCAAAGGAGTCACTGCTCTATAGCAATTCTGAAATCCAGTCAAGCACATGTTGGAAGTTTCTTGAATAGGTCTCAAGGCATGGGATTAATTCTCCATGGCTCAGTTACTTGCCATGTGTGTCTGCACAGGGTAGCTCACAGCATGGCAGCTCACTTCCCCTAGAGTGAATGTTCCATGTGTGTGTGAGAAAGAGTGGCTAAGAACAATATCATAATATCTGAAGGAATCTCTAATATTCTATTAGTTGGA
Organism: Choloepus didactylus; assembly: GCF_015220235.1. Taxonomy (NCBI): domain Eukaryota; kingdom Metazoa; phylum Chordata; class Mammalia; order Pilosa; family Megalonychidae; genus Choloepus; species Choloepus didactylus. Next base: position 188,721,522 of record NC_051334.1, on the reverse strand, counting down.
AGTGAGTCACTAGGTCCAGCCCACACTCACAGGGAATAAATGGTAGGAAAGCATGAATGACAGGAGATGGGGGTCACTGGAAGCATCTTAGAGGCTACCTACCACACCAGTTTTTAATAGAACAACTCCATATTGTAAAGATTTCAATACTCCATATATTAATCAATGAATTTAATAAAATTCCAATGAAAATACTAATACGGGTGTTTGGAACTTGCTAATTGAAATATTTTATGTTGAGTTTCCCAGAAACTGATTCTGAAATGGGATATCTGTGCATGTAATGTATTGGTGGAGTACATTCAGAAGAAACCTGTAAGAGAAGGTGGATTGGGGTGGGGTGGGGAGGAGCTACACAAAACTATGGTTTCAGATGAAATGTAGCTTCATCCTGATTTCCTGGTGCACTGGAGCTGAATTTGCACCTAAGATCCTGCCCTGCTTTGAGGAAAGGGATCCTGGCATTGTACCCTTGCCCCAGTCAGCCTTTGGTCATGATCTGCCAAAGTTGGGGAGTAGGCTGAGTAGCCTTCAGCACCTCTTAGGCAGACTAGATAGCCCAAGGATAGTCCTTTGGAAAAGACAGTGTGAGCCATTGGCAAAGCAGTTGGGAGACAGGCGCAAATATTAAACTTATAATAGGGATCCCAGGAGATCTGGGCAGGGCAATTACACCATCTGCTACAGTCTTGTATCACTCAAATCCTCTTATTTCTCAAATTAGGTTCACTATATTCTGCCACAGCTTCTTCAGGACCTTGGTTGGTCACAAACTTGGGGAAAATTTACAAAAGGAGGATTGGTGGGATGAGCTATAGCTCCAATTGCTACCTTTAGTCCTAAAAGCTGTCCTTGAATGACAAGCATATTCTTCCCTGCCCCATTTGTAGCAGCAACCCCACGATGTCATGAACATCAGGGTCAATTACCCTTATGACCCTAGCAGTATGGTAACGCCTTTCTGTCAGATGAAAAAGAGAAGAGTGCTAATGGGCCACAAGATTGAATAAATAATCTCTCTCTTGATCCTTCTGTTTTCACCAAGATATACTCTACCCTCAACCATGCCTGAATTCTCCCAGTTCATAGACCCTCTGTCCTACCCTCTGGATAGAACATACCTCCAAGCTTCTCCTAGAATTGGTGTGAGGAGCTGAGGAGAGGAATGGAGGGTTAAACTGTTTCTCAAATTGTCTAGACAGTTTCTTGAATGATCTTCCTTAGTTTAGCACCCCACCTTCACCTCCATCTCCAGAATTACCTGAAGCCACCAATTTCTGTAATGTAAATCCAGTTGCTTCTTGGCTTTCCCAACTGGCAGCCTAGGATTTTCTGTGGTTTTCTAAGTCAGTTACCACTTACATATCTTCTTTCTACCTTCCAAAATTTTGTTGCTATTGTCACTTTTTAAGGTTTTCTGCAACCCTAGTGTATTAGTCAGGGTTCTCTAGGTAAACAGAACCAACAGGAGATATCTGTAAATATGAGATTTTATAAAAGTGTCTCAAAACTGTGGGGATGCACGAGTCCAAATTCCTTGGGGCAGGCAGTGAGCTAGCAACTCTGATGAAGGTTTTCGATGAACTCCCCAGGAGAGGCTGGCTGGCTGAAGAAGTGAAGGTTCTCTCTTCTCCAATTGATTGGAATAAAACCAGCTGATTGCATTCTCTCATTTGGAAGACACACCCTTCCACAATGTCCTTGCAATAATGGTTAGGCCAGTGCTTGCTTGACCAGACAACCGAGCAGCATTAACTGGCCAAGCTGACACATGCACCTAACCACCACAGGAAGTTTTTTTTTTTTAATTGTTATTTTATTGGCATTTCAGAAGGGAGTGATTAAGGCTTTCATTCAATTTCCTATCTTTAATTGAAAGCCCTCAGGCAATTTCAAAACACTGATATAAGGCAGGATTCAAGGGAAAAGGTGAGAAAAGCTCCCCAGAGGAAGTGACATTTAAGTGATGTTTAAGCTGTGACCTAAAGGATGAATAGGAGTTAGCTAAATTATTGAAGGGATAGGGAGAGAGGAGAGCTGGAAAGAGTGTTACAAAAGACTGGAGGCAAGAGAGAACATGGCAAATCAGGGCAATTACAATTAGCCCCACCTCAAGGTGAAAGTTGGAGGAACGATGAGTGATGATGCTGGATGTAAGTTGAATGATATTTAGGAGGTAAAAAAGGATAGCAGTTCTTGAATTGTTGAAAAGATGCAGTGAAGGAGAGTGAAGTGTAAAGTATAACTCTTGAGTTCTGGTTTGGTAAGCTGGTTGGATAGTCATATCAAATACTGACTGGGGAAACTGGCAGTTGAGAGGGAAAGAGGACAATTAATATATGTGGAACATGAGAGGAAAGATGTACAGTAGACAGTGGATATTTAGATCTTGAGTACAGAAAAAATGTTGGAATAAAAATAGAGGTGTGCATAAACTTTGGCTGGAGAAATTTCGGGGTCACATTAAGAAAGTATTTTCTTTATACCTCTCTAAATGTTTCTTTACTGTCTTATTGCATTGAGGATTGCAATTGAGACTTACGAAGCTTAGAAAGTATTCCATGCATTGCAAATGATAGAAACTCAGCTAAAACTAGTTTAGGCACAGAAAGGAATCGGTTCACAAAACATGGTCCAAAGAACAGGTGACCACCACCAATATCACTCGAATTCTTTCTTCTTTGTAGATGATCTATTCTTCTGACAGGATATTTTGCATATTTTATCTTTCTTTGCTTGTAGAAACAGAAAATTATAAGACAAAAGTCTCAGCTTTGATTAACAATATGGATGAAATCATGCCTGCACATTTCAATGACACTTCAAGAGAAACTTTGAGAAAAAGAAGTTGTTGACACATGTTTCTGTGTTAGTCATCACCCTTTGTTTAGACAGCTAAGGAAGGTTAGAAAATATTTACAGCCAGTTAGTAAACATTAAACAAATCTATACTTAGTCTGTGTCTTATAAAATAAAACATGGATTTCTATATGGTCTGTTTACTAAAAAAGGTACAGAGCTTTTCTGCAATGTTGATTTGTTTTAATATGCATTCTCCAAAGAGTTTTGAATTCTATTCCTGAGATTATGTTTAAAAAACTGTTTATGTTAGAAAATTACATTTCCTTACTTAAAGTTACAAGCTACATTTGTCATAGAAATTTGAATTTCCTTACCAACCACGTGATAATTATCTTGGGATGACCTCAATGATCTTATAATGAACTCAATCAGCTTTAGAAAAAAGTTAGCAATAGTTTGTTTTTCCCTGTGACTAGGTTTATGCCAGTAAACAATGTACAGTCTCATTCTCCTACATTATTCCTAGAATTTAACATTGGTACCAGGTTATGGTTTGCTTTGGTCTTTCTTTAATTCTGCCTTTAACTAAATGACCTTTTTGATCTGAAAACTCAAATTTGTTTTTATTATTACTATTTTTTCATCTCAAATAAATTTTCTCCTACTGTTTCATTTGACCAAATTCACTCTGAACTTTCATTCAGGAACTTTCTATGTACACAAACTCTTCTTCTGGATTGAGGCTCTATCTATCTATCTATCTATCTATCTATCTATCTATCTATCTATTTATTTATTTTCATTGCGATTGTTCAGATACCATACAATTATCCAAAGATCCAAAGTGTACAATCACTTGCCCCTGGGTACCGTCATACAGCTGTTCATCCATCACACTTAATTTTTGTTCAATTTTTAGAAACTTTTCATTACTCCAGACAAGAAATAAAGTGAAAGATGAAAAAAGAAAAAAAGAAAAGGAAACTCTAATCCTCCCCTATCCCTAACCATCCCCTCTCAATTGTTGACTCGTAGTATTGATATAGTACATTTGTTACTATTTATGAAACAATGTTGAAATACTACTAACTGTAGTATATAGTTTGTAACAGGTATATAGTTCTTCCCTATATGCCCCTCAATTATTAACTTCTAATTGTATTGTCATACATTTGTTCTGGTTCATGGAAGTGATTTCTAGTATTTGTACAGTTAATCATGGACATTGCCCACCATAGGATTCAGTTTTATACATTCCCATCTTTTGACCTCCAACTTTCCTTCTGGTGACATATATGACTCTGAGCTTCCCCTTTCCACCTCATTCACACACCATTCGGCGCTGTTAGTTATTCTCACATCTTGCTACCAACACCCCTGTTCATTTCCGAACATTTAAGTTCATCCTAATTGAACATTCTGCTCATACTAAGCAACCACTCCCCATTCTTAAGCCTCATCCTATATCTTGGTACCTTATATTTCATGTCTATGAGTTTACATATTATAATTAGTTCCTATCAGTGAGACCCTGCAATAATTGTCCTAATGTGTCTGGCTTATTTCACTCAGTATATTGCCCTCGAGGTTTTGTCATCAACCCATTTTTTTTTAATATGGTTTTGTTCACTAACCATACATTCCATCCCAAGTAAATAATCAATGGTTCTCTGCATGGTCATACATTTATGTGTTCACCACCTTCACCACTATCTATATAAGAGCATCTACATTTCTTCCACAAGGCAGGAGGGAGAGTCAAAGAAGGTAGAGAGGCAAAAGAAAAGGGAAAAAAAATGGCAGCTAGGAAGCAGCAAAAGGAAAAATAACCTTAAATCAAAGTAGAATAAAGACTCAGACAATACCACCAATGTCAAGTGTCTAACATGCCTCCCCTATCCCCTCCTCTTATCTGCATTCACCTTGGTATATCACCTTTGTTACATTAAAGGAAGCATAATACAATGATTCTATTAGTTACAGTCTCTAGTTTATGCTGATTGCATCCCCCCCCCCCAATGCCTCCCCACTTTTAACACCTTGCAAGGTTGACATTTGCTTGTTCTCCCTCGTAAAAGAACATGTTTGTACATTTTATCACAATTGTTGAATACTCTAGATTTCACCAAGTTACACAGTCCCAGTCGTTATCTTTCCTCCTTTCTTGTGGTGTCTCACATGCTCCCCACCTTCCTCTCTCAACCGTATTCATAGTTACCTTTGTTCAGTGTACTTACATTGTTGTGCTACCGTCTCCCAAAATTGTGTTCCAAACCATGCACTCCTGTGTTCTATCACCCTGTAGTGCTCCCTTTAGTATTTCCTGTAGGACAGGTGTCTTGTTCACAAAGTCTCTCATTGTCTGTTTGTCAGAAAATATTTTGAGCTCTCCATCAAATTTGAAGGACAGCTTTGCTGGATACAGGATTCTTGGTTGGCGGCTTTTCTCTTTCAGTATCTTAAATATATCACACCACTTCCTTCTTGCCTCCATGGTTTCTGCTGAGAGATCCGCACATAGTCTTATTAAGCTTCCTTTGTATGTAATGGATAGCTTTTCTCTTGCTGCTTTCAGGATTCTCTCTTTGTCTTTGACATTTGACAATCTGATTATTAAGTGTCTTGGCATAGGCCTATTCATATCTCTTCTGCTTGGAGTACGCTGCGCTTCTTGGATCTGTAATTTTGTCTTTCATAAGAGATGGGAAATTTTCATTAATTATTTCCTCTATTATTGCTTCTGCCCCCTTTCCCTTCTCTTCGTCTTCTGGGACACCAATGATACGTACATTATTGTACTTTGTTTCATCTTTGAGTTCCCGGAGACATTGCTCATATTTTTTCATTCTTTTCTCCATCTGCTCCTTTGCATGTAGGCTTTCAGGTATTTTGTTCTCCAGTTCCTGAGTGTTTTCTTCTGCCTCTTGAGATCTGCTGTTGTATGTTTCCATTGTGTCTTTCATCTCTTGGGTTGTGCCTTTCATTTCCATAGATTCTACTAGTTGTTTTTTTGAACATTTGATTTCTGCCGTATACATGCCCAGTGCTTCCTTTACAGCCTCTATCTCTTTTGCAATATCTTCTCTAAACTTTTTGAATTGATTTAGCATTAGTTGTTTAAATTCCTGTATCTCAGTTGAAATGTACATTTGTTCCTTTGACTGGGCCATAACTTTGTTTTTCTTAGTGTAGGTTGTAATTTTCTGTTGTCTAGGCATGGTTTCCTTGGTTATCCAACTCAGGTTTTCCCAGACCAGAACAGGCTCAGGTCCCAGAGGGAAGAAGTATTCAGTATCTGGTTTCCCTGTGGGTGTGTCTTAGAAAATTGCTCCACCCTTTGATGCCTCAGGTCACTGTGCTTTTCTGCCCAGCAGGTGATGCCTGTTAGCCCATAATTCTTGACTGGTGTGAGGAGGTATGGCCGTGTTCCCCCAGGCTCTGGGGTCTGGTTCTGAATGGAGAGGGCTCCACCCCTTTCCTCCTAGAGAAGACAGACCCCTCAGGTGAAGGTCATTAGCATTTCAATGGTCTCCCTCTCTGCTTGTGCTGTCTCCACCCTTCTCTGAGTCACAGCCCTGGAAACTGGAAATGACTGGGGCTTTCTCCACTGAGCCAAAAAAGAAACAGATAGTCCCCTTCAGACCCAGTCCAAGGCAACCCTCCGGCTCTCCCAGGTCAGTCGTCACCCAAAGCCTCTGTCTGTTTTTTGGGGATGCGTACCTGTAGTGAGCAGTTCACACTCGCTACTTAAAACCCCAGTTGGAGCTCAGCTGAGCTGTATTCGCTTGCTGGGAGAGAGCTTCTCTCTGGCACCAAGAGGCTTTGCAGCTCGGGCTATGGGGGAGGGGGTCTCACGACTTGGTTCCTCAGGTTTTACTTACAGATTTTATGCTGTGTTCTCGGGCATTCCTCCCAATTCAGGTTGGTATATGATGAGTGGATGGTCTCGTTTGTCCCCCCGCAGTTATTCTGGATTATTTACGAGTTGTTTCTGGTTTTTTGTAGTTGTTCCAGGGGGACTACTTAGCTTCCACTCCTCTCTATGCAGCCATCTTGCCCTCCTTGATAAGGCTCTATTTTTTATTTCTTTTATTTTATTTCACCTCTCATAAATTAAGTCACTTTTTACTCTGAATTAAATTCTGATTCTGAGTCACTAATTTAGGTTTCTAAAGTATCCATCCTGCTATTCTGTGCTTCTATTTTTTAAAAATCATTGTTAACATTTTTATTTCCAGTGTAAAAACACAATGTTCAAACAAAGTCATTTGTATGTGTCAAGGTTTTACTTCACTCATTGAGAAGACCATCGAGAAGACAGAAGAGCTGGAAAAGAATGCCAAAACAAGATTAAGTTAGACATAAGGGTGGTTAACTTTTTACAGGAAATAAAATCTTATCCCTTTGGGGTTAACTTCTCTACTGGGCTATAAAATATAACAACTTGCTGTTTTTTGCAAGTTAACCTCAAACTTTACAGAACCTTATAACTAAACCATTTGCAGTTGCATCAGTTGTGGATTGTCAGTAAACTATACTATGACAAGTAAATTACAGTTCCCTAAGAATCAGATAAGGGTCAGCAGACTTCTTAGAAAATGTGCTAGCATGGGAAAAAAAGTGCTCATTATCCTGCCTCTTCTGAGATTGGGATAAATTTTTTTATACTAGGAACTCTTGTTTTCAAATCACTCACGATTGCAAACCTTGGATGCTTTCTCCATCTGCTCTATTGATTAAATGGATTATTCTTGCCTCTAGTCCCTGTTATCATCCAGGAGATGTTTGGATAGTTATAGTGGAGGGTGGGCCGGCAGATGTAAGGAGCAGTAAATCCTTCACAAACTCATGCGGGGTTCCCTTTTGTGTAGTGGAAGTGGGAGACTGGAGTGTTTTCTCTGTGCTTTCACCAGCTTAATTTTCTTCTATGACTCCTTGATGTTTCAGCTATGTAGGTGGGACTTTTTTTGTGTCCTTTTAGCAGGAAATTAGAAGAAGGGAGAAAAATGACTGCATTTTTATAATTATAAACTTGTATCTCCTATTCCAAAATAACCATGGATTTTCCTCATTTTCCCCCAAAGATATTAAAAATCTGTCATTTAGAAGTCTATTATGATCATTATCTTTCTTGGCTACCAAAAATTTCAAAAGGACATTGTCATTTTATTTCAGGGTTTCCAATACTTCTGTTACCCTAACCTATGTTAGTTTTTATTGGTCAGAATTAAGGCTAAATGGCTTTCTACTTCCTTCTGAGATTAAGTTACAGTTCATTAAGGCATTCACCCATTTTAAAATCTGATTAAATCAATGGAAACTTTTTGTCAGAAAACTGCATAAAGTTATCCATACATAATATTGTACATAATTTCAGAGGACTCAGAACCCCTCTTTTGAAACTAAGTTTAAGAAAACTAATTCTGGAGGCAAGAATGTGCTCCTACCAACATCTCAAGGTGACAAAACAAGGTAATTATATCTATCTATAAGGTGGCAAAAATAGACTTTAAGGTAGCAATAGTTCTTATACTATCTCCATTTTGCAGAGTGACAAAACGACTTGCCTTTTGGAAAAACCCCAAGACATGTGGTTAAAGTCTTTCCACTGGAAAAATTCAGCTCAATTTATTTTGCACCATGTACAAAAAACTGAATACAGAAAACTTAAGAAACAGGTTATTTTTTGTTTGTTGTGTTTTGCTAAAAGGATTTAATTGCATTTAATTTTCTATCCCTTCAGTACTTGACTTGGATAATAAAGTGAGAGTTTTATTTTAAGTGTATGAAGCCTAATCTGAGTATCTTCTGCCAATTTTCACTGACATGCTTGTCCACAGTGGAGGAAGTGGTGGCTCTGTGAGAGACCTGACTTGTCAGAGGAAGAATGCTTTCCAAACAGAGCATCTCCTCATTTTGTTTTGCCAAACTACATGATAAGGAAGGATCAGTCTGAGAACAGTGGCAGCAAATGGGCAAGAGTTAAATTGGATGCAAACCCCCCAGAAAAGGCAGGATGAATGGCAATTAATCTGGGAGGCATCAGGGCAGTGTCTGCTATGATTATATAAATACATAGAAAAAATGATGGGACCATGGGGTAGGAAGTAATCCGGAGGCCGGGTACAGAGGTAGAAGGCAAGTCAGGGAGAGATGCTGGGCAATAGTGTGGGAGGGAGGGGAGAAGGGACCAGCAAGGGCTGCGGAGGATGTCTCAGTAGAGCTGTTGTGCCTCACAGCCCAGAACCTCCATCCTCAGGGCAATCTGGTTAACCCAGCTCTGGGGGTGAATTCTAAGGTATCGAGTCAGTAGTGGTGGGTCTAGGGAGTTCACCACAGGTGTGACGGAGTCTTGATTTCCCTGAAAAACCTGAAAGAGGAAAGATAGCATTTATCAGTTGTCTGATAGGAAAAAATTATGTTTATATCCTGCCCTAGGCTCCTTAAATCCATTAACCTCCTACTCTGTCAGTCACACACAACGTGGCCCCACACCCTCTTTGGCATCCATCACAATGCTCGCCAGAAAGTGCTGACTCCTTTCTCTAGTTGGGAAATCCATGCTGCTAGTACTCCAGGATTGACCCCAACTCCCACACATCTGGGTCTGGGAAAGATGGTGTGACATCTAGGATTAAAATAGCACCTTGCCTGCCTGATGTGGAAGCCTTTATTGCAGTTATGTCTTACATTTGGAATGTTATTAGTCATATAAGATAGTTCCACACATACAGGTAGCAACAAAGAAAAGTAGGCAATCCAGGGTAGCCTGGGGACTTCAGCAGAAGGGGATGCCAAGGGGAGAAAGAAGAGGGAAGAGAGTCTAAGACTCGAGGCAGCTTGCCACTCAGGGTTCGGAAGTAAGTTCACCTATTGAGAAAATGAAAGTCTGAAAATTTTAAAAATGTAATTCAGGGCAACTCTGAAGCCTTGCACTGTTTTGTGGATTCCAAATGAAAAGAATAAGCAGGAATCTTGGAAAAACAAGAACAGCATGAACGGGACAGTTATACTGATGATATACAGAAGATCTCAATGTAATTCGAGTGAAAAGAGATAATCCACCACAATAATGGGCAAGAAGTGGTTAAACTGCAACAAAAGGGCTCCTGCTTCCTGGGGCTATTAGACTCAGTTTCACTCCAGATTCCAAGTGGAAGGGCACTTTTCCTGGTAAATGGGATATGAAATAACACTGATCTTACACAGAGAGTTCAGCCACCAGAATACAAGAAGCTTGGGCCGTCTTTCGTACTTGTGCTACTTTTTCTCTAGGTTCCCAACCTGGCTGCTTACTGGAATCACTGGCAGAGCTTTTTAAAAATACTGGTGCATGGGCTCTACCCCAAAGATTCTGATTTAATTCATCTGAGATGGGGCCCATGCATTCTTCCAGTTGCTTGTGTGAAAAATTTTGGAGTCATCCTTGACTTCTCTTTCTCTCACACCCCAGTACAATCCATCAGCAAATCTGGTCACTTCTATCTTCAAAGACTATCCAAAATCTGACCTCTTCTCACCCCCCTCCAATGATACCACCTTGGTTCAAGCCATCACCACGTCTCACACTTTCTTTTATTCATCTTCTTTTTATCCCTTGGGTCTCAGTTTAAATGTCACCTCTTTAGAGAGCTCTTCTCCATCACCTCTGTTTATTCTCAACTTCAACTTGCCGTTTCCTTTGTAACTTCTAATATCTTCTTGTTTATCTGTTTACATGTTTATTGGCCATTCTGTCTTCCTATCAAATGTCAATAATTCCATGAGGGCAAAGACCTTGGTCAGTGCTGTATCCTGAGCTCACAGAATATATAACATAATATACATATATGGCAAATTATCTCCTAAACATTTTTGAAGTAACTTTTGGGTGTTTCATACAACTTTTTGAAAAACAAAGAAGATGTGCAAGGTCTGAACACAGGGCAGGGAACAGCTCATTAAGGTCCCTGTTTTGAGATTCCTCAACAAATGTTTATGATAGATTTGAAGGCTTTTACATCTTTTGTTAGACTTATTCCTTGTTGCTATTTCCCCCAATATTTCTCTGGAAAAACACCTGGAGAAAAGTTGAAAGACCAATACAGTGAATACCCTTCCTTAAATCCTTTACCTAGATTCACCAATTGTTAACATTTTGAGATATTTACTTTCTCCCCCCCCCCCACAACATGCATACACACACATACACACATGCACACACACTTTTTTTTGAATCATTTGAAGTTATAAACATCATGGCATTTTACCTGAGAATAAGGTGGTTTCTCTAGATAAAATACCATAATTATACTCAACCAATTTAATATTGCTACAACATTAACTAATATTTATAATTTTCCAGTTATCATAATGATATCATTTAAATATTTTTCTCTAATCCAGAATCTAATAAAAGATAACACATTATATTTATTTGTCATATCTCTTTAAGTATTCTTTAAGCTAAAACAGACACCCTAGTCTCTGGTCAGTTTTGTCTTTCATGACATTGACATTTTTTAAAAGTCCAGGGCAGTTGTGCTGTAGAATGTCCCACATTCTAAATTTGTGTGGCTGTTTTCTTATTATTAGATTTTGGTTAAACACTTTAAGTCAGAATACTGTGTGGGTCATGTGTTCTCCTCATGGCATCAGATCAGGGGACACTTGATGCCTGTTTGTCTTATTATTAATGATGCCAGATTGGTCACTTGATTAAGGAGGTGTCCACCTAATATCTCTATTATAAAGTTAACCATTTCCCTTTTCTAACGATCTATGGAGTGATACTTTGAGACTATGTAAATATCCTGTCCCCAAGAATCTTTCACCAAATGATTTTAGCATCCATTAGAAGTTCCTTACAAGTATCCAATATTATATTGATGGTTGCAAAATGGTTTTCCAATTTTGTCATTTCTTCTATATTTGTTAGTTGGAATTCTCACATAGAAAAAAATCTATGTCACCCTTTAGTTTTTTTTACTATGATTATGGATCCCTGGATTCTTTTTTTAGTTCTTTGCATTACAACCCATCACCATCGTTATTCATTTTGATGCTCAAATTGTCTCAAATTTGCCCTTAAAACAGCTTTAAATCAGTTCCTATGTTCTTTTTTTAATTTTATATTGTGGTGACATAAATACAACATAAAATTTCCCATTTTAATCACTGTCAACTATGCAATACAATGGTATTAATTACATTTACAATGTTATGCTACCATCACCACATCCATTACCAAAACATTTTCAACACCCCAAAAGAAACTCTGTACCTATTAAGCAATAACTACCCATTTCTAGTTCCCCACTAGGCCCTGGTAACCTGTAATCTACTTTCTGTCTCTATGAATTGGCATATTCTAGGTATTTCATATATGTTGAATCACACAATACTTGTCATTATGCCTGGCTTATTTCACTACATATGATGTCTTCAGGGTTCATCTATGTTGTAGTATGTATCAGGACTTCATTCCTTCTTACTGCTGAATAATATTCCATTATATATATATATATATATATATATATATATATATATACACACACACACAAACACACACACACACACCATATTTTGTTTATCAGTTCATCTGTTGATGGACGCTTGGACTGTCTCCATCTTTTGGCTATTGTGAATAATGCTGCTATGAATATTGGTGTAAAAATATCTGTTCAAGTCCCTGCTTTCAGTTCTTTTGGGTATATACCTAGGAGAGGAATTGATGGGTCATATGGTAGTTCATTCTTAGCTTTCTGAGGATGTGCCAAACTGTTTTCAACAGCTGCTGCACTATTTTAATTCCCAGCAACAATGTACAGAGATTGTTATTTCTCTGCATCCTTGCCAACACTTGTTTTTCTGTTTTATTAATAATAGTCATCCATAGGTGTGAAGTGGTATCTCATTATGGCTTTGATTTGTATTTCTCTAATGTCTAATGATGTTGCATATCTTTTCATGTGCTTATTGGCCATTTGTATACCTGCTTTGGAGAAATGTCTACTTAAATTCTTTGCCTGCTTTTAAATTGGGCTCTTTGTCCTTTTATTCTTAAGTTGTAGCCATTTTAAAATATATTTTGGATATTAGACACTTATCAGATGGATGGTTACCAAATATTTTCTCCCACTCTGTAGGTTTTCTTTTCACTTTCTTGGCAGTGTCCTTTGATGCACAAAATTTTTACTTTTGATGAAGTCCAATTTATCTATTTCTGTATCTATATCAGGGTTCTCCTTGGAAACAGAATCAATGAGAGATGTCTCTGATTATCAAATTGTAAAAGTGACTCACGCAACTGCGGGAGCGCACAAGTCCGAATTCTGCAGAGCCGTCAACAAGCTGTCAACTCCAAGGGAGATGTCCGAGGAACTCCTCGGGAAACAAACTGACAACTTTGACGAACTCCTCAGGAAACAAACCGGCAACCTCGACTAGCTCCCCAGTATATGCTTCACTGAGAAGCCAAAGAAGTGAAGGTTCTCTAACCGTCCATCTTATAAGCCTCCAACTGATCACCAGGACCAAATCCAGCCAATTGCGTTCTCTCATTGTTGAAGTCACGCCCCTTGATGAGTCATCAGTCAGCCGCAGTCAATTGACTGATGATCCAACAAACCAGCCCGTTGGTTTATTAACCAGCCTCAAATATCCTCACAGCAATCGTCAGGCCAGTGCCCGCTTGACCAGACAGCTAGGCCACCTAGCCAAGTTGACACATGAACCCAACCATCACAGTCCACCCCTTGTCAACTTGGCAGTTGTACACATCACCTAAAACCATACCTTCAATATGAACGTTACAGCTTATGCCTTATGATAAGGGGATAAGACAGAGAAGAAAGCAAAAATATTTTCTTTACAGACAAATACAAACATAATCATAACAAAACGAGGAGGAAATATTCATGTCATCATAGTCCTCGTTTCTGTAACTGGTCACATGGCCGTAGTTCATATTTATCACTACCTTCTTCCACTACCCATCCCATGTTCCCTTTACCCTCAGCAAGCACTTCAGCTGGCCGTGGTTCTTTGCCTGGTGGGGTGACCCAAACCTTCATTCCTGAAGTTTCTTGGCCATTGGTAGTCCTGCCTGGATTGGGTTGTTGCAGTTTTCCATTGACTTGAATCACGGGGCATGGTAGTACTAAGAGACGCCCCAGGGGATCTCCTGTATGCCAGGAAAACTCTTCTTTACTTCCATTGTGTAGTTGCAGTGCTATTTCCCCTTGACAGTCAGGATCAATCACCCCAGCCAGTACAGTAATCCCCTTCCTTGCCTGTTGATTCAGAGGCATAAGAAGCCCAAAGTGGCCAGGTGGCAGTCTTAACTTCCAGTTCAATGGGATTATTGTTGTGTTTCCTGGTGAAAGCACTCTTCCTTTTGGAACAAAGACTTGTAGACCAGCAGAGCTTAAGGTTGCGGGGACAGGAAGCAAAAATTTCCCTAGTGGATCACTAGGAGTGATAGTGAGTGGTGCCACTCCTGGTTCCACCCCTTGATTCCTGGACCCATGAATCCTGGCTATGGGAGAGACAGCACCATAGAGTGGATGCTGATTCAGAGCATACACAGCCTCCTGGAGAACACTGCCCCAGCCCTGCAAGGTATTGCCACCTAGTTGGCGCCGTAATTGAGTCTTCAGCAGGCCATTCCACCGTTCTATCAACCCAGCTGCTTCTGGATGATGGGGAACATGGTAAGACCAGAGAATTCCATGAGCATGTGCCCATCCCCTCACTTCATTTGCTGTGAAGTGGGTTCCTTGGTCCGAAGCAATGCTGTGTGGAATACCATGACAGTGGATGAGGCATTCTGTAAGTCCATGTATCGTAGTTTTGGCAGAAGCATGTCGTGCAGGGAAGGCAAACCCATATCCGGAGTATGTGTCTATTCCAGTAAGAATAAATCGCTGCCCTTTCCATGATGGAAGTGGTCCGATGTAATCAACCTGCCACCAGGTAGCAGGCTGATCACCCCGAGGAATGGTGCCATATCGGGGACTGAGTGTGGGTCTCTGCTGCTGGCAAACTGGACACTCAGCAGTGGCTGTGGCCAGGTCAGCCTTGGTGAGTGGAAGTCCATGTTGCTGAGCCCATGCATAACCTCCATCCCTACCGCCATGACCACTTTGTTCATGAGCCCATTGGGCAATGACAGGAGTTGCTGGGGAAAGAGGCTGATTGGTATCCACCAAACGGGTCATTTTATCTACTTGGTTATTAAAACCTTCTTCTGCCGAAGTCACCCTCTGGTGAGCATTCACACGGGACACAAATATTGTCATTCTTTTTTGCCCACTCAGAAAGGTCTAGCCACATATCTCTTCCCCAGACTTCTTAGTCACCAATTTTCCAATCATGTTCCTTCCAAGTCCCTGACCATCTAGCCAAACCATTAGCAACAGCCCATGAATCAGTAAACAAATGCACTTCTGGCCAGTTCTCCTTCCAAGCAAAGTGAACAACCAGGTGCACTGCTCAAAGTTGTGCCTAATGAGAGGATTTTCCCTCACCACTGTCCTTCAGGGACATCTCAGAAAGGGCTGCAGTGCTACAGCTGTCCACTTTTGGGTGGTGCCTTCATATTGTGCAGAACCAACTGTAAACCAGGCTCGAGTTTTCTCTTCCTCAGTCAACTGATTATGAGGAACTCCCCAAGATGCCACAGCTGTGGGCTGGATCTGTCACAGAGCCTCATCTTGTTCTGGTTCCCACTCAAAGCTAGAAGCTTTTCTGGTCACTCTGTAAATGGGCCAGAGTACTACACCCAAATGAGGAGTATGTTGTCTCCAAAATCCAAAGAGGCCAATTAAGCATTGTGCCTCTTTTTTTGGTCATAAGAGGGACCAGATGTAACAGCTTATCCTTCACCTTAGAAAGGATGTCTTGACATGCCCCACACTACTGGACACTTAGAAATTTTACTGAGGTGGAAGGCCCTTGTATTTTTTGTTCAATTTATCTCCCATCCTCTGCCTCTCAAATACCTTACCAATAAATCTATAGTAGTTGCTACTTCTTGCTCACTAGGTCCAAATAACATGATATCATCTATATAATGGACCAGTGTGCTGTCTTTGGGAGGGAGAAATGATCAAGGTCCCTGTGGACAATATTATGACATAGGGCTGGGGAGTTGATATACCCCTGAGGTAGGACAGTAAAGTATACTGCTGGCCTTGCCAGCTGAAAGCAAGCTGTTTCATGTGGTCCTTACTAAAAGCCATTGAGAAAAAAAGCATTTTCCAGATCAATAGTTGCATCCCAGGTACCAGGGAATGTGTTGATTTGCTCAAGCAATGATACCACATCTGGAACAGCAGCTACAATTGGAGTCACCACTTAGCTAATCTTACAATAATCCACTGTCATCCTCCAAGACCTGTCTGTTTTCTGCACAGGCCAAATAGGAGAGTTGAATGGGGATGTGGTGGGAATCACCACCCCTGCATCCTTCAAGTCCTTAAGAGTGGCATTAATCTCTGCAATCCCTCCAGGAATCCGGTATTGCTTCTGGTTCACTATTTTGCTAGGCAGGGGCAGTTCTAGTGGCTTCCACTTGGCCTTTCCCACCATAATAGCCCTCACTCCAGGAGTCAGGGAAGCAATGTGAGGATTCTGCCAGTTGCTGAGTATGTCTATTCCAATTATGCATTCTGACACTGGGGAAATAACCACAGAATGGGTCTGGGGACCCACCGGACCCACTGTGAGATGGACCTGAGCTAAAACTCCATCAATCACCTGACCTCCATAAACCCCAACTCTGACTGGTGGACCAGAGTGATGTTTGTGTCTCCGAGAATTAATGTCACTTCTGAACCAGTGTCTAATAATCCATGAACTATCTGATCATTTTTTTCCCCAATGCACAGTCACCCTGGTAAAAGGCTGTAGGTCCCCCTGGGGAAGGCTGGGAGGAAGATTAACAGTATAAATTCTTAGCAGTGTAACAGGGTCCTTCCCCAAGGGTTCCCGGCCTTCCCTTCATTCAAGGGGCTCTGGATCTGTAAACTGTCTCAATCTGGGAATTGATTAAGGGGCTGTGACTCTCTGTTTTTGTAATTCAAGGGGGACTTTTTGTTCACGTGACCTAGAATTCTTCTGCCTATATAGTTCAAACAAGAATTTAGTCGATTGCCCATCTATTTTTGCTACTTGGTACTCCATGATCCACTAGCCAATGCCGTAAGTCTGCGAGTCATATTATTTTGATTGCTGCTTTGAGCCTGTTTTCCATTATGGTAGCTGTGCTGGTTTGAATGTATTGTGTCCCCCAAATGCCATTGTCTTTGTTATCTTGTGGGGCAGAAGTTTTGGTGCTGGTTGGATTTGCTTGGAATGTGCCCCCACCCAGCTGTGCATAATGATTCTGATGGGATGTTCCCATGGAGGCGTGGCCCCGCCCATTCAGGGTGGGCCTTGATTGGTGGAGCTATACAAATGAGCTGACTTGCGGGGGTGGGGAGAGGAAACAGAGTGCAGCTGGGGGTGATGTT
Source organism: Choloepus didactylus (assembly GCF_015220235.1). NCBI lineage: Eukaryota > Metazoa > Chordata > Mammalia > Pilosa > Megalonychidae > Choloepus > Choloepus didactylus. The sequence continues at coordinate 188,704,225 of NC_051334.1, read as the reverse complement.
TTGAAGAGGAGCAAGCTTGCTAGAGAGGAACTTCCTGGGAGAAAGACGTTTTGAGACCGCAGCTTTGGAGCAGACGCCACATGCCTTCCCAGCTAACAGAGGTTTTCTGGACGCCATTGGCCATCCTGCAGTGAAGGTACCCGATTACTGATGTGTTACCTTGGACACTTTATGGCCTTAAGACTGTAACTATGTGGCCAAATAAACCCCCTTTTTATAAAAGCCAATCCATCTCTGGTGTTTTGCATTCCGCAGCATTAGCAAACTAGGACAGTAGCCATATCCACCTTGTCTGTGGAGATTAACCTCAGCCACTTGGCTTCTACCGACTCGGGACCTGATTATCCCCATTGTGTTTAAGGATTCCAGCTCAGTGACAGCAGTTCCTACAGTAATATCTGACCTACAGAGAAGGGCGACTACAGAGCTCTTCAGGGATGATGGAGCTAGTCTCACAAATTTATTCCTTACAGTCCTGGTAAAAGGTGTGTCCTCTGGACATTCCAGGGCTGTGTGAGCAGGTCTTCCATGATAAATCCACTCTAACATTCCAATCTCTCTAAGCCTTTGAATCCCCTCCTCTACATTATCCCAGGGCAGTTCTGGCATTTCAACCTCCAGTAATGCTGACCACCTTTTGATCCATGCTTCAGCCAACCACCCAAACCGTTTAACACCCTTTCTAACCCCTCGAGCTACAACACTGAATGCAGAATCTCTGCTTAGTGGGCCCATATCAGTAAATTCAGCCTGATCCAACTCTATATTCCTTCCACCATTATCCCATACCCTTAATATCCATTCCCACACATATTCCCTGGTTTCTGTCTGTATAAATTGGAAAACTCATAGAGTTCTTTTGGAGTATAGCATACTTCCTCATGGGTCACACTTTGTACTTCACCCCTTGGGGCCCGTTGGGACTTTAGTCTAGTTATAGGTCCTGAAGCAAAGACTGGTGGTGTGGGTGGGTCATGAAAAGAATTAGAAGTATCCCTCAAGCCTTTTACCTCAGGACATTCTGTTGCAGTTTCATATGGTTGAAACAGCATTAATCTCTCCAGACAGAGGAGTGAGGGCTGCTTCCTCAGGGAATTAGCAGGGATTATTTCCTCAGGATTAGCAGGCACTGAAGGGTTAATCTCTTTAGGTGGACATTGGATGGCAGACTTCTCAGGGCAGACTGAATGTTGGGAAGCTGTTTCCTCAAAGCAGGCTGGAGGCTGGGAAGCTGTCTCCTCAGGGCAGACTGGAGGTGTGAGGGCTGTTTCCTCAGGACAGACCACTACGGGTGTATCTAACAAAGACTCAGCAGAATCCAGGGTCCGAGTGTCCTCACTGCCATTATTATCAATCCATATGTCCCCATCCCAAGTTTTCAAGATCTCCTTCTTTTCCAATCATTGCCTTCACTTTAAGGTAGACACCCTGCAAGTTTGAAATTTTAGTTTATGTTGTAAATCTGCTTTGCACAATGAGACTCTGGGTCCAGTTTTCAGAGATCTCAAGTCTGTGGTCACAGGAAATAAGATTTTCTTTCAGAACACACATAGAAAACTTTACATCTGTCATATGGCATTTAAGTTTCAAATTTGAAGCCTTCAGCTCATCCCTCCTATGACTTTATCCAGCATATCCAAGACAGCCAGACAAATCATTATTACCTTTTAACTCCAGAAACTCTGTGAAGGTGTCAAAAACACTGTCACCCGGAGGCTTGCCTCATACAAGAATATGATTAGGAGAATCAAACAGTGATATTTTGGGTATCTCCACTACCAACTCATGCCATGGCCTTTTCAGTGCCATCTTTGTTATTGGAAATAGAATCGTTAGTGCCTTTGAATCTAATCAGAGTAGAAAACCAATTATGAAAGCCCATTTTAAGATTCTGTTTCTCAAGAACCACTCCTGGTACCAAGTTGTATTAGTGGTCTCTAGGGAAACAGAATCAATGAGAGGTATCTATAGATGTGAGTATTTATAAAAGTGTCTCATGCAACTGTGGGGACGCATGGATCCAAATTCTGTAGGGCAGGATGCATGAGTCCAAATTCCATAGGGCAGGATGCATGAATCCAAAGTCTGTAGGGCCAGCAGTGAGCTGGCAACTCTGATGAAGGTCTTCAATGAAGTCCTCAGGAAACACTTCACTGGTCAGCCAAAGAAGAAGTGAACGTCCTCCTCTCTTTCTCCCTTAAAAAGTCTTCAACTGATTGGATTAAATCCAACTGATTGAAATCTCTTATTGCATAAGACATGCCCTTCATTGATGTGATCAGCCACAGATGCAGCCAATTGAGTGATGATTTAATAAATCAGCCTTCTGGTTTATTAACCAACCACAAATGTCCTTGCAGTAATGCTTAGGCCAATGCTTGCTTGACCAGATACCTGAACACCATCACCTCATCAAATTGACACATGAACCTAACCATCACAGTGATGAAGTCCAATTTGTTTATTTTTTCTTTTGTTGCTTTTTTCTTTTGGTGTCATATCTAAGAAGGTATTATCTAACCCAAGGTCACAAGATATACTCCTTTGTTTTCCTCTAACAGTTTTTATAGCTTTATCTCTTGCATTGCTGTTTTTTGGTCCATTTGACTTAATGTTTGTGTTTGGTGTAAGGAAGGGGTCCAAATTAATTTTTTCTGCTGAATAAACTATTCTTTCCCCCATTGAATGATCTTGGCACCCTTGTCAAAAGTCAATTGACCCCAGATGTGTGGGTTTATTTCCATATTCTCAAATCTATTCCAATTCTCCTAGATGCCTTATGTCAGTACCACACTTCTTGATTACTGTAGCTTTGTGGTAAGTTTTGAAATCTGGACTTGTGAATATTCCAACTTTGTTCTTCTTCAAGATTGTTTTGGGTATTGTACGGCCCTTGCATTTCCATATGAATTTTATGATTGCCTTATGAATTTCTTCCAAAAAAGGCAGTTGAGATTTTGGTAGGGATTGTATGTAATATATAGATAAATTTTGGGAAGGATCTTAACAATAATTGTCTCTTCCAATTCATGAAAATAATATGTCCCTTTTTTTTACATCTTCTTTTAATTTATCTCAGCAATGATCAGTTTTTAGTGTAACCATCTTTTACTTCATTTGTTTAAATTCATTCCAAGGTATCTTCTTTTTTATGTTATTGTGAATGAAATTGGTTTCTTAATTTTTATTTTCAGATTGCTAGTGTATAGAAATACAACTTATTTTTTTATGTTGATCTTGTACCCTGAAAGTTTGCTGAACTTGTCTGTTAGTTCTCATAGGCTTTTTTGTGTGGATTGCTTAGAATTTTCTATAGAAGTTCATGTCATTTGCAAATAAAGACAGTATTATTTCCTTCCTTTCCAATTCAAATGCTTCTAATTCCTTTTCTTTGAACTTATTGCACTCTAACTTCCAGTACAGTATTGAATAGTGGTGTCATGAGTGGACCATTCTTAACTTGTTCCCAGTCTGAGGGTGAAAGCCATTCACTCTTTTCACCACTATGTATGTTTGCTTAGCTATGAACTTTTCTTTAGATACCCTTCATTAGGTTGAGGAAGGTGCTTCCTATTGCTAGTGGTTGAGAATGTTTTTATCATGAAAGGGTTAGTGGATTTTGTCAAATTTCCCTTTTCTGCATCTGTTACATGATCATGTGCTTTTTGTCCTTTATTTAGTTAACACAGTGTATTGTACTTATTTTCAGGTGTAAACTAATCTTGCATCCTGGGATAAATCCCATTTGATCATGGTTGTATAATCCTTTTGAAATTTGATAATTTGGCTTGTTAATATTTGTTAAGAATTTTTGCATCTATATTATGAGGAATGCTGAACTGTAGTTTTCTTTTAAATTTATTGAGACTTGTTTTATGGCCTAATATATGGTCTGTATTGGAGAATGTTCTATGTGCCCTTGAAAAGAACATGCATTCTACTGTAGTTGGCTGGTGTGCCAGTTTGAATATATTATGTCCCCCAGAAAGAACCATGTTCTTTGATGCAGTCTTGTGGGGGGCAGACATATTGGTGGGATTAAGTTGGAACGTTTGGATTAGGTTGTTTCTGTGTGAAGTGCGCCCCACCCAACTGTGGGTGATAACTCTGATTGGATAGTTTCCATGGAGGTGTGGCTCCATCCATTCATCATGGGCCTTGATTAGTTTACTGGAGCACTATATAAGCTCAGACAGGAGTGAGCTTACTACAGCCAAGAGGGACACTTTGAAGAATGCACAGGAGCTGAGAGAGGAGCTGCAGTTTACAGAGACATTTTGGAGATGGCCTTTGAAACAGACTTTTGCTCTGGAGAAGCTAAGAGAGGATAAATACCCCAAGAGCAACTGAGAGTGACATTTTGAAGAGGAACTGCAGCCTAGAGAGGAACCTCCTTGGAGAAAGCCACTTTGAAACCAGAACTTGGAGCAGACACCAGCCACATGGCTTCCCAGCTAACAGAGTTTTCCAGACACCATTGGCCATCTTCCAGTGAAGGTACCCAATTGTTGATGCATTACCTTGGACACTTTATGGCCTAAAGACTGTAACTGTGTAACCAAATAAACCCCCTTTATAAAAGCTAATCCATTTCTGGTATTTTGCATCCTGGCAGCTTTAGCAAACCAGAACAGACTTTGGTACCAGGAGTGGGGTGCTAGTGCTGTTGAGTTTGCAAATACCAAACATGTTGGAGCAGCTTTTAAATGGATATGGGAAGATTCTGGAAGAATTGTGAGAAGCTTGATAGAAAAGGCCTAGACTGCTATGAAGAGACTGTATGTGGAAATATGGACTCTAAAAATACTTCTGATGAGGCCTTAAGCAGAAATGATGAATGTGATGTTGCAAACTGGAAGAAAGGTGATCCTTGTTTTAAAATGGCAGAGAATTTGGCAAAATTGAATGCTGGTGTTGGATGGAAGACAGAATTTGAAAGTGACAAGCTGGGATACTTGGCTGATGAGATTTTGAAACTAGAAGTTGGAGATACATCATGCCTTCTCCTTGCAGCTTACAGTAAAATGCAAGTGGAAAGAGATAAACTTAGAAGTGAACTCTTGGGTTCAAAGATACCAGAAACTGATGGTTTGGAAAATGCTGGGCTCCAAGGGGGTAGAACCCCAGAAGCTACAGCCTCACATGAGAATTTAACCAAACATGGAACCTGACCACCATTTCAGTACAAGCCAAAATTGGAGATGGAGTTATCCAGAAAGGATTTGTGGAAAGTCCTATTGTCTGATGGCTTTGACCCCTGTGTGCTTCATGCAAAGCCAACAGAATTTTTGCAAGATCTTTATAGACAGAGCCGTTGCCAGTCTAGACTGGAGGAGACAGACAAGGAACAAATTGAAGGAAAAATTTCTTTAAAGACAGAGCCATGGAGGTTGAGGTCTGGAGTCAAGAGGTCTCAGGGTGGGAGAGTGGAGTAGCCCACACACATGGAAAGCTGAGTTTGCCCTGGAGGTCGAGGGTGGACCTTCTGCCTCAATGTTCCTGAAAGGTGTTGCCACCTCAGGCCTCAAAAAGGGTGGAGCGCATTCCCAGGGGACTAGGGAGAGCCTGGCTGCCACCCCACTGTTCTGAAGGGATTGAGCATGTGCCCCAAAGATGGAAGAGAATCCAGATGCTTCCCCAATGTTTGAGGAGGATGGGGCCGAGAAGATGGTTTCTCCAACGTGTGGATATGTTGGAGCACTCAACCCAGCATTTGGAGAGAAAAGGGCTGCCACAAAGGCCCTTAGGAAGGATTAGACTCCTGCTCTCTCAAGCCCCAAGATAGAACATCATTCTGTAAATGACTCTCAGACTTTGAAATCTAATGGAGTTTGTCCTGCAGGTTTTAGGAACTGTTTTGATCCTGTTAACCCTGTTTTCCTTTCAGTTGCTCCTTATGTCAGTGGGAATGTTTACCCTATGACTGTCCCTCCTTTGTATATTGGAAGCAGATAACTTGTTCTAAATTTCACAGGTACAGAGCCAGAGGAGAATTTTGCTTTTGGACAGACCATGCATGTAACTGATTTTGATGGGATCTTGTACTTATTGTTACTGAAAGGATTTAAGTTTTGTGATATTGTGGTGGGATGAATGTATATTGTATATGGAAAGATCATGTCATTTTGGGGTCCAGGGGGTGGAATGTGCTAGTTTGGATGTATTATGTCCCCCTAAATGCCATTATCTTTGATGCAGTCTTGTGTGGGCAGGAAACATATCAGTGTTGATTGGGTTGGAGACTTTTGAATGGATGTTTCTGTGGAGATGTGAACACTCAATTGTGGGCAATATCTTTCACTGGATAATTTCCATGGAGTGTGGCCCTGCCCATTCAGTATGGGCCTTGATTAGTTTACTGGAGCACTATATAAGCTCAGACAGAACGATTCAGCTTGCTACAGCCAAGAGGGACACTTTGAAGAATGCACTGGAACTGAGAGAGGAGCTTCAGCTTACAGAGACATTTTGGAGATGGCCGTTGAAAGCAGTCTTTTGCTCCAGAGAAGCTAAGAGAGGAAAAATGCCCCAAGAGCTACTAACAGTGACATTTTTGAGGAACTTCAGCCTAGAGAGGAACATCCTGGGAGAAAGTCATTTTGAAACCAGAACTCTGGAGCAGATGCCAGCCACATGCCTTCTCAGCTAACAGAGGTTTTCTGGATGCCATTGGCCTTCCTTCAGTGAAGGCACCTCATTGTTGATGTGTTACCTTGGACATTTTATGGCCTTAAGACTGTATCTTTGCAACCAAATCAACCCCCTTTTTTAAAAGCCAATCTATTTCTGGTATTTTGCATCCAGCAGCATCAGCAAACCAGAACAATGCCCTTTGGCGACAAGACTGAATTATGAAGTATTTTAGAAATTCTTACCTTCTCTTCAACTTACCAACAGTGTGTCTCCAATTTCTCCATAAAGTAAAGGTCCCAGGATTCCTGATTCATTTGAATAGGTTCATGAATCTTAAAGGTTTCATCTTTATATGCCATAAAACGAACTTTTTGTACTTCCTACCAATCGGCTGAGTGCCATTGTTCAAATATTGACTTTTATAACTTCTGTATGAGAGGCAAAATGATGAGGGGTTGGAATGAAAAATTCTAAATAAAGGACAGGTAGCTGAAAACCACCTCTAAAACAGCTGGTATGATTTAATCAAGAAAGGAGCAAGTGAAAAATAAATGCATTCCTCATGTTTAGCTATATTTATTTCCATACATGTTAATGCCCCTGTCATAGGATTCCATATCTGTACCAAACCCTAAATATGGCTTAAGGATTTGTTGTTTTGAATAACCAGAAAAAACCCTCTGAGTAAAAAGGTGCTTACCTGTCAGTTGGTGTGAGAACTGCAGGAGCATAGTCCCAGTCCTCCTCTTCAGCAGCAATATAATGGACCCAAGTTTTAGGATGCTTCTTTGCCACTGAGCTAAGTAGGATAAAGGAAGGAGAATTGTCATCATCAAATCTGAGCATGTCCATGTCAGAATCATAAAGGTCATCATCATAATCTCTCTCTTCATTATTTTTCATCCATACTTGTGGTTCCTCTGGGCAGCTATCTACCTTGACATAAGCTTCCATGCCATCTGGAGTCAGACAAAACAAATCAAACAATGTCAGATTTCTACAAAGCTTTCTTGTCTTAACTTCTATGACTTCATTCTCTCCATCAGGAATTCAAGGTCCTCTGTCTAAAGTGCTCACAAAACCTCTCTTCCTCTACGATGCCTCATTTCCACCTCATTTATCCCTTATCCACCTCCCCTCACTCTAACACAGACATCTAACTAAACATTCACAAGTACTGCTAATACTCAAACCTTCTCATACTTATGGTAAAATCTTTACTCTGGAAACTAGAAACTAGGGTATCTCTGTTGAGGACTGATATATAATACCACTTGATACAATTCATTATGTTCCTGTTCACTGCCTAGTGAATTCCATTAAAAGTAGAGCTGGATATTTATTTACAAACCCAATTTTTAAGATCCAAAGATATTACCATATTGATGTAAAGAGATATGACAAAACAGCAGGAACTGGCCAAGGTCCATCAAGAGTGTCTGAGCAGTAAGGAAAGTTATTGGTGAGATCTCCAAGGAGGCCTGGCAATGGTTCCTCACAAGAAATGTGTGGCCTTCAAGGAAAATTGAGTGTACTTCTGGGGTGGTGCCCATTCCAATCACATGCCAATAGACTGATTTCCTGTGGCATCCAATCAGACCGTATATTAGAAATAAGAGTTATGGCTAAGAAGTAGATAATTTGAAATGGAAAACACTTGCTTGGACAGGATGGACAAGTCGACCTTACAAATTTTGGAAACAAACTTTCCAAGGACATTGGGGCACTGTCAAACCAAGGTCACCAATGACTGTCATGCTGCTAGATAAAATGGATATTTTTCAGCATCCATCTGCACCTATTGACCATTTAATCCTTTTTGAAACTCCTCCATTGCCTCTGCACCAACACCTCTTTGGGTTTTGTTCCTCTATTTCTCAGACCGCTCCTTCTTCTGTCTCCTTGCTGACCCCTCCTTCTCTGCCCATCCATTAAATGATGAGCATATCAGGTCTCAACCTTAGGCCTATTTCTTTTCAATCAATATTTTCTCCATGCAAAATCTCACCCATTCTCATGGTGTTAATGATCATCCCTAGCCTGATAACACATCTATTTCAGACTTCTCCCTGAACTCCAGATTCATATAACCAACCACCTCTCAACATCTCCACCTGGAAAGCTCATAAATCCCATATGCCCAAACCAAATTTGTGATCTTCATCACCTCATCCTTTTCCAGAGTTCCTTACTCAGTGAATTGCACCATCTTGCATTCAATTATGTGAATGTGAGTTATCCTCATTATCACATTCTCACTTCCCATATCCAATCCAAAACTAATCATGACACCATAATTAATAACAGCTAAAATTTACTGAGCATGTTTTTTGTGTCAAACACTGTCCAAATTACTTATAAGTTTCAACTTATTCACTCCTCACTATAACCCTATGAATGTAAAAACTATTATTATCCCTCTCTCATAGGAGAGGAAACTGATGCCCAGAGAGGATAATTAACTTACTCAGTATTTGAACTCAAGCAGCTGTAAATTTAGGTCCCACGCTAACTACTAGGCAACAGCTGTCTCTTACTTTGGCTCCTTAAGCTTTCAAATATATTTATTTTCTACCATCATTTCTACCACCACCTCCTAATCCAAGCTACCGTTATCTCTTGTCTGAACCACAGCTTCTTTACAGGTCTCCTCACATCTGGTCATACTCCCTTCCAAGTCCTAAACCTCCCAATTTCCTCTTTCTTGGTTTACTTGATACTTTAACCATAGTAAATATTCAAAGCCTTCTAAGGCCTTCTATTTCTGAAAATGTCTTTATTCTTCCCCCAAGGCTGATTCAGAGTTTGGCTATGAATTACTGGTTGAAAGTAATTTTTCCCTCAGAACTTTTAGGGTATTGCTCCATTATAGTGTTAGTGTAATTATCATTCTTTTGTACATGATCTGCTTCTCCCAGGGGAAACAAAGTATCTTTGCTTTATTTTTTGTGCTCTGAAATTTCACAATGATAATTTTTTGTGGAAGCCTTTTAAAAGAGTCTACTGAGCACTTTCAGTACTAAAACCCATATCTATTTCTTCACATTTTTCTTTTATCATTTTTGATTCTTTTTATTATTTTCTTTTAGCATAGATGTTTTAAAATAAATTCTAATCTCTTTTCTTTTTTTCTTTCTAGATTTTCTCCATTCTATCTGCTTACCTTCTATTGAGTTTTTATTTTGACAATCGTATTTCTGATTTCTATGAGTGCGCCTTCTTCTAGTTGTTTCTTTTCATAGAATCCTGTTATTGGTTTATGGATGCAGTATCACCTTGAATATTTATGAAAATATTATTCATAGTTTTTGACAAGTTCTTTCTGTTCTAAGTATTATTTCTCTTCTGAGCTTATTTTTCTTTGTTTATATTTGCATATCTCTTTCATATTTCATGCTTTCCTTAAATTTCTGGTCATCCTTGCTTGACCACTCAGAGTTAAGCAAAAGAAAAGAGAAATATGATTGTGAGTTCTATGTATATGGGCAGGCATTATTTTCAGGTGATTGGAAGACCTCCAGAGGCCAATTCAGTGGGTTTTTCTCTGGGGTACTGAGTTGTCTGAGGTGTTTCAAAGAACAGAGTTCTGGCAGTAAATTCAGAAAATTCTAAGGGTTCTTGAGCAAGCCTGTACCTACCTGGCAGAGACCTATTTACATAGCCATTCACTGTGTGCATTTTAGGCCAGGGCCTAGAAGATGAGAATCCAGAGGCTGTGTCAAGGAGCCATTCTTTTCTGAATGCCAACTTTTCCCTGGTGAGAAAGGAAGCACAGATAGAGCCAGGTAAGTTCTATCTCACCATTGACTCTCTCTCTCTACTTCCATCCCTCTTACATGCTAAGAAATTTTTCAGTAAAGTAGGCACAGATGACATATCCTTCAAAATCAGTAAGAGGAAGAGAAGACAATTACCAAAAGGTAGACATTTCTTGCTCAAACTTATTATCCCTCCTTAAATTTGTCCATGATAGCAGTGGGAAGAGATAACAATAACTCCTAATTAGGAGAAGGAAGAATATTGGTTAGTTTGAGCCATGAGGGTTTCATTTTATTTATTAGCTGTTTTATTTAAAAGGAAGCAGATGAAAATTATCCTGGGAGAAGGGCTGTTGTTCAGTCCCTTTCTTAATTGCTTCATTCCAGCTTGTAGTAATGAAACCTAGAAACTGAAAGTTTCCCAACCTCCTCTCTGAAATTAATAAGAACTGAAACACTGGAAATTATTATTGGACAGCTTCTCCTTAAAGTTAACCCTTTGTGTAAAGGACTGGCAGCTAATGCTGATAACTTCTGAAGCACCCAAGACTCATTTGTTCATTCCTTCATACCCATATTTACTGAGCAATACTGAGCACTGGAAACTGATAACACAGAGAAGACAGAGCCTCTCCCTTCAAGGAACTTAAAGTCTAACCTGAATAAACAGGTCAGTTGACAATTATAATAAAGAGTTAAAAGTGATGCAATAAAGATGTAAACAGAAGGAAAATTATATGAAGTCAAAGAAGACAATATTAATTAAGTAGAAAATGATAATATAATGTGATAAGGAGTAAGCATAAGGTCTCTGGAAATATATAAAGCAGGCATCTAACCCAGACTGGATGTCATCATGAGGGAGGGAATGGCTGAAATGAGTCATCCTTAAAGGATAAGAAGTTTACCTGTTGTAAAGGAGGAGAAAGTCTTTTGAGGCAGAGAGAAAAGCATAAGCGAGGGTCTGGATGAAAAAAAAAAGCATGACATATTTGGGTGCTGCAAATTGTTCAGTGTTCCTGGAACCTGGAAGATGAGGCAGGGAAAGGAGCACAAGGATTGGATTATGCATCATTTTGTTAAGAAATTTGCATTTTACCTTTAGGATAAGTTATTGAAGGGTTTTAAAGACTGGAATGGCATGATCAGATTCACATTTCAGTATTTTCCCTCTGGTTGCTATAGTAATAATGGAATGACGAAACGAGAAAAGACACAAGACTAGTTGGGAGAGAGATGTTGGGGGCCTCAATTAAGAAGAAGGTAGTGTATGTGGATGAGAGGTAGAGAAGTAGACCATGATGTTGTTGTTGACAATATGATATTAGGAGGAGGAGGGAGAGGCAGAAGTACTAACTCTTTTGTTCTAAGTTTTTGCATGAAATCACTCTTTTAATCCTCACAACAATCTATGAAAAAAGTAGTATTATTATCTCAATTTTATATGAGGAAACAGAGAGGTTAATTAGCTTGCCAAAGATTGCAACACTTAGTAAGAGATGAAGATCAGAGAAGCTATTTAGAAAGCAGAGACCAAAAGCTTTTTTGATGGATTTAATGACAGGGATAAGGCCAAACTGTTATCTTCTTACCTCATAGATGCCTACGGAACTAAGGTTGCATTTTTCTTTTTTGTTATTCCTTTTCATCCCCATCTCCTTCATTCCTGAATAGTATTGTAGTTTGTGATCTTTCTATAATCAGTTTCCCTGGACAGTAGCAGTCCACATTCTCGAGTACCATATTAAGTTAATGTATTTGATTTCTTCCAAGGACCCAAATTCATATTGCAGCTCACTAACCTTCATCAAATACTGCAAAAAGTACTACAAATTCATGCACAGTCTTCATCTTTTCTTTGGCCAGACTCCCTGGAAAAGAAGTAAGAGAATTTATGTTCTATTCAAAATTCCATCATAGGAAATTGCCACTGGGAGGAGACATTTCTTTGGTGTCTCCTCACAGGTGCTTCTAAAACCATCTGAGGTAAAAACAGTTTTTTTGTTTCAAATTTGTTGTAGAGCTCTACTTTTGTAAGTAGAATTCACAGTAAAAATGAATTCCAAGAAAAATAAATTAAAAAGACATACAACTTAATGGTTGATTCTTGAAGACATTATGTTGAGTGAAATAGGTCAGACACAAAGGGACAAATATTGTATAATTCCACTTACATGAAAAACTAGAATATGCAAATACATAGACAGAAAGTAGAGTACAGGTTACCAGGGGCTAGGGGGAGAGGAACTGGAAGTTAAGCCTTAAAATGTTTGAGGTGATGGGAAAGTTGGTAATGGATGGTGGTGATGGGTAGTGTGAGTAATCCCACTGAATGGTAAACTTGGGAGTGGTTGAGATGGGAAAGTTTATGTTGTATACATGTACTGACAATTTAAAAAAGGAGCAACTAAATTAAATGTAATGTATGATCCCAGATTGAATCTAATAATGGAGAATAGGCCCAAAAGAACACTATCAAGACATGTGGGGGAAAAATGGAATATCGACTGTAAGTTTTATATTAATATCAAGTTTCTTGAACTTGATATCTGAACTTAAGGTGGTTACATAAATGAATATCCTTGTTTTTAGGAAATGTACATGGAATTATTAAGTATTCAAGGAGCATGATGTACACAACCTACTCTCAAATGTTTAGAGAATAGATAGAAAGATAGACAACAGATAGAAGATAGATAGATGATAGAATGATAGATAGATGATAGATAGATAGATGATAGAAGTATACAGCAAACATGGCAAAATGTTGTAAGTTGGTGGTGCTGGGTATCTGGGTGGGAGATATGTTGGAGTTCTTTGTATAGGTTTTGTATTATTTTTGCAGCTATCTGCAAGTTTGAAATTATTTCAAAATGAAAAGTTAAAAAAAGACATGCAAAATGGAAGTCCATAAAATCACATTTCTTTACACTTTTCCACAGTGGGTGCACCATTTTATATCCCCACCATCAAGGGTCCCAATTTCTCTACATCCTCATCAACATTTATTTTCCATTTTTAAAATTATATCCAACCTAGTGGGATGAAGTAGGCCTCCATGTCATTTGATTTGCATTTCCCTAATGACTAATGATGTTGAACATTTTTTCATGGGCTTGTTTTGGCCATTTGCCTATCTTGCAGAAATGTCTACTAAAGTCTTTGCCCATTTTTAATTAGGTTATTTGTCTCTTTTTGAGTTGTATGAATTCTTTATATATTCTGAATACTAGACCCTTCTCAGATATATGATGGGCAATTATTTTATCCCATTCTATGGGACTATCTTTTGATACTGTCCTTTGGTGCACAAAAATGTTAATTTTGATGAACTCCAATTTATCTCTTTTTTCTTTTGTTGCTTGTGCTTTTAGGGTCATATCTAAGAAACCATTGCCAAGTCCAAGGTCATGAAGATTTACCCCTGTCTTTTCTTCTAAGAGTTCTATAATTTTAGCTCCTATATTTAAGGCTTTGATCCATTTTGAGTTAATAAATTATTCCATGGAGATGTGACCCCACCCACTCAAGGTGGGTCTTAATTAGTTTACTGGCATCCTCTATGAGAGTATAAAAGGCAGAGACATTTTGGGAGGCGGGGGCAAGATGGCAGACTGGTGAGCTGTATGTTTTAGTTACTCCTCCAGGAAAGTAGGTAAAAAGCCAGGAACTGCGTGGACTGGACACCACAGAGCAATCTGTCTTTGGGCATACTTCATACAACACTCATGAAAACATGGAACTGCTGAGATCAGCGAAATCTGTAAGTTTTTGCGGCCAGGGGACCCGCGCCCCTCCCTGCCAGGCTCAGTCCCGGGGGAGGAGGGGCTGTCAGCTCCGGGAAGGAGAAGGGAGAATTGCAGTGGCTGCTCTTAACGGAAACTCATTCTACTGATTCAAACTCCAACCACAGATAGACTGAGACCAGACACCAGAGACTCTGAGAGCAGCCAGCCCAGCAGAGAGGAGACAGGCATAGAAAAAAAACACGAAAAACTCCAAAATAAAAGCAGAGGATTTTGGAGTTCTGGTGAACACAGAAAGGGGAAGGGCGGAGATCAGGCCTTGAGGCGCATATATGCAAATCCCGAAGCAAAGCTGATCTCTCTGCCCTGTGCACCTTTCCTTAATGGCCCTGGTTGCTTTGTCTATTAGCATTTCAATAACCCATTAGATCTCTGAGGAGGGCCGTTTTTTTTTTTTTTTAAATCCTTTTTGCTTTTTCTAAAACAATTACTCTAAGAAGCTCAATACAGAAAGCTTCAAAGAATTGAAATTTGGGCACGTCAAGTCAAGAGCAGAACTAAGAGAGCTCTGACAAAAGGCAATAATCCAGTGGCTGAGAAAATTCACTAAACAACACAACTTCCCAAGAAAAGGGGGGGTGTCCGCTCACAGCCACCATCCTGGTGGACAGGAAACACTCCTGCCCATCGCCAGCCCCATAGCCCAGAGCTGCCCCAGACAACCCAGTGTGACGGAAGTGCTTCAAATAACAGGCACACACCACAAAACTGGGCGTGGACATTAGCCTTCCCTGCAACCTCAGCTGAATGTCCCAGAGCTGGGAAGGGGGAGCAGTGTGAATTAACAGAGCCCCATTCAGCCATCATTTGAGCAGACTGGGAGCCTCCCAACACAGCCCAGCAGCGCAGAACTGCCCTGGGGGACGGCACTCACCTGTGACATAGCACAGTCATCCCTCAACAGAGGACCCGGGGTGCACAGCCTGGAAGAGGGGCCCACTTGCAAGTCTCAGGAGCCATACGCCAATACCAAAGACTTGTGGGTCAGTGGCAGAGACAAACTGTGGCAGGACTGAACTGAAGGATTAGACTATTGCAGCAGCTTTAAAACTCTAGGATCATCAGGGAGATTTGATTGTTAGGGCCACCCCCCCTCCCCGACTGCCCAGAAACACGCCCACATACAGGGCAGGCAACACCAACTACACACGCAAGCTTGGTACACCAATTGGGCCCGAAAGACTCACTCCCCACTCACCAAAAAGGCTAAGCAGGGGAGATCTGGCTTGTGGAGAACAGGTGGCTCGTGGACGCCACCTGCTGGTTAGTTAGAGAAAGTGTACTCCACGAAGCTGTAGATCTGATAAATTAGAGATAAGGACTTCAACTGGTCTACAAACCCTAAAAGAACCCTATCAAGTTCAGCAAATGCCACGAGGCCAAAAAACAACAGAAAATTATAAAGCATGTGAAAAAACCAGACGATATGGATAACCCAAGCCGAAGCACCCAAATCAAAAGACCAGAAGAGACACACCACCTAGAGCAGCTACTCAAAGAACTAAAGATGAACAATGAGACCCTAGTACAGGATATGAAGGAAATCAAGAAGACCCTAGAAGAGCATAAAGAAGACATTGCAAGACTAAATAAAAAAATGGATGATCCTATGGAAATTAAAGAAACTGTTGACCAAATTAAAAAGATTCTGGACACTCATAGTACAAGACTAGAGGAAGTTGAACAACGAATCAGTGACCTGGAAGATGACAGAATGGAAAATGAAAGCATAAAAGAAAGAATGGGGAAAAAAATTGAAAAACTCGAAATGGACCTCAGGGATATGATAGATAATATGAAACGTCCGAATATAAGACTCATTGGTGTCCCAGAAGGGGAAGAAAAGGGTAAAGGTCTAGGAAGAGTATTCAAAGAAATTGTTGGGGAAAACTTCCCAAATCTTCTAAACAACATAAATACACAAATCATAAATGCTCAGCGAATTCCAAATAGAATAAATCCAAAAAAACCCACTCCGAGACATATACTGATCACACTGTCAAACATAGAAGAGAAGGAGCAAGTTCTGAAAGCAGCAAGAGAAAAGCAATTCACCACATACAAAGGAAACAGCATAAGACTAAGTAGTGACTACTCAGCAGCCACCATGGAGGCAAGAAGGCAGTGGCACGATATATTTAAAATTCTGAGTGAGAGGAATTTCCAGCCAAGAATACTTTATCCAGCAAAGCTCTCCTTCAAATTTGAGGGAGAGCTTAAATTTTTCACAGACAAAGAAATGCTGAGAGAATTTGCTAACAAGAGACCTGCCCTACTGGAGATACTAAAGGGAGCCCTACAGACAGAGAAACAAAGACAGGACAGAGAGACCTGGAGAAAGGTTCAGTACTAAAGAGATTCGGTATGGGTACAATAAAGGATATTAATAGGAGAGGGAAAAATATGGCAAACATAATCCAAAGGATAAGATGGCCGATTCAAGAAATGCCTTCACGGTTTTAACGTTGAATGTAAATGGATTAAACTCCCCAATTAAAAGATATAGATTCGCAGAATGGATCAAAAAAAATGAACCATCAATATGTTGCATACAAGAGACTCATCTTAGACACAGGGACACAAAGAAACTGAAAGTGAAAGGATGGAAAAAAATATTTCATGCAAGCTACAGCCAAAAGAAAGCAGGTGTAGCAATATTAATCTCAGATAAAATAGACTTCAAATGCAGGGATGTTTTGAGAGACAAAGAAGGCCACTACATACTAATAAAAGGGGCAATTCAGCAAGAAGAAATAACAATCGTAAATGTCTATGCACCCAATCAAGGTGCCACAAAATACATGAGAGAAACATTGGCAAAACTAAAGGAAGCAATTGATGTTTCCACAATAATGTGGGAGACTTCAACACATCACTCTCTCCTATAGATAGATCAACCAGACAGAAGACCAATAAGGAAATTGAAAACCTAAACAATCTGATAAATGAATTAGATTTAACAGACATCTACAGGACATTACATCCCAAATCACCAGGATACACATACTTTTCTAGTGCTCACGGAACTTTCTCCAGAATAGATCATATGCTGGGACATAAAACAAGCCTCAATAAATTTAAAAAGATTGAAATCATTCAAAGCACATTCTCTGACCACAATGGAATACAATTAGAAGTCAATAACCATCAGAGACTTAGAAAATTCACAAATACCTGGAGGTTAAACAACACACTCCTAAACAATCAGTGGGTTAAAGAAGAAATAGCAAGAGAAATTGCTAAATATATAGAGACGAATGAAAATGAGAACACAACATACCAAAACCTATGGGATGCAGCAAAAGCAGTGCTAAGGGGGAAATTTATAGCACTAAACGCATATATTACAAAGGAAGAAAGAGCCAAAATCAAAGAACTAATGGATCAACTGAAGAAGCTAGAAAATGAACAGCAAACCAATCCTAAACCAAGTAGAAGAAAAGAATAACAAGGATTAAAGCAGAAATAAATGACATAGAGAACAAAAAAACAATAGAAAGGATAAATATCACCAAAAGTTGGTTCTTTGAGAAGATCAACAAGATTGACAAGCCCCTAGCTAGACTGACAAAATCAAAAAGAGAGAAGACCCATATAAACAAAATAATGAATGAAAAAGGTAACATAACTGCAGATCCTGAAGAAATTAAATAAAATTATAAGAGGATATTATGAACAACTGTATGGCAAAAAACTGGACAATGTAGAAGAAATGGACAATTTCCTGGAAACATATGAACAACCTAGACTGAGCAGAGAAGAAATAGAAGACCTCAACCAACCCATCACAAGCAAGAGATCCAATCAGTCATCAAAAATCTTCCCACAAATAAATGCCCAGGGCAGATGGCTTCACAGGGGAATTCTACCAAACTTTCCAGAAAGACCTGACACCAATCTTACTCAAACTCTTTCAAAACATTGAAAAAAATGGAACACTACCTAACTCATTTTATGAAGCTAACATCAATCTAATACCAAAACCAGGCAAAGATGCTACAAAAAAGGAAAACTACCGGCCAATCTCCCTAATGAATATAGATGCAAAAATCCTCAACAAAATACTTGCAAATCGAATCCAAAGACACATTAAAAAAATCATACACCATGACCAAGTGGGGTTCATTCCAGGCATGCAAGGATGGTTCAACATAAGAAAAACAATCAATGTATTACAACACATTAAAAACTCGAAAGGGAAAAATCAATTGATCATCTCAATAGATGCTGAAAAAGCATTTGACAAAATCCAACATCCCTTTTTGAAAAAACACTTCAAAGGTAGGAATTGAAGGAAACTTCCTCAACATGATAAAGAGCATATATGAAAAACCCACAGCCAGCATAGTACTCAATGGTGAGAGACTGAAAGCCTTCCCTCTAAGATCAGGAACAAGACAAGGATGCCCGCTGTCACCACTGTTATTCAACATTGTGCTGGAAGTGCTAGCCAGGGCAATCCGGCAAGACAAAGAAATAAAAGGCATCCAAATTGGAAAAGAAGAAAGTAAAACTGTCATTGTTTGCAGATGATATGATCTTATATCTAGAAAACCCTGAGAAATCGACGATACACCTACTAGAGCTAATAAACAAATTTAGCAAAGTAGCAGGATACAAGATTAATGCACATAAGTCAGTAATGTTTCTATATGCTAGAAATGAACAAACCGAAGAGACACTCAAGAAAAAGATACCATTTTCTCTTTGCTTGTGATGTGTTCGTTGAGGTCTTCTATTTCTTCTCTGGTCAGTCTAGGTTGTTCATATGTTTCCAAGAAATTGTCCATTTCCTCTACATTATCCAGTTTGTTGCCATACAGTGTTCATAGTATCCTCTTATAATTTTTTAATTTCTTCAGGATCTGCAGTTATGTCACCTTTTTCATTCATTATTTTGTTTATATGGGTCTTCTCTCTTTTTGATTTTGTCAGTCTAGCTAGGGGCTTGTCAATCTTGTTGATCTTCTCAAAGAACCAACTTTTGGTGATATTTATCCTCTCTATTGTTTTTTGTTCTCTATGTCATTTATTTCTGCTTTAATCCTTGTTATTTCTTTTCTTCTACTTGGTTTAGGATTGGTTTGCTGTTCATTTTCTAGCTTCTTCAGTTGTTCCATTAGTTCTTTGATTTTGGCTCTTTCTTCCTTTTTAATATATGTGTTTAGTGCTGTAAATTTCCCCCTTAGAACTGCTTTTGCTGCATCCCATAAGTTTTGGTATGCTGTGTTCTCATTTTCATTCGTCTCTATATATTTAGCAATTTCTCTTGCTATTTCTTCTTTAACCCTCTGATTGTTTAGGAGTGCGTTGTTAACATCCAGATATTTGTGAATTTTCTAAGTGTCTGATGGTTATTGACTTCTAATTGTATTCCATTGTGGTCAGAGAATGTGCTTGAATAATTTCAATCTTTTTAAATTATTGAGGCTTGTTTATGTCCCAGCATATGATCTATTCTGGAGAAAGTTCCGTGAGCACTAGAAAAGTATGTGTATCCTGGTGATTTGGGATGTAATGTCCTGTAGATGTCTGTTAAATCTAATTCATTATCAGATTGTTTAGGTTTTCAATTTCCTTATTGGTCTTCTGTCTGGTTGATCTCTATAGGAGAGAGTGATGTGTTGAAGTCTCCCACAATTGTTGTGGAAACATCAATTGCTTCCTTTAGTTTTGCCAGTGTTCCTCTCATGTGTTTGTGGCACCTTGATTGGGTGCATAGACATTTATGATTGTTATTTCTTCTTGTTGAATTGCCCCTTTTTTTATTATGTAGTGGCCTTTTGTCTCTCAAAACATCCCTGCATTTAAAGACTATTTTATCTGAGATTAATATTGCTACACCTGCTTTCTTTGGCTGTAGCTTGCATGAAATTTTTTTTTCCATCCTTTCACTTTCAGTTTCTTTGTGTTCCTGTGTCTAAGATGAGTTCTTGTATGCAACATATTGATGGTTCATTTTTTTTTATCCATTCTGTGAATCTGTATCTTTTAATTGGGGAGTTTAATCCATTTACATTCAACGTTATAACCGTGAAGGCATTTCTTGAAACAGCCATCTTATCCTTTGGTTTATGTTTGTCACAATTTTCCCCTCTCTGTATTAATATCCTTTATTGTACCCATACCGAATCTCTTTAGTAGTGAACGTTTCTCCAAGTCTCTCTGTCCTTTCTTTGTTTCTCTCTCTGTAGGGCTCCCTTTAATGTCTCCAGTAGGGCAGGTCTCTTGTTAGCAAATTCTCTCAGCATTTGTTTGTCTGTGAAAAATTTAAGCTCTCCCTCAAATTTGAAGGAGAGCTTTGCTGGATAAAGTATTCTTGGCTGGAAATTTTTCTCACTCAGAATTTTAAATATATCGTGCCACTGCCTTCTCGCCTCCATGGTGGCTGCTGAGTAGTCGCTACTTAGTCTTATGCTGTTTCATTTGTATGTGTTGAATTGCTTTTATATTGATGATTTAAGAACTTGCTCCTTCTCTTCTGTGTTGACAGTGTGATCAGAATATGTCTCGGAGTGGGTTATTTGGATTTTTCTATTTGGAGTTCGCTGAGCATTTATGATTTGTGTATTTATGTTGTTTAGAAGATTATGTGTGTTTAGAAGATTTAGAAGATTTTGAATACTCTTCCTAGACCTGTACCCTTTTCTTTCCCCTCTGGAACACCAATGAGTCTTATATTTGGACGTTTTATATATCTATCATATCCCTGAGGTCTGTTTGAATTTTTTCAATTTTTTCCCCATTGTTTCTTTTATGACTTCATTTTCCATTCTGTCATTTTCCAGGTCATTGATGCGTTGTTCAACTTCCTCTAGTCTTGTTCTATGAGTGTCCAGAATCTTTTTAATTTGGTCAACAGTTTCTTTAATTTCCATAATATCATCTATTTTTTATTTAGTCTTGTAAATCTTCTTTATGCTCTTCTAGGGTCTTCTTGATATCCTTTGTATCTCGTACTATGGTGTAATTGTTCGTCTTTAGTTCTTTGGGTAGCTGCTCTAGGTGCTGTGTCTCTTCTGAACTTTGATTTGGGTGCTTGGACTTGGGTTATCCATATGGTCTGTTTTTTTTCATATGCTTTATAGTTTCTTGTTGTTTTTGGCCTCTTGGCATTTGCTGAACTTGATAGAGTTCTTTTAGGATTTGTAGACCAATTGAAGTCCTTATCTCTAATTTATCAGATTACAGCTTCGTGGAGTACACTTTCTCTAACTAACCAGCAGGTGGCATCCACGAGCCACCTGTTGTCCACAAGCCAGTTCTCCCCTGCTTAGCCTTTGTGGTGAGTGGGGGAGTGAGTCTTGTGGGGTCCAATTGGTGTACGAAGCTTGCGTGTGTAGTTGGTGTTGCCCTCCCTGTATATGGGGCATGTTTCTGGGCAGTCAGGGAGGGGGGTGGCTCTAACAATCAAATCTCCCTGGTGATCCTAGAGTTTTAAAGCTGCTGCAATAATCTAATCCTTCAGCTCAGTCCTGCCACAGTTTGTCTCTGCCACTGACCCACAAGTCCTTGTTACTGGTGTATGGCCCCTGACACTTGCGAGTGGGTCCCTCTTCCAGGCTGTGCACCCCTGGTCCTCTGTAGAGGGATGACTCTGCTATGTCACAGGTGAGTGACATGCCCCCAGGGCAGTTCTGGGCTGCAGGGCTGTGTAGGGAGGCTCCCAGTCTTCTGAAATGATGGCTGAATGGGGCTTTGTTAATTAACACTGCTCCACCTTCCCAACTCTGGGACAACCAGCTGAGGGTGCAGGGAAGGCTAATGTCCATGCCCAGTTTTGTGGTGTGTGCCTGTTATTTGAAGCACTTCCATCACACTGGGTTGTCTGGGGCAACTCTGGGCTATGGGGCTGGCGATGGGCAGGAGTGTTTCCTGTCCACCAGCATGATGGCTGTGAGCGGACACCCCCCTTTTCTTGGGAAGTTGTGGTGTTTAGTGAATTTTCTCAGCCACTGGATTATTGCCTTTTGTCTCAGAGCTCTCTTAGTTCTGCTCTTGACTTGACTTGCCCAATTGCAAGTCTTTGAAGCTTCTGTATTGGGCTTCTTAGAGTAATTGTTTTAGAAAAAGAAAAAAGGATTAAAAAAAAAAGAAAAATAAAAGGGCCCCTCCTCAGAGATCTAATGGGTTATTGAAATGCTAATAGACAAAGCAACAGGGGCCATTAAGGAAAGGTCCACAGGGCAGACAGAAGATCAGCTTTTCTTCGGGATTTGCATATGAGCCTCAGGGCCTGAGCTCTGCCTTCCCCTTCTATGTTCACCAGAACTCCAAAAATCCTCCGCTTTTATTTTGGAGTTCTTGTTGTTTTTTTCTATGCCTGTCTCTCTTGCTGGGCTGGCTGCTCTCAGATTCTCTGGTGTCTGGTCTCAGTCTATCTGTGGTTGGAGTATGGATCCGTAGAATGAGTTTCTGATAAGGGCTGCCACCTGCAGTTCTCCCTTCTCCTTCCCGGAGCTGACAGCCCCTCCTCCCATGGGACTGAGCCTGGCAGGGAGGGGCATGGGCTTCCTGGCCATGAGAATTTAGTTTTCACTGATCTCAGCTGTTCCACACATTTGTGAGTGTTGTATGAAGTATGCTTAATCTCAAATTCCTCTGCAGTGTATGGTCCATGCAGTTCCTGGCTTTCTACCAACTGCCCTGGAGAGAGTAACTACAACCTAGACCTCACCACTCCACTATCTTGCCCCACCTCCCAACTCCTGATATTTTGAATGGTCCGTCCCTAGTCTCCCATGTCCCAGAACTGATGCTTTGGATAATTCCTACTTGTTCTCAAGGTTCTTTTCATGGGGGAGTGAGCTCTGTCCATTCTTATCCACCATCTTCCTGGAAGTGCCTGTGCCTTTTGATTGGGGAGTTTAATCCATTAATATTCAATGTTATTACTGTAGAGCCAGTACTTACTTTGTCCATTTTGTCCTTTGAATTTTATATGTCATATCTTTTTATTGGTCTCTGTTTTACTTTATTGCACTCTCCCTTTTGGTATAGTTGATCTTTTGTGATGTATCTGATCCCTTTCTAATTTCTGTTTCTGTATATTTTTGAAATACTTTCTTTGCAGTTACCCTTGGGTTTGTATTACACAACCTACTTCTATTAGCTACTAATTTGAAAAGATAACAATTTAGCTTCAATAGCATACACATTCTCTGCTGTTTCCCCTCTTTCTTTCTTTATTTATTTTTTGTCCCACATTATCTCTGTATTTTGTGTGTCCATTATCAGGAAATATGCTTTTTCTTGTTCAATTGTACTCTGATTCCTGCAGAAATTAAAGAGTAGTATTGTTATTGATGATATAGTACTATTGTGTTTTGTATTTACCCTTTTAGTTACCTTTACAGAAGATCTTGATTTCATCACACTACTCCAAACCACTCTCTCCTCCTTTTCCTTTCAATCAGCAGAATTCCCTTCAGTAATTCTTGTAGGGTGGATCTTTTATTGATGCTCTATCAGTTTCTGTTCATATGTGAGTATTTTCAACTCTCCCTCATTTTTAGAAGACAGTTTTGCTGCATAAAGAGTTTTGGGTTGGCGGTTTTTCTCCTTCAGTATCTTAAATATATCATACCACTGCCGTCTTGCTTCCATGTTTCCTACTGAGAAATTGGCACTTAGTCTTATTGAGGATCCCTTGTATGTAATGGATTGCTTTTCTCTTGTGCTTTCAGAATTCTCTTTATGTTTGACATTTGACATTTTGAATCGTATGTGTCCAAGAATGGATCTGTTAGGATTTATTCTGTTTGGAGTACATTGCCCTTGGACATGTATATTTATGTCTTTCATGAGAGTTGGGAAATTTAAGCCATTATTTCCTCAAATATTCTTCTGCCCCTTTTCCCTTTCTTCTCCATCTGAGACACCCATGATGTGTTTGTGCACTTCGTGCTGTCACTCAGATCCCTGAGATACTGCTCCATTTTTTCTATTCTTTTCTCTATCTGTTCTTCTGACTATAATTTTGATTGTCCTGTCTTCTAATTCATTGATTTTTTTCTTTGTCTAAACAAATCTGTTGTATGCCTCTAGTGTATTTTCTTTTTATTGTGGAATATAACATATTTACATAAAAGTGATAACTTTCCAAGGGCAATTTAACAAGTAATTAGAGAGCAAATTTCAAAGAATGCTATGGATACTGTTCCACAGTTTCAGTTATTTCCTTGTTGTTAAATATAACATATATTAAAAGGGTGATAACTTACAATTACCATTAACAAGTAGCTATATAGCAAAAAGAATGTTATGGGTTACAGTTCTCCATTATTGTGCCTTTCATCCCCATACTTTCTGTTATGCTTCTTTTCATTTTCAGATTCTTCTTTATGCTCACACATTGTCTTCTTAATACCTTTAGCTCCATGTCCATATTCTCCTTAATCTCCTTCGATTGATTTAGGAGATTTGTTTGAACTTCTTTGATTAATTGTTCCAAATTCTGTGTCTCCTCTGAAGTTTAGTTTGTTCACTTCACTGAGCCATACTTTCCTGTTTCTTAGAATGGCTTGTAATTTTTGCTGATGTCTAGGCATCTGATTATTTTGATGAGTTTATTCTGAAGGTCAGTTTCTTCCTCTTGTCTAGGATTATTTTTGACTGGCTTTGTATTAAGGCTCTTTTATTAATGTTTGTCCAACTTATTCTGGACCTTTAGAGTAGCCTATGTTTAACTGTTCAGATTTTCTCAGCTCTTCTTCATCTGATTCTTGCCCAGTATATGCAGCACAATTTTTTTAAATTTTATTTTGAAATAAATTCAAACTTACAGGAACAGTTGCAAAAACAATACAAAAACCATGCAAAGAACTCCAGCATACCCCAAGTCCCCTCCCCCAATACCCTGATCCATCTATTTTAACATCTTGTCACACCACTATTTCTTTTTCCCTCCCTCCCTCCCTATCATCCATCATCTATTGCTCTGTCTTCTGTACATATGAGAGCTAGCTGCACACATCCTTGAATATACACTATAATTCACGTATGTATATCCCATGAACAAGAACATTCTTTCATGTAATTCCATTAAGCACAGCTAAGAAGTTCAAGAAATTCAACATTGATACAAAGCTTACATGCTATATTTACTTTTTTTCTTATGTCCTAACTGTGTCCCTTTGAGCCTCCTCTCCTCCATCCTCAAATCCCATCCAGGATAATTCTTGGCATTTAATTGTCATTATCTATTTAGACTATTTTTTTTCAATTGTGAAAACATATATGCAGCCTAAATCTTCCATTCCACCCCCTCCCTAGCATTCCATTAGTGGGATTAATCACATTTAGAATGTTGCAATGCTATCACCTTTCCACCATCCATTACTAGAAATTTCTTTCACCCCAAACAGAAACCCTAACTCATTTCTTAACTCCCCATTGCCCCTTCTCCCACTTCTTGTAACCCATACTCTACTTTCATTTCTATGGTCATATTCTCTGATACTTCTTTGTGTTTACCATGGGGCTTAAATTTAACCTCTTAAATCCATAACAATCTTGTTTTCTTTGATACCAACTTAACTTCAAAAGGACACATAAACTATGTTCCTATTCCTTCATTCCCCCACCTTTATGTGCTTCTTGTCAAAAATTGCATATTTTACATTGAGTCTAAAACCACTGATTTATCATTACAGTTAGTATTTTAGATCCTGTAGGAAGTAAATAGTGGAGTTACAAATCAAAAATACAGTAGTATTGGTATTTATATTTACCATGTGATCTTTACTGGAAATCTTTATTTCTTCATGTGGTTTCAGTCAATTGTTTAGTGTCCCTTCATTTCAGCCTGCTCATTCCCTTTAGCATTTCTTATAGGACTGATCTACTGGTGGTGAAGTCCCTCAGTTTTGATTATCCAGGAATGTTTTCACTCCCCCTCATTTTTACTCCAGGTGTTTGTGAATTTTCTAAGTCTCTGATGGTTATTGACTTTAATTGTATTCCATTGTGTCAGAGAATGTGTTTTGAATAAATTCAATTTTTTTTAATTTATTGAGGCTTGTTTTATATCCCAGCATATGGTCTATTCTGGAGAAAGATCGTGATCACTAGAGAAGAATGTGTCCTGGTGATTTGGGATGTAATGTTCTATATATGTCTGTTAAATTTCTCTATATCTCCTCTCCTTTCTTTGTTTCTCTGTCGGTAGGGCTCCTTTTATTATCTGAAGTAGGCAGTCTTTTATTAGCAAAATCTCTCAGCATTTGTTTGTCTGTGAAAAATTTAAGCTCTCCCTCAAATTTGAAGGAGAGTTTTGCTGGTAAAGTATTCTTGGCTGGAAATTTTTCTCTCAGAATTTTAAATATGTCATACCACTGCCTTCTTGCCTCCATGGTGGCTGCTGAGTAGTCACTACTTAGTTTATGTTGTTTCCTTTGTATGTGGTGAATTGCTTTTCTCTTGCTGCTTTCAGAACTTTCTCCTTCTCTTCAGTATTTGACAGTCTTATCAGAATATGTCTTGGAGTGGGTTTACTTTGATTTATTCTATTTGGAGTTCACTGGGCATTTATGCTTTGTGTATTTATATTGTGTAGAAGATTTGAGAATTTTTCCCCAACAATGTCTTTGAATACTCTTTCTAGACCTTTACCCTTCTCTTCCCCTTTGGGACACCAATGAGTCTTAAATTTGGACTTTTATTTTATCTATCATATCCCTGAGATCCATTTTGATTTTTTCAATTTTTCCCATTCTTTCTTTAGTTCTTTCTTTTTCCATTCTGTGGTCCTTGAGGTCATTGAGTCATTGTTCAACTTCCTCTAATCTCGTATTATGAGTATCCAGAGTCTTTTTAATTTGGCCAACAGTTTCTTTTATTTCCGTAAGAGCTTCTTTTTTTTATTTACTCTTGCAATTTCTTCTTTATGCTCCTCAGGGTCTTCTCAATGTCCTTTATATCCTGTGCCTTGCTCTCATTGTTTGTCTTTAGTTCTTTGATTAATTGCTCCAAGTACTGTGTCTCTTCTGATCTTTTGATTTGGTGTTTGGGTTTGGGTTCTCCACATTGTCTGGTTTTATCATATGCTTTAAGATTTTCTGTTTTTTGGCCTCCTGGCTTTGCTTTACTTCATAGGGTTCTTTCAGGATATAAAAAATATCACCTCTAACTTGTCAGATCTGTAGCTTGGTGGCATACATTAACTAACCAGCAGATGGCGTCCGTGAGTCACCTACTACCCTCAAGTCAGTTCTCCCCAACTTTGTCTTTGTGGTGTGTGGGGATCTGATTCTTGTGGGGTTCAATTGGTGCACTAAGTTTGGGTGTGTTGTTGGTGCTGTCTGCCCTGAATGTGGGGTGTTTGCCTGGGTGGTTAGGGAGGCAGGGCAGCTTTAATAATCAAACTCCCAGGTGTTCCCAGAGATTTAAGGCTGTTGCAAGAGTCAAGCTTTCATTTCTGTCTTGCCACAGATTGTCTCTACTGACCCACAAGTCCTTTGTATTGGTATAGGGGCTCTGGGATTTCTGAGCAGGTCCCCTTCTCAGCTGTGCTCTTCCAGGACCTCTGCTGAGGGAAGCTGTGCCATGTCACAAGTGCACACCAGCCCTCCAGGGAAGCCCTGGGCCACCAGGCCATGCAGGAGCATTCCCAGCCTGCTGTAAAGATGGTTGAATGGGGTGTTAATTTCCCCCTTTTTGCACACCTCTGCCTCCCCAGCTCTGGGACAATTAGCTGTGAGTGCACTAAAGGCCACTGTCCATGGCCAATATGTGGCATGTGCAAAGTGCTGCGGGAAATACTCCCCATCACACTGGGACCCTTGGCACAGCTCTGGGCTCTGGCCCGGGCAGGAGCGTCCCCAGCCCTCCAGGGAGATGGCTGCAAGAGGTGCAGTTTCTTTCTCCTTTTGGCTCTCCTCTCTGCTCCCCTGGCCCTGAGCAATCAGCATCAGGCTATCCTCCATGCCAGACACCGAGACATTGGTACAGCCCACTCTTGCCATGCTTCACTGTGTGGTTCTTGCCGCCATATCCACAGCTGAGTTTTTTTTTTTAAAGAACTAGTCCGTCTCCAAATGCCAACCACAGTTTCCCCACACCGCAGCGTGACCTCTGGACTTTCAGCCGGCTCACTCACTCATTTCAGAATGCAGACTCCCGTTTCACCAAATGCATGTTCCCTGTGGTTTTAGCAGACCTTGTCGGCTGGTGCATGCTGAACTGGTGTTCTGGGTCACTTTCTGGTTTTTATTTAGTATTTTTCATGGAGGTGTTTTTTACCCTGTCTCGCTAGCTGCCATCTTAGGTTCTCGCAGCACAATTTTTAAGAATGTGCTTTTTTGTGCAAATGTTTCACCTTCACAAGAAAATTTCCTTTCCTCTGTTCCTTTCTGGGAATCTTGCTCTTCTGCTTGTTTTGGTGCAGAATTTTCTCCCCAGCTCTTATGATTTGTTTAAATTCTCTCCCTCACTCAGTGCCCCCTTTTCCTTACACTTTTCAGTTCCAAGACCAGTCCTATCTTACAACACTCAGTTCTCCCCAACACACACACTTTTTTTTTTACTGTGAGCTTTTTGTCTCTTGCTTCTTCCCTGTTAGGGTTTCTCATCCTAGGGACCCAGATGGATCAATCCAGAAAGATGGATCAATCCAGGAAGGTTGCTTTGCCTTAAGGTAATCCAGTGAACAGAGACTGGAATGAGTGAGTGCACTTCTTACCAATAGTTCTGCAACAGTCCTCAGCAGCTTGTGTCCACCCTGGGTCTCCATGGATTTGTATCTCTGTGCCTGGATGTGCTTGATTTCTAACTCATTGCTTTGAGTGGCTCCTATAGAGTGTATCTGTGCTGCGAGGAACTGGGGCCATGCTGCCCCTGCATGACCAAGCTGCATGACCAAGTGAGGGGGAAGGGTCTGGACTGACGGATCTGGGAAGAAAATCTCCTACCTGATTATTTTTCTTTTTCTTTGATTCAGCATTTGTGTAGTCTTTCTCCAGTCTCTATCATCCTCCAGAGTTCTAAGCAAGTGGAATTTGTCCTTTTATTGGTTAATTCTGAGGGGAGATTTTTCCAGGGAATGTCTTACATTGCCATATTGATGATATTCCTCATCTCAAAGTGATTTTTGTGTATGATTTTCTCTTAGCATTTTTAACAACTTTATTGAGATATAATTTACATGCCATAAAATTCTACCATTTAAAGTACAGTTTGCTGAGTTTTAGTAAACTTAGAGAGTTATGCAACCATCATCAAAATCCAGTGTTAGAATACTTCCATCACCCAAGATGTTTGCTCATGCCCCTCTGAACTTCAAGCCCCATTCCCACTCTCAGTCCCAGGCAACCACCCATTTGCTTTCTATCTCTATACTTTTGAAAGCATGTTGTCATATACCCCAAGCCAACTCTAGAAAATTGTATCACTGTTCATAACTTATTCCCCCTCCCCCAAAGTGGGAAGAATACACTTCCCCACCCCATTGATATTGGCCTTGACCATATAACTTTCTTTGATCAATAGAATATAAAATCACATGATGTAAGCCAAGAGAGCTTGTTCACATGCAGTGTCTTTCAAAGGGGCCCAAAGAGAGTGAAAGGGTCCAAAGAAATTTCAAGTTTGGTTTTGATCTATAAATGGAAACCCAGTGGTAGAGAAATAGTTTTAACTTTTTCTGGGCAAGTGTGTTCCCAGGTCACCAACCTAGGCTGTGTATAGTCCATAAGCTGGGGCTCATAGCAGGAAGTGTCAACCCAAAGGTGCTTAGCAGGGACCTGGCAAAGGGAAAATAATTAGGGCCACTCATACAGAGGAAGCACCAGAGAGTGGGGTGGAGGAGTCCCTGAAGCACAATAGTGGACTGGTATTAGAGAAGTTGAGCAGTTGGCCCAAAAGATTGACACAAGCAAAAATCCTTGATGGGGAGACTTAGGAGGTATATCTCAACTTTTCTTGGATACACAGGTATTTGGGGTGCCTGAGAAGGCTGGTTTCCTAGGGATCTGAGCTAGGCCTGGGGCAAGGCTGATTCACTAGCTGTAGGAGTTGAAGAGAAGGTTATCTAGGAGACTGTTCAGGAAAGACAATACAGCAAAGGTTGGGCAGAGTATGATGCAAATACAAGGCCAAGGGCAGGTATCAGGAGACACAAGAGGGTTAGGGCTAGGGGTGGAAAGTAGAAACCAAAGCGATTCCTACAGCCTCTGGACCTAGTCACAATGTCACAAGGTATTTGTATAAACTACCCAAGTTTTGGTTACTGAAGGCATATAGCTGACTGAGATAGCAGGCAATTTTAAAACATTTTTTGATCATTTAGATTATTCTCTAATACTGTGATTTTAAAGCATGGTCAGAGATGATTTGACACTCCTCCCACTGAAAACTTGATTCTGTGCTCCTCATCTTGAATCTGATTGGGCTTGTGACTGCTTTGACCACTATAGTATGGTGGAAGTGAGGATTCATGACTTCTGAGGCTAGATCATAATAGGCAATGCTATTTCTGTCTTGTTTTCAGGAACATTCACTCTTGGAGTCCTGAGTCCTGTATGAATTCCTGGTCCACAGAAATATTTCAAACAAGAAAGGTGCATCAATAGTATAGCAAACAAACATATACCCACTGCCTGGCTTTGCCAAATCTTAGCATTTTGCCATCTTAACTACATTTATTTTATGAAGTAAAACATTATAGATGCAATTGAAGCTCCTTCTGTATTTCTCCATGATCCTCTTCCTCCTTATCCAAAAAGTTTCCATTATCCAGAATTTTCTATTTTGAATTTTAATTTTTGAAAAACTTTTATTTTTAATTTTTTCAAAATCACAGGAGTTTAAAGAATAACACAAAACACATACAGAGAACTCCAGCATACTCTTCACACCCAGGTATTCGGATCCAACAGCTTTTAACATATTGCCATATTTGTACACTATGCAGAATTTGATACCTCATATCTGAGTATCCATACATAAAATACACTATTTCCCTGCAGCTCTTTGGGTATTCCTTGTGTGTCCTTGGTTTGAGTGCATGGACTGCATGTTTCCATGCACCACAGGGTACCATGCCAGATGTAGTGCCACCAAAGGTCTGGACGGTGTCTTCTTCTAAGGGCCACAAAGATGCTGTGAGGTGGCAATATGACACAGGCAAGAAACTTGGGCTTGGATTTGGCCTGTCAGGACTTACAACTTGCAGTATAGGTGCAGCTCCCCACCTGGGGTGGATTTTAGCATCACTACGGATAGTACAAGATATTTCTGCCCCTGATGTTGTACAATATGAGATACACAGTATAACCTTTGATATATTCTAGCCAAAACATTGTTTAACTTGACTCTAATTGGGCCTTATGTCTAACTTCCAATTTATAGGATATATAAGGGATAGAAGAACAAGCCAAACACCCCACAAGAAGCAATCAAATAAATAATGTGGGATATTCTATAGGACCACAGGCACAGTTGTTCAGCAATCAGTGTCTTTAAAAAGGGACTATTCCCAACCAAAAGAGACTTATGGGCCTGAACAACTAGATACCATATGTGGTCCTAGATTGGAGTGTAGTTTTTTTTAAAGTACCTATAAAGGACACAGTCAAGGCAATGGAAAATTTTGAATATTGTATTGGTATTAGGTGACATTAAGGAATTATTGTTAATTTTGTTAGATGTGCTAATATTATTTTTAAATTCAATTTGATTGAGATATATTCACATACAATACAATTCATCCAAAGTGTACAATCAGTTGTTCACAGTACCATCATATAGTTGTGCATTCATCACCCCATCTATTTTTTGAACATTTCCTTCTACCAGAAAAAGTGAAAATAAGAATAAGAAAAATAAAAGTAAAAAAGAATACCAAAATTATCCCCCACCCTATCCCTCATTTAGTTTTTTGTCCCCATTTTTCTACTCATCCACCCATACACTGGATAAAAGGCGTGCAATTCACAAGGTTTTCCCAATCACACTACGTTGCAATACAGTCATCTTCAAGAATAAAGGCTACTAGGTTGGAGTTTGATAATTTCAGGTATTTACTTATAGCATTCCAATGCACTAAAACCTAAAAAGGGGTTATCTATACAGTGCATAAGAGTGCCCACCAGAGTGACCCCTCAAACTCTGTTTGGAACCTGTCAGCCACTGACGCTTTATTTCGTTTCATTTAGCATCACCCTTTTTGTCCAGAAGATGTTCTCAATCCCACAATGTTGGGTCCAGATTCATCCCCAGGAGTCACATCCAGCATTGCCAGAGAGATTTAAAACCCCGGGAGTCAGGTCCCATGTAGGTGGGAGGGGTAGTGAGTTCACCTGCCGAGGTGGCTTAGACAGAGAGAGAGGGTCACATCTGAGCAACCAAAGAGGCACTCAGGAGAAACTCTTAGGCACAATTATATACAAGTCTAACCTCTCCTTTGCAGTAATGAGCTTCATAAGGGCAAGTCCCATGGATAGAGGGCTTGGCACATCAAACTGCCACTCCTCAATGTCTTTGAGAACATCAGCAACAATCTAGTGTGAGGAAAGTCCAACACTTCTGCATTTCCCCCAGCTCCTCAGGGGAGCCCTGCATATATATTTTTATTCTCTGTCCAAATTACTTTGGGATGTATCACTATTTCACACTAACCTACGCAAACCTACCAGATCTCACTTCCTATTGAAAGCTCCATGTAATTATGGTATTTGAACCACCTGTATGAGTTAAATTGTTTAGGAAATAAAGATCTTGCACTAACTAAATGTCTCTTGCCTTGGTCTCACATGGAATTTGAAGTTTTAAAATGCAAGTCTCTATTGTCCTTTACCCTTTGGCCCAATTTGCCCTAGTCCTAACCAATCTGCTTCATTCATACCTCTAGTTGAAAGTCTGGACTCTTTTTTCAGCTTTTTTAAACAGTTGCTATATGTGCTAATACTGACATTCATAGCTGCCAAGTTCTAGCTCTGAGTTTCAAGTGTCACACAGACACCCAAAGGTCCAAAGACCAATCAGGTTATACACAAAGAGGTCAGCATCTCAGCATCTGGAAATATGTGCTAATGTTATTTGTTTATGTAGGAAAAATTTTTTTAGAGATTAATCTTTTGTTGACAATAAACTTGATATGTTTCCTTGAGTGGACAATGGGTATAGAAAGGACAATTTTATCCCTTCTTGCATTAGGAGCTGAATATGATGATCAGACCAGTCAAAAGGAGAAAGAAGATGATAAAGTCACTCCTGGTGAGAGCCATACCTAAGTCTGGCAGGTTCTGAAAGAAAATGGCCCAATGACCTCTGACCCACCGTGTCTCACCTACTCATATCTTTCTCATGTGGACCTGGTGAAAGACCTGAATTCAGGCCTCATTGGAACCTTGTTGGTATGTAGAGAAGGTAAGTTTAAGAATGGGTAGGATTGGGAGAGGATTGTGGGAAGATGGGGGAATAGGAAGTTCCAGGAATCATTTCTCCACCAGAACAACTATTAAACTGACAGAAACTGTCTGAATCACTATTTTGAAATTCTGGAGTCTAGTAGATCACTGTACAGCATCCAGAGAAAATGGAAAGAAGAAATGGTAAATCATTGTAAATATCAGTGAATTTCACTCTCTGTGCAGTGGCTTCTGTTGCTCATCCCCTAGCCTCTCAGTAGGCAGCAGTGGAGTCCTCAAGCCCAGCTCCTGATGCAGCTTGCTGGGGCCAGGGTGGGATATAAAGACCTAGTTCTCCAAGATCTGTGTATGTGTATGTGTGTGTGTGTGTGTGGGGGGGGGGTGGTTCAATCACTAATCACTGCTTTTTACTGGCTACTTCATGTCACTGGGGAACCAGCTCTGAGGGCAGCCATTGTTCCAATTCACCTAATATATGAATTCAGCATAGTGGCAGGATACAAGAACAACACCCACAAATCAGTAGTGTTTCTATACACAGAAAATGAACAATCAGAAGAAGAAATCAAGAAAAAAAATTCCATTCACAATAGCAACTAAAAGAATCAGATACCTAGGAATAAGTCTAACCAAGGGTGTAAAGGACTTGTACATAGACTACTACAAAACATTGCTAAAAGAAATTAAAGAAGACCTAAATAAATGGAAGGACATTCCGTGTTCATGGATTGGAAGACTAAATAGCATTAAGATGTCAATACTACCCAAACCAATTTATATAGATTCAATGTAATCCCAATCAAAATTCTAACAATATTCTTTGTGGAAATGGAAAAGCCACTGGAATGCAAGATACCATCAATAATTGGGTTTTGTAAAGGGGATTTATTAGGTTACAAATCTATAGTTCTAAGTCCATAAAAGTGCCCAGACTAAGGCATCAACAAAAGGATACCTTCACTGAGGAAAGTCTGATGGCATCTGGAACACCTCTGTCAGCTGGGAAAGCATGTGGCTGGTGCCTGCTGGTTCTTTGCTCCCAGGTTGCATTACTTTCAGCTTCTGATTTCAGTGGCTTTCTATTTAAGCATCTGTGGATTCTCATTTAGCTTCTCCAGAGCAAATTCTGGGCTTCATCTCTTAGCTTAGCAACTCCAAACTTCTAAGGTTGTATTGGCGGTCTCCAAAATATCTTTGGGCATTTTCTCTCTAAGTATCCCTGAGCTCTCTTCAAAATGTCTCTGCCTTTTTTTTTTTTTTTTTTTTTGATAACGTATGAATGCACCTCTTTTTTTTTTTTTTTTTTACAAAACAAATTGTACTTTCGATTGTTTACAGTACCATTACATAGTTGTACATTCATCACCTAAATCAATCCCTGACACCTTCATTAGCACACACACAAAAATAACAAGAATAATAATTAGAGTGAAAAAGAGCAATTGAAGTAAAAAAGAACACTGGGTACCTTTGTCTGTTTGTTTCCTTCCCCTAGTTTTCTACTCATCCATCCATAAACTAGACAAAGTGGAGTTTGGTCCTTATGGCTTTCCCAATCCCATTGTCACCCCTCATAAGCTACATTTTTATACAATTGTCTTCGAGATTCATGGGTTCTGGGTTGTAGTTTGATAGTTCCAGGTATCCACCACCAGCTACCCCAATTCTTTAGAACCTAAAAAGGGTTGTCTAAAGTGTGCGTAAGAGTGCCCACCAGAGTGATCTCCCGGCTCGTTTTGGAATCTCTCTGCCACTGAAGCTTATTTCATTTCCTTTCACATCCCCCTTTTGGTCAAGAAGATGTTCTCCGTCCCACGATGCCGGGTCTACATTCCTCCCCGGGAGTCATATTCCACGTTGCCAGGGAGATTCACTCCCTGGGTGTCTGATCCCACGTAGGGGGGAGGGCAGTGATTTCACCTTTCAAGTAGGCTTAGCCAGAGAGAGAGGGCCACATCTGAGCAACAAAGAGGCATTCAGGAGGAGACTCTTAGGCACAAATACAGGGAGGCCTAGCCTCTCCTTTGCAGCAACCGTCTTCCCAAGGGTAAAACTTATGGTAGAGGGCTCAACCCATCAAACCACCAGTCCCCTATGTCTGTGGTCATGTTAGCAACCATGGAGGTGGGGTAGGCGAATACCCCTGCATTCTCCACAGGCTCCTCAAGGGGGCACTACATCTTTTTTTTTTTTTTTCCTTGTTTGTCTTTTTGATTTTTTTTTTTTTAACTTTCCCTTCTTTTTTAAATCAACTGTATGAAAAAAAAAGTTAAAAAGAAAACAAACATACAATAAAGAACATTTCAAAGAGACCATAACAAGGGAGTAAGAAAAAGACAACTAACCTAAGATAACTGCTTAACTTCCAACATGTTCCTACTTTACCCCAAGAAAGTTACATAATATAGCAACATTTCAGTGAACTTGTTCCTACTACATCCATCAGAAATTAACAGACCATAGTCATTTCTGGGCATCCCCAGAACGTTAAATAGCTTATCTGTTCTTCTTGGATTATTGTTCCCCCTTCCTTAATTGCTCTCTACTGCTAGTTCCCCTACATTCTACATTATAAACCATTTGTTTTACATTTTTCACAGTTCACATTAGTGGTAGCATATAATATTTCTCTTTTTGTGCCTGGCTTATTTCGCTCAGCATTATGTCTTCAAGGTTCATCCATGTTGTCATATGTTTCACCAGATCGTTCCTTCTTACTGCCGCATAGTATTCCATCGTGTGTATATACCACATTTTATTTATCCACTCATCTGTTGAAGGACATTTGGGTTGTTTCCATCTCTTGGCAATTGTGAATAATGCTGCTATGAACATTGGCGTGCAGATATCTGTTCGTGTCACTGCTTTCCGATCTTCCGGGTATATACCGAGGAGTGCAATCGCTGGATCGAATGGTAGCTCTATATCTAGTTTTCTAAGGAACTGCCAGACTGACTTCCAGAGTGGCTGAACCATTATACAGTCCCACCAACAATGAATAAGAGTTCCAATTTCTCCACATCCCCTCCAGCATTTGTAGTTTCCTGTTTGTTTAATGGCAGCCATTCTAACCGGTGTTAGATGGTATCTCATTGTGGTCTTAATTTGCATCTCTCTAATAGCTAGTGAAGCTGAACATTTTTTCATGTGTTTCTTGGCCATTTGTATTTCCTCTTCAGAGAACTGTCTTTTCATATCTTTTGCCCATTTTATAATTGGGCTGTCTGTACTATTGTCATTGAGTTGTAGGATTTCTTTGTATATGCAAGATATCAGTCTTTTGTCAGATACATGGTTTCCAAAAATTTTT
Organism: Choloepus didactylus; assembly: GCF_015220235.1. Lineage (NCBI taxonomy): Eukaryota > Metazoa > Chordata > Mammalia > Pilosa > Megalonychidae > Choloepus > Choloepus didactylus. Next base: position 188,667,351 of record NC_051334.1, on the reverse strand, counting down.
TCCCATTGAGTTGGCTGCCTCTTTACCTTTTTGAGAAATTCCTTTGAGGTGCAGAAACTTCTAAGCTTGAGGAGTTCCCATTTATCTATTTTCTCTTTTGTTGCTTGTGCTTTGGGTGTAAAGTCTAGGAAGTGGCCTCCTAATACAAGGTCTTGAAGATGTTTTCCTACATTATCTTCTAGGAGTTTTATGGTACTTTCTTTTATATTGAGATCTTTGGTCCATTTTGAGTTAATTTTTGTGTAGGGGGTGAGGTAGGGGTCCTCTTTCATTCTTTTGGATATGGATATCCAACTCTCCCAGCCCCATTTGTTGAAAAGACCATTATGGCTCAGTTCGGTGACTTTGGGGGCCTTATCAAAGATCAGTCGGCCATAGATCTGAGGGTCTATCTCTGAATTCTCAATTCGATTCCATTGATCTATATGTCTATCTTTGTGCCAGTACCATGCTGTTTTGGCAACTGTGGCTTTATAATAAGCTTCAAAGTCAGGGAGTGTAAGTCCTCCCACTTCGTTTTTCTTTTTTAGAGTGTCTTTAGCAATTCGAGGCATCTTCCCTTTCCAAATAAATTTGATAACTAGCTTTTCCAAGTCTGCAAAGTAGGTTGTTGGAATTTTGATTGGGATTGCATTGAATCTGTAGATGAGTTTGGGTAGAATTGACATCTTAATGACATTTAGCCTTCCTATCCATGAACATGGAATATTTTTCCATCTTTTAAGGTCCCCTTCTATTTCTTTTAGTAGAGTTATGTAGTTTTCTTTGTATAGGTCTTTTACATATTTGGTTAAGTTGATTCCTAGGTACTTGATTTTTTTAGTTGCTATTGAAAATGGTATCTTTTTCTTGAGTGTCTCTTCAGTTTGTTCATTTCTAGCATATAGAAACATTACTGACTTATGTGCATTAATCTTGTATCCCGCTACTTTGCTAAATTTGTTTATTAGCTCTAGTAGCTGTATCGTTGATTTCTCAGGGTTTTCTAGATATAAGATCATATCATCTGCAAACAATGACAGTTTTACTTCTTCTTTTCCAATTTGGATGCCTTTTATTTCTTTGTCTTGCCGGATTGCCCTGGCTAGCACTTCCAGCACAATGTTGAATAACAGTGGTGACAGCGGGCATCCTTGTCTTGTTCCTGATCTTAGAGGGAAGGCTTTCAGTCTCTCACCATTGAGTACTATGCTGGCTGTGGGTTTTTCATATATGCTCTTTATCATGTTGAGGAAGTTTCCTTCAATTCCTACCTTTTGAAGTGTTTTATCAAAAAGGGATGTTGGATTTTGTCAAATGCTTTTTCAGCATCTATTGAGATGATCAATTGATTTTTCCCTTTCGAGTTTTTAATGTTTTGTAATACATTGATTGTTTTTCTTATGTTGAACCATCCTTGCATGCCTGGAATGAACCCCACTTGGTCATGGTGTATGATTTTTTTAATGTGTCTTTGGATTCGATTTGCAAGTATTTTGTTGAGGATTTTTGCATCTATATTCATTAGGGAGATTGGCCGGTAGTTTTCCTTTTTTGTAGCATCTTTGCCTGGTTTTGGTATTAGATTGATGTTAGCTTCATAAAATGAGTTAGGTAGTGTTCCATTTTTTTCAATGTTTTGAAAGAGTTTGAGTAAGATTGGTGTCAGGTTCTTTCTGGAAAGTTTGGTAGAATTCCCCTGTGAAGCCATCTGGCCCTGGGCATTTATTTGTGGGAAGATTTTTGATGACTGATTGGATCTCTTTGCTTGTGATGGGTTGGTTGAGGTCTTCTATTTCTTCTCTGGTCAGTCTAGGTTGTTCATATGTTTCCAGGAAATTGTCCATTTCTTCTACATTATCCAGTTTGTTGCCATACAGTTGTTCATAATATCCTCTTATAATTTTTTTAATTTCTTCAGGATCTGCAGTTATGTCACCTTTTTCATTCATTATTTTGTTTATATGGGTCTTCTCTCTTTTTGATTTTGTCAGTCTAGCTAGGGGCTTGTCAATCTTGTTGATCTTCTCAAAGAACCAACTTTTGGTGATATTTATCCTTTCTATTGTTTTTTTGTTCTCTATGTCATTTATTTCTGCTTTAATCCTTGTTATTTCTTTTCTTCTACTTGGTTTAGGATTGGTTTGCTGTTCATTTTCTAGCTTCTTCAGTTGATCCATTAGTTCTTTGATTTTGGCTCTTTCTTCCTTTGTAATATATGCGTTTAGTGCTATAAATTTCCCCCTTAGCACTGCTTTTGCTGCATCCCATAGGTTTTGGTATGTTGTGTTCTCATTTTCATTCGTCTCTATATATTTAGCAATTTCTCTTGCTATTTCTTCTTTAACCCACTGATTGTTTAGGAGTGTGTTGTTTAACCTCCAGGTATTTGTGAATTTTCTAAGTCTCTGATGGTTATTGACTTCTAATTGTATTCCATTGTGGTCAGAGAATGTGCTTTGAATAATTTCAATCTTTTTAAATTTATTGAGGCTTGTTTTATGTCCCAGCATATGATCTATTCTGGAGAAAGTTCCGTGAGCACTAGAAAAGTATGTGTATCCTGGTGATTTGGGATGTAATGTCCTGTAGATGTCTGTTAAATCTAATTCATTTATCAGATTGTTTAGGTTTTCAATTTCCTTATTGGTCTTCTGTCTGGTTGATCTATCTATAGGAGAGAGTGATGTGTTGAAGTCTCCCACAATTATTGTGGAAACATCAATTGCTTCCTTTAGTTTTGCCAAGAAATATTTCCCTTTGTAGTTCTTAGCTACTACAACATTCCACTGCATCACTGTTGATATCATCTATGATGTTATGAGGGTGGTGCCCATCCACATTGCAGCCCAAAGACTGAGCAGTCCCCAGAATCTCTTTAATGGTTCCAGAGAGTTCTCTAAATATCAGCAGTGCACCTGTCTGGCAATGTTGACAATCTCATCAAAAGTGATATTTCTACTGTGCTTAATGTTTCTCTGCTTCCTGTCTCTGGGTGGTTCCTCAAGGGCTTTGACAATCAGGGTAGAGGCAGAAGGTACCACCTCAATCTGGGCCTGTCGGTCCTGAATGGTCAGTTTTACCTTAATTCTTAGACCTTTCCAGTTACTAGTTGCCTTGGCAATGCCATCACCAACCTTTTTTGGAGACAGACTGAGAGGGCTGATTTTGGGGCTAGGGCAGACATGGCACCAACCTCAGGTACACAACTTTGAGCTCCTTAAGGTCCAACTTGGGCGGCATGGCAGAGGTGGCTGGTGTTGGATGAACCTGGATGAGGGGCAACTGAAGAAAGTTGCACCCTGGCTTCCTCTGAACCGAAATCTCTGTCGCTTAGTTTTATGTTTTCTGTCTTTTCTATAGTGTCAAGACAACTGCTATGTATACATTAGGTGCTTAATAGAAATGATTACTATAACATGTTCATAAATTTTTTTGCATAATCCCTATATTGGCAAAGAGTACTTGAAAACTATTAAGCATCTAATAAAAAGTGCAAAGTGCTTTTTGTTATTTTTCCCTGTTGGAGACATTATATAGGAGCTCTGAAACTTGTACACCTTGGTATTGTTTATGATGTAAATCATGGGTTGGGACTGGTGGATTGATACAAGGAGACAAGAATTCCTTTTTAAACAACTGTGAAGATGCAGCAATGAATGCTTCAAGCCCTAGAAATATTAAATCACATTTGTTCATGTACCAAAATGTGGTAAATATGCAATCTGTTACCTAAGAGGTTATGATCAAGCTAGTTCCATATTTTTCAGATAATTAGTGATAGTGTCTGTGGATGTAACTGAACAGCTGTAACAATGGCTTTGGTTCACTGTGATTGGTGGTACAGAGTAGAGGAACAAGTAGAAATATACAAGTGCTTTGTAAGCCCAGGGATGAAAAGGATGTGGGAAGATACAGTCAGCTTCTGATTATCTATACATAGTTAATTCACACCCCATGATGTATTTTAAATTTCATCACTGGCTAGCTTTTCCTTATAACCCAGTCTCTCACCTTTTCCCTCTCTCAATTGTGTGAGCTTTAGAAACTTCTACTTAGTTGGATATCTAGATTGAACAAAATATAACCAGAAAGGTAAGTTGTTGGAGAAAATACACGGAATGAAAAATGTAGTAGATGCCACATCTTCCATCAGAGATTATGGATATTGCTATTAACTATACTTTCATGCAGTGACCAATTTTAAAGGAAATAGTGTTATTTTCATTTTTAGAAAACACCTCATAAATGGTAGTTCATATGCTTCAAATTGGTCTTTGAAACATAATGGTCAATGGCAAAAAGGGTTAAATTTCCAATTAGATGATAGTGCAGTTTACTGTACAAACAAAATCATCCATTATGGGCAGAACTTTGAGAGAAGTAAAACAGAGTTTGTCTTATATTTGCTAACACTTTTTGTGAATTTATCTTGTCTTTACAACTGCATGTTAAAAACTGAGCCTATAGTTCACTTAGTTTTTGCATTCCCCATAAGTTGTGCAGAATGGTACACACATGCTAGGTGCTTGATAAATGTTGTTTGCATGGATGAATAACCTGATTATTCTATGTTTTCTTGATGCATATAAGTGTATGTTCCATTCAAGACAGATGGTTGTCTTTTCTCTTTTTAATGAAATCAGGAGACCTGGGCTTCCATAGCCCACTCAATTTGTCATTGCCAATATAAGGGCATTCTTCCAATACCATACTTTAGTTGGCCCCTTTTCTCTCATTCCATATTCCATGGATATAAAATTTATTTAGCATTCTCAAAAAAGTCCTAAATATATATAATGAATCACTTTAAATTTTGTTCTTCATGCTGAAAAATCCCTAGACTTTCAAGCTTTTTCTTCTGGGGCTTCTTTTCTGTCTCACTTATTATGTTTGTACTTCATCATAAAACAGAAAATCTTAGGTCTCTAGGAAACATCCTCCAATTTCTCATTATTGTTTCCAAACTTTGGCAACTAATACTGCACTCATTGCTATCATAAGGCAGCAATCTTATTTTTAAATAGCATTAAATATTTATTTTTATTTTCTCTTCATAACTGTCTTGAAAATTTTTAGTAGCCTGTGATTATGTTGAGTGTATGAATGGATCTTGAATTTGACTTGCGAACATCACAAGATTCATGGAAGTATCTGGCCGACCTTTTACCCTATAGGAATCCAAATTCAACAGTATATTTTTTCCTTTATTCCAATTTCAGTAAAAGAAAGGATTTCTTTACCGTTTCTGCTAGTTCCATAAAGGCAGGGACTATGGCTGTCATCCCTATCTTCCAGAACAGTGCTAGAAACATAATAGATGATCAATGAATATTTTTAGAAGGAATGACTTTAAATGTAAGTAAAGTAATCAATTAGGCACACTGATCTTATAGCTGTTCCTCAAGCCTGCTAAGTAATTTTTCACTTCAGGGCCTTTGAACTTGCTGGTTCCTCTGTTCTGAATGCTCTAGATATTTAAGTTACTTTTTCCATCATTTTATTTAGGTCTATGTTGAAATGTTACTTCTTTGGAGAAATTTTTCTTCTGCCATCTACCTCATCCCAATCATTCTTATCCCACTTCACTTTTTCTTCAAGCATATTAACTATGACATTTTTAAAATTTGTTTTGTGTTTGATTTTTGTCTCTTTTCTCCCCCTGATCTACTGCCACAATAGAATGTGGGTTCCATTACGTCTGGGACTGTATCAGTTCAGGGTCTCACCAGAAAACAGAAATCTTTGCAGATGTTTCAAATAAAGAGACTTTAAAGGACTACTTATAGAGGTATGTCTGGGAGAAAGCATCACATCGCCGAGGTCTTGATTTTGGATTTCTCCTGGCTGCAAAATGGTGAGCCAATAAATTCTCATTGTATAAGCCAACCTATTGCATAGTATTTGATTTAACAGCCAGGAAACTAAAACAGTTTTTGGTACTAGGAAATGTGGTGCTGCTATTACAAAAACCTAAAATGCAGAAATGGCCTTGGAATTGGGTTATGGGAAGGGACTGGAAGAATTGTGAGGGCTCAAAAATGATTGAGAGCTGTAGGGAAAGTTGGTATCATATTAGACAATACATGAATTGTCATGAAGAGAATGTTGGTAGAAATATGGATGTTAAAGTTACTTCCAGCAATGTCTTAGAGGGAAATGATGGAAGTGTTATTGGAAACTGTAGGAAAGGCAATCCTTGTTTTAAAGTAGCAGAGAACTTGGCAAAATTGAGTTCTGATGTTGAATGGAAGGCAGACATTGGAAGTGATCAAGTTGGATATTTAGCTAAGTAGGTTTCCAAGCTGAGTGTAGAAGGTTAAACCTTGTTTCTCATTGCAGATTATAGTGAAATGAGAGAGGAAAGGGACAAGCTGAGAAATTAACTCTTCAACACAAAGAAACCAGAAATTGATCGTTTGGAAAATTCTGTACCTATCCAGATACTGTGGTCTGAGACTAGGGCCAGAAGCAGCTCTGTTAGGGATCTCCCAGAGCCTTCCAGAAAGCAAGTCCTAAAGAATAGGATTCCATGTGAGGGTTTAACTGAACATGGATCCAGTCAACCATTTCAGTGGAAGTTGGGATTTGAAATGCAGTTATGCAGGAAGGATCTGTGGAAGGTTCTATTGCCTGATGGTTTGGAACCCTATGAACTGCATGTAAGCCAAGGTTTTTGCAAAATTTGTATGAGCAGAATCAGTGCCAGACTGGACTGAAAGGAATAGGGAAGGGACGAAATGAAGGAAGAGTGGCTTCAAGGGCAGAACCATGGAAGCCAAGGTCTGGACCCAAAAGATCTCCTTGGGCCAAGAGAGCAGGCCCACCCATGTGTAGAAAGGGCAAGTCCACCCCTGCGTTTTGAGGGAGAAGGCCATTGACCCTGGCACTTAGAAGGAATGGGCCTTGAGCCTAAGTTGTCAAGGAGATTGCTTCCCAATGGTTGGAGGGGTGGCACCTGTGTTCTAGGATTCATGGAGAGACTGGCCACCACATCAGTGCTTGGAGAGGGTGAGAGCTACACCCCAGTGTTCAGGGAGAGCATGGCCACTGCACAAGTGCAAATGCCTAGACGAAGAGGGGCTGCCATTCCATCAGGCCTGGAGGACAAAACATGGATGCAGACATGACTCTCAGACCTTGAAATCTAATGGAGTTTACCCTGATGGGTTTGGAATTGTTTGGGACCCTTGAACCTTATTTTCATTCCAATTTCTCCTTTCTGTAATGGGAATGTTTATCCTTTGCCTATCCCTTCATTGTATATTCAAAGAAGATAACTTGTATTCTAGGTGTTACAGGTCCACAGACAGAGGGGAATTGTGCCCCAGGAAAGACCATACCCATACCTGATTTTGATGAGTCTTTGTACTTAGCATTGTTACTGAAATGACTTAAGGCTTTGGGGATGTTTTGATGAAATGAATGTATTTTGCATGTGGAAAGAACATGTCTTTTGGGGTCTAAAAGGTGGACTTGATGGCTTTGATCCATGTTCCCCAGAAAAGCATGTTGTTAAACTTAATCCATTCTTGTGGTGTGAACCCATTGCAAATAAAACCTTTTGATGAGATTTCTTCAGTTAATGTGTTGGCTCAACTGAATCAGGATGGGTATTATTCCTATTTCTATATTATAAAATGAAGACCAGAGGGGAAGAGAGAGAGGGAGAGAGAGGGAGAGAGAGAAAGAGAGAGAGAGAGAGAGAGAGAGAGAGAGAGAGAGAGAGAGAGAGAGAGAGAGAGAGAGAGAGAGAGAGAGAGAGAGAGAGCCATAGCTAATTGCCAGAAGCTAGAAGTCAACAGAACTCAGAAGAGGAAGGATAAGTCAGGAGAAGCTGCCATGTGCATTGTTACATGACAGAAAAGCAGCCATGGACAAAGGATCACTAGCAGCCAGCGCCAGCATGCCACAGTCTTTTAGGAGAAAGCTTTGCCTTGATATTACCTTGATTTTGGACTTTTCCTAGCCTCAAAACTGTGAGCCAATAAATTCTCATTGTTTAAGCCAACCCTTTGCATGGTATTTGATTCAGCAGCCAGGAAACTAACATAGGTGTGGACAGGGTTAAGGAAATAAACGGGATGTATTTAAACAAGGATTGGAAGGGAAAGAGGAAAAAGAATGATACCAAAGCCCAGTGAGAGCTGGAACTGGGAAAGAGAGATCACCTGGCAGGAGCTGTAGTTTTGGAGGGAGTTAGCTACTGACAGAGAGAGGCATAGTACTAGAAGTAAGGAGGAGCAGGAGAAGAGATGTGCAATGCCAGTCTCCTGCTAATCCTCCTATTGGTCAAACTCAAGCAGAAGCCAGCTGGCAAGGGAGCCAGGACAGAGGAGAGTAGAGTATATTGTTTGGTTCATCACTATATTTTTCATGCCCAGAACTGTGCCTAGCACACTTTTGGTACTCATAAATATTTGTTTAATAAAATAATGGGTGTTATTTGAGGGTAGGGGGAGTGAGGGAACCATGAGATTGATCCATGTTATTATCATATAGGGTCTTGGATCTTATTTTTTTGGGGGGGGAGGTAATTTTCCAAGGCTTATGTTTGGAGAAATTCACAGCTAGCTAACTTGGAAAGAGGAACATTCAGGGACTTTTGTTTTTCATTGCAGTCTAGTAGCCACTTACGTTGTAATTTATGGGTTAGATCTTAATATTCAAAGATCATGGGAGAAGTCTTCCAGGAAGAAATTTGGGTAACTAAATAGTTGTATTTCTTGAGGTAAAAATGGCAGGAGATGATAACTATTGAGTTGCTTTATTATTATACAAGGTAAGTGAAAAGGATTTAAGAACATCACTTATTAATTAGCTCTAACTCTTACCTTGATTCATGGGGATGCATGAGGATGAACAGCACAGGTAGGGGGCATAGAGATATCTATTAGCACAACTCTAAGTCAGCTGTGTGCTTCTAATTCTTTCACTCTCTGTTTTATTACAAAGACCACTTTGGCACCAATGTGGAAGATGGATTAAAGGGGAGAGTCATTCACTGAAATAGGGAAATCAGGAGAAGGATAAAGTGTTAGGGGGAAGATGATGACTTTAGATTGGATGTATTGTCTGAGGTACCTATGGAATACTCAAGTGGCAATGTCTTGCTGGCGGTTGGAATATATGAATCTGAATCTCAGGGAAGAAGAATGAAAATTATTAGCACAAAGGTGGTAGAGAGAGAGGGAGGGTGATATTACCTAGGAGGAACTTGCAGCATGGGAAGAAAGAAAGTCCCCTTAACCCCCACCTGGGGCAACCAGAAAACAGTGGGCTGCATACCTGAATACTCTCACTGAGTGTGCATGTTTGAGATGAAGGCTGCAGAGCATGGATCTATTTATTTTGCAGGCTTTTAAGTCAGAAGGACAGATGGTAGGAGGAAAGGGAAAAAGGAAGAGTGGTGCCACTGTGTAATTCAGGAGGCAGGTGAAGGTGAGATGAAAGGATCATTTTTGGAGTATGTTAACAATAAAAATGTAGTTGAAAATATAGAGTACACTTTGAAGTGTATGTATATATATGTGTATCTGTGCGCACATGTGTGGGTATGTGTGTGTGTGTCTGTGTGTGTGTGTGTGATTATACCTTGTATGGAGAGGTTAACTTACCCTGTTGGTAGAGATAATTACTCCCCATCTCTACTCATCTCTGTTTCTGAACAATTTAGTCCCAGCAGGGAATAGTTTATTCTCACCACAAGATAGAACTGCTGTTATTCAAATAGATCTGGCTGCCCTGGACAGGCATTCAAAAATGAAATGACTCTGTATCATTACTACTTTGACTCCCTTTTGTGATTTTGGAGCTGCAGTTGCCTTTGCAAGCTATCTCTTTTCCTTGCTGCTAGCATCACATACTATCATATTGAAAGTTAACTCACGAAAAGGAGGGAAAAAAAGTATAGTCTTTATTTTGAAAGAAGTCAGTTATCAACTGAACATTTACTCTTAAATGGCTTACTAGTGTTCAGACTGCAAAAGGACAGTCCACTCTGAAATGTACTATGCAGTCTAACAGTTAAAGATGTCACCATTGCATGCAGAGGACACAGAGAACTTTAACCTGCTGACTGCCTGGGGACACCCAGGGAAAATACAGTGTCTTGAAAGAAATTAATTGTGCATCATACACACCCTAAGGAAAACACCTCTAGCAGACAGAAAATAGCACCAAATTAGTTTTTAATACATCTCTGGGGTTGGTCATTTACAACATGTTTTGGGCCATAGAGATATCAGAGCAATAGTTTATCCTCTTTGCCAGACTTCTATTAAGGGAAACTAAATTCCATAAGAAATTCTCTCGTTGTCACTCTTGTTGAAGTCCTTCCTATTGTAATAACTTTCCAACCAGTCTACTTTCCTCCTACATCATCTGTGGTAGACTGAGTTATGTACCCCTGAATAAACATATTCTTCTTAATGTTAATCTGCACTCCTGTGAGTGTGAGCCCATTGTGTATAGGAACCTCTGGAAGATACTATTTTTAGTTAAGGTGTGGCCCAACTGAATGAAGGTGGGTCTTAATCAGAATTACTGGAGGCCTTATAAAGAGATCTCAGAAGTCACAGAAGCCAGAAAGGAAGGGACACTGCCATGTGACAGAGGAATGCCTTCTCCACAATACTACTAACCACTGCAGTAAGCAGGTCTTGCCTATGCCTTGATTTTGAACTTCCAGCCTCTAAAATTGAAAGCTAATAAATTCCTGTTGTTTAAGCCAACATATTGTGTGGTCTTTGACATAATGGCCTGGCAAACTATGACATCATCCATACTGCAATCTATCCTTCATGCCACTGCTGGATTGATCATTATATATTTTTCCCCATAACTTCATCTATTTCCATTATTGTAAAATAGAATATACATACAGAAAGGTGTTAGCTTTCTATGTACAGCTCAACAAGCCATTATATAGGTCATTAAAAAAATTGTTATGGTTACAGTTCCACAGTTTCAGTTCTTTCCTTATTATGAAATATAGGGTATAGACAGAAAGGTGAAGACTTTCAAAGCACAATTCAATGAGTAGCTATAGAGCAAGTTTCAAAGAATGCTATAGGTTACTGTTTCACCATGTCATTTTCCTCCTTCCAGCTATTCCAACACCCCAGCATCAAAAATATATATATATATATTTTTATAAAGTTTCAGTATTCATAGACCTTTGTTAAATCTTGTCTTGTTTGCTGCTACTCCTTCCTCTCACTTAATCTCTTTCTCCATCTTCAGGGGTGTCTAGATAGTGAGCACCCTAACTTGTTCATTTTGAAAGGGGGTGTTGATAGTTTGGGGAAGGGGTGTTATAAAGTTTTGATAGTCATTAGTCCACATATGACATCTCTGTTTTTGCTTTGGTGAATAAGAACCCACAGCAGATTACATGCTCCACCATTAATAATTTTTTAGGAACTTCTTTACATATTCTTGTGTGCTAGTTATTTCTGGTGTCGTTTAACTATTCTCCTATTACTTTCCACCTTCATCTCAGTCTCTTTACATATTTTATCCTATTTTATCGAATGCATTTTTGTTGGTTGCCTCAAATTCTTTTTGAAATGTGGAGGGATGTAAGTCAACAGATGCATAAATACATAGAGTAAAGCCATTCTCCTTCTCAGAGTTTCCCATTGCCTCCCTTCTGTGCATGAAATAAACCCTGAACTTCTCAACCTTGCTGTAGTTCTCCATGATATAGCCCTCATGTATGACCTATTCTCACAGTTTTAGTGTCTACTACTTAATCACATACACTCTATGTTCCATCAGACTGGATCACTTGCCTTTCTCCAAACTTGCCTTGTGCTTTCCTGCCTCCATGCCTTTTGCATACTCTTACCTCCACCTGGATTATTTCCCCTTTGGTCTCTGCTTCTTGAAATCCTCTATCAAATTCCCTAGCTCCACTGCTCCCTTTTCCTGAATCTGTCCTTGATTTGGCCACTATTTGTGATCTGTTCCCATCTAGAACATTTGCTTTATTGCCTTTATTATCTTCTACCTGTATTGCAATTATTTGTACATTTAGCTTATGCCACAACCCCCTCCATGCCCTAACAAAATTATAAGCTTCTTGAGGGCAGGTGCCATGCCCCATTCTTCATTGTGTCTACCCTACAGTGTGTAGCTCAGTCTGGTGCATACAGTAGGTGCTCAACAAATGTTTGCCAAACTAATTTATATGAATAAAAATAATAAATGCAACTCTATTTCTGTTTGGGTGAGAGACCTCATGTTCTAACATCTGGATTTATGTGTAGAAGCACAACCCTTCCCCACTACTGGAAAACCCAACAGAAAGGTTAGTTCTTATTGCCACAGGGTCCCTAGCATAAGCTTTTTTATGAAGGATATCTGGCTTTTTAAAATTTTAAAACAAATGTTAGTCCCTGGGGATTGAATAATTTGGGGGAAAGAATTTGGTAAAAATTGAAAACATAGTTCAACATTCACAGAAGAAAATAAGGACACTCTAATATGACAATGCTAACCTTCAGGTAGAAAATAAAGAATACAACTTGTTTGTTGTCCTAAGGTACAGCTATTGGAATGGTTGAATGTCCTTTTGAGTTGCCCAGAGTAGCTGGGAAATCACTAGACACCCTGAGCCAGTTTGAAGAATTTGGTAATATGCCCTTAGAGATGTCAAACAGGATACAGATGCCAAAAATAGATTTGATGAGTGAGTGCAGCAGAATTCCTAATATGTAAAAGTCAGGAAGCAGGAATTTGTTGGGCTGAAAACCATAACAGGAAAGCAAAAGACAATGATAATGCTTGATTCTTAAATTGGATGCTGTTAAATAAACATTGGATGCCAAAGGTTTAAAACAAAGCTTATTTTCCATCTCCTTTTATTTTTATATACCATGTTGTCTTTTAAATTATCACTTCTAAGAACTATATTTTGAAAATACATGCTGTTGACTAGATTCATCATATACTTCATATTTACCTAACTGCTAAACAAGAAGAAGAAGGAGAAGGAGAAGAAGGAGGAGGAGAAGGAGGAGAAGGAGAAGGAGAAGGAGGGAAGAATGTTTATCAATTGAGGAGCAAAGGGAAAAGGGACAAAGAAGACTTCAAAGTAATTATTTGGAAGATTTTTGTTTAGGCTTGAAAAAAATAGCATTAAGCATGCTGCTACTGACATATGGTTCACTCTGTGATCCTCAAAACCAAACAGTGTGAATAATCCAAAGCTTGCCAGAATTCAAGACTTTTTTTTATTAAAGTCATTCTTTTCTTTCCTTCAGCATTGTGTAGTTGCTTTGGTGTACAACAATGAAAACACATTTCCTGCCTATCTTTTCTTTTTTCCTTTTCCTTTTCCTTTTTTTGATTCAAGAGTAAGCTTTAGAGTTCCACTAAAATTTCTTCATCAAATAAAGTGGGACAGCAGTACTTAGGGCTATTTTAAAGTTTTTATTCATGACTAGGTCACAGAAGAAGGCTAGCTTTGAAGTCTGAAAAAAAATAGTTTCTTTTTTTTATGTTTAGAAGATACCACATGCATCTTTTACATTGTTTGGTAAAGATGCTTAATTTTAGATCTTTTTATGCCCTCTATTATTAATGTTTCAAGGAGTAAAATACATGAAATAAAATCTTGCTTTTTATGCCTGTGATTGGACACTATTGTATTCAAAAGAATAACTTTGCAAAACATTTGTTTTTTGCTTTATATCTTCGTAAGTTATCTACATATGGAACACTAAATAAGAAGAGATGATTTGCTTTGTTGCATGTAAATATTCAGGTGATATTTTAATTGCTGTGGGTTTATATTTCACTTTTCTTTCTTATACTTTTTCCTGCAACAGCCATCTAGGTAGTCCCCAGCCTGTCTTTCAAGAAACTCCTGTCACCCGCTACATCACAACCAGATACATTTTCCAAATGCACCAAGCATACAATAACCCTCTCCCTCAAAAACCTTCAGTGTCTCCTCATTGGCTGATGAATCAAGGTGAACCACTTTAGTCTGGTACTCAAGGCCTTCTGTGATTTGGCTCCAATTCATCTTTCCAGCTTTACCTGTCACTTATGACTCCCTTGTGTGCACCTGTACTTCATCCAAACACATGTACTTCACAGAAACACACAAAGACACTTTCCTATTTGCCCTTTCCACTGCCACTGCTTTTGTTCTTATAATGCTCTCTATCTGGACCATCAAATCCCTTGTTCCTACCTATGTATATATATATTTTTTGTTTCATTGTACTTTTAATTTTTTTCCTTTATTAGTGAAGTTGTGTGTTTACAGAACAATCATGCATAAAATACAGGATTTGCACAAACTACCCCACTACCAACAATTTGCATTGGTGTGGAATATTTGTTACAATTGATGATAACATATTTTAATAATTGTACTATTAGTTAAAATCCATGATTTAAGTGTTTGTGTATTGTACTTCCATGGATTTTTTTTTTAATTTTTGTTCTGTTACCATATGCACAATCCAGCATTTCCTCTCTTAATCACATTCAGATATATATTTCAGTGCTGTTAATTACTTTCACAGTGTTGTGCTATGATCACCATCAACCATTACCAAAACATTTTCATCACTTAGAATAGGAAACCTTTACATTTTAAGTCTCAACATACCATTCCCTATCCCCATCCTGTCCCCTGGTATCCTGTATTCTAGATTATGATTCTATGAATTTTCTTATTCTAATTGTTTCAAATCAATGAGATCATACAATACTTCTCCTTTTGTGTCTGGCTTATTTCACTCAACATGATGTCTTCAAGGATGATCCATGTTGCCACATGTATCAGGACTACATTCCTTTTTACTGCTGAATAATATTCCATGGTATGTGTTTGGATGTATTATGTCCCCCAAAATGCCATTATCTTTGATGCAGTCTTGTGTGTGCAGGAAACATATTGGTGTTAATTGGGTTGGAGAATTTTGATTGGATGTTTCCATGCAGATGTGATCACTCAACTGTGGGTGAGATCTTTCACTGGATAATTTCCATGGAGGTGTGGCCCTGCCCATTCAGCATGGGCCTTGACTAGTTTACTGGAGCACTATATAAGCTCAGACAGAAGAAGCTAGCTTGCTACAGCCAAGAGGGACACTTTGAAGAATGCACAGAAGCTGAGAGAGAAACTGCAGCTTAGAGAGGAACATCCTGGGAGAAAGCCATTTTGAAACCAGAACTTTGGAGCAGATGCCAGCCGTGTGCCTTCCCAGCTAACAGAGGTTTTCTGGACACCATTGGCCATCATCCAGTTAAGGTACAGGATTGCTGATGTGTTACCTTGGACACTTTATGGCCTTAAGACTGTAACTGTGTAACCAAATAAACCCCCTTTATAAAAGCCCATCCATTTCTGGTGTTTTGCATTCCAGCAGCATTAGCAAACTAGAACAGTATGTATATATCATATTTTACTGATCCATTCATCAATTCATGGGAACTTGGGTTGCTTCCATCTTTTGACAATTGTGAATAACACTGCTATGAACATTGGTGAGCAAATATCTGTTATTAAAATCTCTGCTTTCAATTCTTTTAGGTACCTAGCAGTGGGATTTCCAGGTCACATAATAGTTCTATACTTAGCTTCCTGAGGAATTGCCAAACAATCTTCCACAGTGACTCTGCCATTTTACATTGCCATGAACAATGAATGAGCATTCCTATTTCTCCACATCCACTCCAACAATTGTTATCGTCCATTTTTTTTATAGTAGCCATTCTAATGGGTGTGAAATGAGGGTTTTATTTGCATTTCTCTGATGGCTAATGAGGCTGAGCATCTGTTCATGTGTTTCTGGCCATTTATATAACTTCTTTGGAGAGATGTCTGTTCAAGTCTTGCCCATGTTTTTAAAAGCCATTTTATTGAGATATATTCACATACCGAACAATCCACCTAAAGTTATAATCAATGGCTTTTAGAATAATCACATAGTTGTGCATTCATCACCACAATCAATTTTAGAACATTTTCATTATGCAAAAAAAAAAACACTCCATACCCCATAGCAGTCACCTCTCAAGCCCTCTATCCTTCCCCAGCCCTACTTAACTGCTAATCAAATTCTGTCTCTATAAATTTATTTATATTTGCATTTTATATAAATGGAATCATACAATATATACTATTCTGTGTCTGGTTTCTTTCACTTAGCATAATGTTTTTGTAAATTATTGTATTTTTTTTAATTAGAGAACATGGAAGTTTACAGGAAAGTCATATAAAAATACAATATTCCCATATACCCTCCTATTGTTTACACTTAACATTAGTGTGATTCCCTTTTTACAGCTGATGAAAGAATATTAAAATATTATTGTTAACTATAGTCCATAGCCTACATTAAGTATATTTTCCCCATATTATTAACACCTTGTAATGGTGTTGCATATTTGTTATAATTGATGAATGAACATTCTTATATTTGTACTATTAACCACAGTCTGTTGTCCACAACAGGATTCACTGTATTATACAGTCACATGTTTTGTCTTCTAACTATACTTATAGTAACATACATGACCCAAATCTTCCTCTTTCAACAACATTCACAAACTTATTTCACTCACAATAATGTGCTACTATCACCACTATCCATTTCCAAACATTTACAATCAACCTAAATAGAAATTCTGCACAAATTAAGTGTCTCTACCCATTCTCTATCCCCATTCTATCTCCTGGGCCCTATATTCTAGATCTTAACTATATGAGTTTGCTTATTATCATTAGTTCATTATCAGTGAGATCATACAGTGTGTGTCCTTTTGTGACCGGCTTATTTCACTCAACATAATATCCTCAAGGTTCATCCATGTTGTCTTATGCATCAGGACTTCATTCCTTCTTACAACTGAATAACATTCTGTCATATGTTCACACCACATTTTGTTTATCCATTCATTGGTTGATGGACACTTGGGTTGCTTCTATCTTTTGGCAAATGTGAATAATGCCACTATAAATGTCAATATGCAAATGTCTGTTCAAGTACCTGCTTTCATTTCTTCTGGGAATATATTTGTAGCAGGATTTCTGAATTATTTTGCAATTCCATACTGTTCCCTAAGGAGTTGACAAACTGACTTCCACAGCGGATGCACCATTTTACATTCTACCAGTGGTGAATGAGAGTTCCTGTTTTTCTACATCCTCTTCAACACTTGTGGTTTTCTGTTCTTTTTTCTTTAATTAGTGGCCATTCTAGCAGGTGTGAAATGATATCTCATTGTGGTTTTGATTTGCATTTTCCTAATAGCTAGTGATGCTGAGCATCTTTTCAACTACTTTTTAGCCATTTGTGTTTTCTCTTTGGAAAAATGTCTATTAATGTATTTTGTTCATTTTTAAATTGGGCTGTTCATCTTTTTATTGTTGAACTGTAGGATTTCTTTATATATTCTGGATATCAAACCCTTATCAGATATGTGGTGTCCAAATATTTTCTCCCATTGAGTTGGCTGCCTTTTCACCTTTTTGACAAAGTCCTTTGAAGCACAGAAGTATTCAGTTTTCAGAAGTTTGCTTTTATTTATTTTTTCTTTCATTGTTTGTGCTTTGGGTATAAAGTCTAAGAAAGCATTCCCTCCACAATATCGTGAAGACACTTCCTTACATTTTCTTATAGGAGTTTTATGGTTCTCATTCTTTTAATTAGGACTTTGATACATTTTGAGTTAATTTTTGTATAAGGTGTGAGATAGGGGTCCTCTTTCATTCTTTTGCATATGTACATCCACTTCTCCCAACATCATTTGTTGAAGAGACTTCTGTTCCAGTTGAGTAGACTTGGCATCCTTGTTAACTATCAAATAGCCATAGATGTGAGGGTTTATATCTGAATTCTCAATTTGATTCCATTGGTCAATACCTATCTTTATGCCAGTACCATGCTGTTTTGGCCAGTGTAGCTTTGTAATATGCTTTAATTTCAGGAAGTGCAAGTCCTCCAACCTTGTTCTTCTTTTTCAAGATGTTTTTGGCTATTTCAGGCCCCTAATCCTTTCAAATAAATTTGGTAATTGGCTTTTTCATTTCTGCAAAGTAGGTTGTTGCAATTTTGATTGGGATTGCACTGAATCTGTAAATCATTTTGGGTAGAATTGATATCTTAATTATATTTAGTCTTCCAGTCCATGAACATGGAATGCCCTTCCATTTATTTGGGTCTTTTATTTCTTTTAGTAATGTTTTGAAGTTTTCTGCATACAAGTCCTTTCCTTCATTGGTTAAATTTATTCCTAGATATTTGATTATTTTAGTTGCTATTGTAAATGATGTTTTTTTCTTGATTTCTTCTTCTGATAGTTCATTGCTTGTGTGTAGAAACACTACTGATTTTCAGGTGTTGATCTTGTACCCTGCCATTTTGATGTATATAATTATTAGCTCTAGGAACTTTGTTGTGGATTTTTCAGGATGTTCTGTATATAGGATCACATCATCTGCAAATAGGGAAAATTTTAATTATTCCTTTCTAAATTGCATGTCTTTTATTTCTTTTTCTTACCTAACTGCTCTGGCAAGAACTTCTAGTTACAATGTTGAATAACAGTGTTGATGATGGGCATCCTTGTCTTGTTCCAGATCTTAGAGGGAAAGATTTCAGTCTTTCACCATTGAGTGCAATATTAGCTGTGGGTTTTTTGTTCATGCCCTTTATCATGTTGAGAATGTTTCCTTCTATTCCTAGAGCTCTAAGTGTTTTTATCAAGAAAGCATGCTGGATTTTGTCAAATGACATTTCTGCATCAATTGGGATGATCATGTGGTTTATTTCCTTCATTCTGTTAGTGTGGTGTATTACATTAATTGATTTTCTTATGTTGAACCAACCTTGCATGTCAGAGATAAATCCCACTTCATTATGGTGCATAATTCTTTTAGTATGCTGTTGAATATAGTTTGCTAGTATTTTGTTGAGGATTTTTGCATATATATTCATAAGGGATATTGGTCTGCAGCTTTTTTTTCCTTGTGGTATCATCTGGTTTTGATATGAGAGTGATGTTGACCTTGTAGAATGAGTTAGGGAGTGTTCCCTCCCTTCAATTTTTTTGGAAGAGTTTGAGCAGGGCTGGTATTAATTCTTCTTGGAATGTTTGGTAGAATTCCCCTGTGAAGAAATCTGGCCTGGGCTTTTCTTTGTTGGGAGGTTTTTGATTGCTGACTCAATCTCTTTACCAGTTATTGGTTTGTTGAGACCTTCTATTCTTGAGTCAGTGTGGGTCATAAATGTTTCTAAGAATTTTTCATTTCATCTAGTTTATCTAATTTATTGTTATACAGTCATTCATAGTATCCTTTACAGCTCTTTTTATTTCAGCAGGGTTGGTAGTAATGTCCCCCTCTTGGTTTTTGTTATTTGTATCCTCTTTTTTTTTCTGTCAGTCTAGCTAATGATTTGTCAGTTTTTATTGATCTTTTCAAAGAACCAACTTTTGGTTTTGTTGATGCTCTTTATTTTTTTGTTCTCTATTTCATTTATCTCCACTCTAATCCTTGTTATCTTTTTCCTTCTGTTCACACTGGGTGTAGTTTGCTCTTCTTTTCCTAGTTCTTCCAATTTTGAGGTTAGGTCTCAGATTTGAAGTCTTTCTTCTTTTTCAATGTACGCATTTAGAGCTATAAATTTCCCTCTCAGCACTGCCTTTGCTGAATCCCATAAGTTTTAACATGTTTTATTTTCATTTTCATTCTCCTCAAGATACTTCCTAATTTCATTTCTGATTTCCTCTTTAACCCATTGTTTGTTTAAGAAGATATTGTTTAATTTCCACATATTTCTGAGTTTTCTCTTTCTCCCTCTGTTATTGATTTCTAGTTTCATTCCATTGTGGTCTGAGAATATACATTGTATGATCTCAATATTTTTTAATTTGTCAAGACTTGTTTTATAACCCAAATATGGTCTTTATGTTCATTCTGTTTGTTGTTTCCTGAGCTTCTTTGATGTGCAAAATTATGTCTTTTGCTAAGTTTGGGAAGTTCTCTGTCATTATTTTTTTGTCAATTCCATTTGTCCCCTTCTCTCTTTCTTCTGGGACTCCCATAATGTATATATTGGTGCACTTACTGGTATCTTGGGCTATTTTCACTTTAATATTTCTTTTTTCTTTCTGCTCCTCAGCCTGACTCCTTTCAAGTTTCTTGTCTTCACTTTCACTGATTCTTTCTTCTGCCAGCTCCAATCTGCTCTTGAAACTCTCCTGGGCATTTTTCATTTTCTTTATTGTGGTCTTCAACTCCGGTCATTCTGTTTAGTTCATTTTTAAAATTTCTA
Organism: Choloepus didactylus; assembly: GCF_015220235.1. Taxonomy (NCBI): domain Eukaryota; kingdom Metazoa; phylum Chordata; class Mammalia; order Pilosa; family Megalonychidae; genus Choloepus; species Choloepus didactylus. Next base: position 188,647,069 of record NC_051334.1, on the reverse strand, counting down.
TCTCTACTTAGACTCTCATTGCTCATTCACTGTTTTCTTGATATCCTTTAGTTTTTTTTCTGTACTTTCCTTCATCTCCTTTAGCATTTTTAAGATCAGTTTTTAAAAATGCTTTGTTTGTTATTTCTACTTCTCATCTTCATTTTGAATTCTGAATTTTTATCCTCTTCCTTTGGATGGGCCATTATTTCCTGTTTCTTTGTCTTGGGTTTTGTTGTTTAGCACTGTACATTTTAATATTTTAAAATGATAACTCTGAGATTTATTCCATGAGATGTCTGTTTCTTGGTTTTGTAAACAGCTGGGGATGGGACAGAGATTTTCTTGAGCTTCAGCCCTCTTATCAGGAAGGTCTGCCCAAGGCAAATGCAGTGTGCAGGTTTTTCACTGTCTTTCTGGGCCTCTGTCTTGTCCTGGGCTTTTGCTTTTAGTTGCTGTGGAGTTCTCCTGTTTACAGGAGTTTGGTTTTCCCTTCTGTCTCCCACAAGGCAGGGCTCCCTCTCCTGGGTGTTTGATGCCAGCAGGCCTTTGTACCAGTCAGTCTGCCTCTATAGATTTTTATACTCCTTTCATTGTCTCAAGCTGCTATTGCCTGTGGGGCAAATTCTGGTAGGAAATCACCCTGGAGAGGATTTTCCCAAGTTATTCTTTCCCAGACATAACAGGGGCAGGGACCCACAAAGGGGGCGCAGACCAGCTCCACTGTACCCTGATGAGAGGATCAGGAAAGATGCCAAAAACATCTCGAATGGTTCCCCATATCTGAGCTTCCCTGGCCTGCTCAGAAAATGCAGATCTCCATCTAACTCTCCCCTACAGCCCTGAGGAAGCACTTTGTCTTTAAATCTCCATTGTGTCTATCCCTGTCTGGGGAGGGGAAGGGTTAAAACAATAGTTGCTGCTGTCTTTGATTGGTTGAAACTATAGCTGACCTCAGATTTGGGACCCCAGTGATCCCAATGAAAAGCTGTGATCAGTGATCAGCTCTGCACACACCTGTTCTTAGGGAAGAGGATTTTTACATTCCTGTCACCAGCAGCTAGTCATAGACTGGACCCGATGGCAGCCTGTTGCAAGAGTTGGTGATAGGCACCAGTAGCTGCTGCACCGAGGAGCAATTCACTGTTCTTTACCATAGTTTTTCAGCCTCTTCCTCCAGCTCTTCCTTGGATGCTGTGATGTTCTTCTAGCCTCTGGAGTTTCAAATTAGTTGTTTCAGATAGTAACTGCCTGTTTAACAGTTGTTTTGGTGCAATGGCTGAGTCCTGGATCGCCCCCTATTTCCCAGAAGTCCTCTACCTATATTTTGAGGTAGAATTCTATGCATGGTCTGAGGCCTAGTTAAAATGATCCATGTTTCACCATCTTACTTCTCTCATTTATTATAGTTATTTATATCTTATTTCTCCTCACTAAATTACTAGCTCTTTAGTTGTAGAAACCTACCTTCTGTTCCCATGGCATTGTATCAGGCTGCCTTGTACATGTTGATTGCCTTGCTAATGATCCTTTGCTGAGTGATAGAATGACCCCTAATGTCTACCACTGGATAATGGAAGGTAACACTGCACCTTTCTATCTTAACTACACTGAAATATGCACACTGTTCTGGTAAAGGGATATAGTGTCCTAGTCACCTTTTTTCCCCCATAAACTAGGAGAATCTGGTGATTTATAGATGATAGTCCTGTACATCATCAGAGATGCAATGTTTATCCTTTATGAAATATTATAAGGATTGCTAATGGAGAACAATAGTTTGGAGCAAAGAGTTAAGCCTCTGAATCAATGTTTAATCAGGAGAAGGCTTGTTTTAAAGGTTCCTATATTGTAAGCTCTCACATCGGTCACATCTATTCATGAGTTGTAATGGTTATTTCTAAATTCTGGCAGACTGAGCTCTTTGTGTATAACCTGGACATTCCCTGGAACTTCAGGTATCTGTGTGACACCTGAGACTCAGAGCTAGAGTTCTGCAGCTATGAAAGTCAGAATTACCCATACAGCAACTGTTAAAGAAGATGAAAGGAGATCAGATTTCAATTAGAGATATGAATGAAGCTGATTTGATTAGGACTAAGGAAAATCAGACTAAAGGGTCAAGGATGATATTGACTGTGTTTTAAAACTTCAATTTCTGTGTAATACCAAAAGAAGAGATGTTTATTTGGTGCAAAATTTATATTTTTTGTAGCACACCATAGAGTTTAACTTGTATGGTCAGTTTATTCAAACATCATGGTGGTCAGTATATTCAAACACCGTAATTACAATAGGAAGTGAGATCTTGTTGGTTTGTACAGGTTAGTGTGATTCCCTGATCCATCCAAGAGTAATTTGGGCAGAGAATAAAAGAGTATTCACAAAGCCCTCTTGAGGTACTGGGGCAAAATGTGGAAATATTAAACTTCTCCACCTGGAGAATTCCTGATATTCTCACAAGCACTGATGACTACCAATTTAATAGGCCAAGTCCTCAATCTTAGGGCTTGCCCTTAATAAATGTATTTCTGCAAAGGAGAAGCTAAGCTCACTTATAATTATGCCTGAGAGTCACCCCCAGTTAATCTCTTTTGTTGCTTAATTGTGGTCTCTCTCTCTGTTCTGGTTTGCTAATGCTGCCAATATGCAAAATACCAGTAATGGACTGGCTTTTAGAAAGGGGGTTTATTTGGTTACAAAGTTACATACTAGTTTGCTCTTCTTTTTCCAATCTTTTAAGATGGAAAGTTAAGTTTTTAAATTAGAATGATTTTTAATGTAGACATTCACATTAATAAATGTTTTTTCAATGTTTCTGTGGGGAGATGGGAGTTTGGAGCTTTGTACTCCACCATCTTGCTGACATCATTACCCTCTTAATTACTGATTTTAAACATTTTGACTATAATGTGCATTGGTGTGGTTTTCTTCATGTTTCTTGTTCCTGTGGGTTTGTTGAGAATCTTGGATCTGTGGGTTTATAGTTCTCATAAAATTTGGAAAATTTGGGCCTTATTTCTTTAAAAAAGTTTTCAGTTCCTCTTCCCTTCTCTCCTTTGGAGTCCAATTACTTGTGCATTAAGTTGCTTGAGGTTAAGCCATAGCCCACTCTGTTAATTTCTTTTCAGATTTTTTCCTCTGTGTATTTTATCTTGGAAACTTCCTATTCCTATGTCTTCAAGTTCACTTGCATTTTCTTTTGCAATATCTATTCTGGTATTAATCCTAGCCTGTGTATTTTTCATGTCAGGCATTGTTCAATTTGGATTTTTTTTATTATGTTCAATCTTTCCCCTAGCTTCTTGAACATATGGAACCATTTGTTGTATCTTTTTGAATGTCCTTATTTACCAATTCCTTCATCTGTGTCATTTCTGAGTCAGTTTTGATTGACTGATTTCTGTTCTTATTTTGGGTTGGATTTTCCTGCCTCTTTGTATATCTGGTAATATTTTATTGGATGCCAGACAGTGTGAATTTTACATTGTTCTGTGCTGTATATTTTGTGTTCCTATAAATATTCCTAAGCTTTGTTCTGGGACAAAGTTACTTGGAAACAGTTTGATACTTTCAGGTCTTACTTCTAAGCTTTATTACACAGAACCAAAAATTGCATTTAGTCTAAGACTAATTTTTCCCTACTACTGAGGCAAAACCTTTCTGATTACTCTTCTCAGTGCCCTGTGAATTATGAGGTTTTCAATTCTGGTTGGTGAGAACAGCACTGTTCCTGATCATGTGTGAGTGCTGAGGATTGTTCCTAATTCTTTTGGGTGGCCCTTTCCCTGACCTCAGGTAGCTTCTTCACATATATGCACTGATAAGTTCCTGGGGAATCCCTGCATATCTCTGGAATTGTCTTTGTCTCTCTCTCTCTCTCACGCTCTCTCTCTCATGCTCTCTCTCTCTCTCTTTCTCCTTTCTCCCTCCCTCCCTCCTTTCCTCCCCCTCCCTCCCTTCCTTCCTTCATTCCTTCCTTCCTTCCTTCCTTCAAATCTTAACATGTAAACTCTAACCACCTTAGCCTCACCAGACTTCCAGGCTTTGTCTCCTCAACTCCAAGAGACCTCTGAGTGCTACCTGGGTTCTCCTCTGTGTGCTGTGACCTGGATACTCTCCCAGTGCAATATGCATGGACAATCATAAGGCTCACCTCTTTTGTTTCCCTTCTCCCAGTGGTTACTGTCCTTCAATGCCTAATATCTGGTGTCTTGAAACCCATTGTTTCATATATTTTGTCTAGTTCTTTAGTTGTTTCAGGTAGGAGGGTAATATGGTCCCTTTTACTTCATCTTTTCCAAAAGTAGAATTCCTCTTATGCATCTTTATATGACTGATAACACCTAGTGCAGTGCCTGAAACATACCACATGGAACCTAGGATTTGTATAGTCATTAGCCATTTTTAAATTAATACATTGTCTCCCCAAGCAGGTTTCTAGTCAAGATACGAAGATTGAGTAGCAAATGAAGGGAAAGTCAGTGTATACAGTGCATTAGTCTTCTATTGCTGGTGTAACAAATTACCACAAACTCAATGGAGTAAAACAGCACAAGTTTATTATCTTACTGTTCTGTAGGTCGGAATTCTGACATTGGTTTCATTACACTAAAATCAAGGGGTCAAGAGGGCTTCAATCCTTTCTGGAGACTCAGGGAAGAAGACTTTTCCTTTCTTTTTCCAGTTTCTAGGGGTTACCCACATTCCTTGGCTTCTGGCCCACTTCCTCCATCTTCAAAGCCAACAATGTTGCATCTCTCTGACCATTTGGAAGTAGTCAGTCTGCTTCTGACTCCCTTCTTCTGCCTCCCTCTTCCACTTTCAAGGACTCTTCTTTTACATTGGGCCCATATGGATAATCCCAAATAATCTCCATATTTTAAGGTTGGCTGATTGGCAACTTTAATTCTATATGCAACTTTAATTCCCCTTTGCCATGCAACATAACACATTAACAAGTTCTGGGGATTAAGATGTCAACATCTTTGGGAGACCATTATTCTGCTTATCACATACAATTTAGTGTATGTGTGAGTCACAAACTGATGATCAACATTCATTAGCTATATAATACTCTTTAGTTTGACATAAATCTATTGGAACCTGATAAATCTGAATGGCATTTTGACACTGATATGTATTTGAATTTTTAAAAACTTTTCCCATTTTTCAATGACTATTCTGTAGCAACAAATTTCTTTTAAATCAGAAATTTGGGGATATAGCTTGACCTATCCCAAATCAAAGATGACTACCCCCCTTTTTGGGTCAAACTACCCATTTATTATTTAATCACAATGAGATGTAAAATTCAGGCCACCAAGACCTGCCAGTGCTTACTTAGGGCAGAGGTGGTCAGAGAGATGAAACAAGTTGTTCTCTGCAAACAATTTTGGGCCACCACACTCCAGAGAGGTGGATTGGGGTGTGCTGATCTTTAAGTACAGGGTGCAGTACACAAGGTTGAGAAATTTATTCTCTGGGATTTAATCACATTAGCTCTTGCAAGAGCCAAGTCTAAAGGCCATAAATAAAAGGTCAAATTTCCCCCTATATAGAAAAGAAAGCAGTAGGAAAGGACAAAATCCTCGGTGAATCTTTCAACAATGGCCTGTGATTTGCATGTATTATTCATTCTATCCTAACCCCAAAATGCAGATATAGCTACCAAAAAGAATACAGTGATTTTTGGTATAATTGTTTAAGAACAATACTGTAAATTTATTAATATTTTTTATTCCATAGGGAAAAAAATTTACTTGGCAGAACAATTTTTAAATTTCCTATAATACTGTTATTCTTATGTGTGATCATATAACAGACTTACATTGATGCCTGTTTGAGTATTCAAGCATATCCAGAACCACAGGATTTTCAACTTTCCTTATACTATATGCCATGGTTTAAATCTAGGCCTTCTAAATTGGCATTTCTCACTCTTTGTTCCCTTTCCCTTGAATATGTCATATACTCTTTGTTCTCACTCTTTGTTCCCTTTCCCTTGAATATGTCATATACTTTTCCCCAGATCCCAGACATGCCAAAGTTCAAAACCCCACATGCTGGATACCAACATGTGTCTCAATGGAAACATATGAGGATTCTGTTAAAGTGTAGGTTCTGATTGAGTACATCTGTGTTGGAGCCTTGGCTGCTGAATTTCTAATAAACCCTAGGCGATGCTGCTGCTGTTAGTCTGTGGCCCTGCTGGAGAAGCAAAGCCCTATATGGCTTCCTCAACTTTTATGAGCCTTTTAAAGGAACCCAAAGTGGAAAACGACTTCACTTGCCCCATACCTAACCTCCTTTGTTCCACTCTTCTTGGTGCTTTTCTCCTTCATGTACGCTATTCTGACATTTGTCTCGTCAGAATGGGTTCATTTGGATGTTGGATGCAGTTGAGAAATGCACAAAGCAAAATTAGAAGGAAGATGTGATTGGGAGGAATTGCTTTTAATTCTGTCTTCATTTTACATGTGCCTGTACTAATCCCTCCCTACAGATCTTCTTTGGTAATGTGGATTCATCTGGGATAAAATATAATATTTTTAACCCTCCAATTATTGCTCGGTTCATCCGTTTGCACCCAATGCACTATAGCATGCGCAGCACTCTTCGCATGGAGTTGATGGGCTGTGATTTAAACAGTAAGTACCAAGCCATCGCATATCTTTCCCTCCCCACCATGGGTAGGTGACCAACCATCCTAGTGTCCCATGTACTCATGTTCTCAAGACATGGAACTATCCATGCTAAAACTGTCACAGTGCTGGAAAAATCCAGAATTAGGTCACTTAAACCAAGGGATCAGATCCCCTGGGGCAGCTACCCACCTATATTACTATTAACAAGGCAAATCAAAGTCAAGCAGAGCTGAGCAGAGCTAACCAGAAAGCAGTGGGTATGTTAACAATAGCAGAATCTGTGCAAAAGTAAATACCAGGGAAAATGATATCATGGTGACAGTAGCCTTAGAGTGTCAGTGGAAGCAGCCCAGTGGAACCTATGCTGCAGCAAGTCCATGTGATAACATTCTCCTTTCATTTCCTTGAGGTTGCAGCATGCCACTGGGAATGGAGGTAAAACAGTATCAGATGCACAGATTACTGCCTTATCGTACTTTACCAATATGTTTGCCACCTGGTCTCCTTCACAAGCCCAACTTCATCTCCAGGGGAGGGCCAATGCCTGGAGACCCCGGATAAGAAGCAGCACATTTGCCATTTAACTGACCCAGAACATGGATCAGTGGTTGGGGAAAAAACAGGGATAGCCTTTCTTGTTTCTTCAGAAGTACTTATGCCTAGTGGTTTTTCCAAAAATGGGGGTCAAGGAAGGTTAACTATGGGCAGAATACCCCACAGGCATTTATGGATGTGATGTTCCATGTTATTTCATGAGGGAAATTATCCTAATTGAACTTCCTGGAAAAAGAATCTCTATATTCAGTACTGGGCTAATATCTGACAAAGAATTTTAGTAGCTTAAGTCTATTTTTACAGAGAAATATCAACAATTCTCTTTCTTTCCAGTTTTCTCAGTGCCTAAAAGGAAAGGGTCACAACCATGCACAGTGTATTGGGCATAGTTCTTTTCCAGTATGTGATTTCAATCACTGAGAAGCTTTTTGAGATGAATTAGCTCTGCTCTTCCAGGGGTTTATTTTAACCAAAACAGGTTGTATATCACATTGCCAAACAGTTTATAATCTGATCACTGCAAATATATTTTTTCTAGGTAGACAATGACTTACTATATGAAAGTCATGTAGGAAGTCTATGTACAGCTGATATATTCCTTCAGCAGACATTTACTGGGCATGTATTAAGTGGCTGACTCTGAAGAAACAGAGATGAACCATGCAAAATTCCTTCTTTCAAGTTGCTTAGAGTCTAATATGGGAGACTGACAAATAAACAGAACATTAAAATGTAAAGTAGTAAGTGTTCTGATATGATAAAGAAGAGATTTGGGGGTTTCTGGGAGCAAACAGTGACCAAAAGGATACTAGTCCAATACTAACTTCCTCAGGTGAATAATCCAAAGGAGTGGTTGCAAGTGGACTTCCAGAAGACAATGAGAGTCACAGGAATAGCCACCCAGGGAGTGAAATCTCTCCTTACCAGCATGTATGTGAAGGAGTTCCTCATCTCCAGCAGTCAAGATGGCCACCACTGGGCTCTCTTTCTTCACAATGGCAAAGTAAAGGTATGCTGGTCTCATAGGAAAGGCACAAAACCTCTCCTAGAACTTGACATCTAGAAACATAACAAGATTCCCAAGACCTGTTGACCTTTAACTTTAGTGACCCAGACGGTCTTTCTCCTTGATCTATATTTGCTGGTAAAGTCAACAAATTGTGTTGAATAGAAAACATGACATAAAGCCTTGCTATCCTGAGTAAACAGGGAAGAAATAGCTCATTTAAATGGTCTCTTGTATCTTGTTTTTCACTAAGAATTAACCATAGTATGACCCCTACCAACCTCTCTAACACAGTCTCCTCCCTTTTCTTTCTAAGCTCCAGCCATACTAAGAGATTCTCATGTCTCTAAATATAGAAAGTTCTTTCTCACACAAGGCTTTTTCTCACACATTCCTTCTATCTAGAATGTTTTTCTATCTACCTCTCACTGCCCCTTTTACCTGGCTCATTCTTCATGTCTCAGATAAACATCACTTCCTTCAAGAACTCCCTGAGCCTTCAAGGTTTGATTAAAAATTTCTGATTCTAGCAGTTTTATGGACTAGAATCTAGACAATAGATATTCTAAAGGAAAGTCCCATTTTAAAAAGACCATGTCACTGATAGTCCATACTTCTTAAAGCATTGCTGCATTTGAATGAAGATAAAGGAATATCCAGCCTCCCCCAAACATCAAAAATCAATGAGCTTTTAATTTAAAATAATGAGCTTAAACTGGATCAGGAAGAGATAAAATTTAGCAAATGTAAAAGGGAAGACATTCCCTGAGGAAAAATGCATGTTATATGATTATTAGGAGACTAAGCTTTGGGCTAAATGCAAGGAGAACAGAACCTGAGGCTTCTGCATTAAATCAGGATCTTCAGAAGGGAGCTAAAGTGGTTGCAAATCAGTAGCAACCCCTGGCATCTGGAAGAAGCATTCTCCAATCCACTGTGGAAGAAAGCATCTCCAGTTTAGGTCTCCAGAATTTCTACACATTAAAATCAAACAAATATAAAATCAAAAAACTAATATCAGCAAAAATGTAAGGTGACCTTGAGTACAAATAAGCAGAAACAACCAATGCAGAGTTAGAATCTGAAGAACATCAGTTTTTGACATTTTCAGATACAGAATATGAAGTAATTATGCATAAAATGTTTAAAACAGTGATATATGAAAACAGAAATAAATGACAGATAATCAAAAATTACTAGGGAGTTTTGAAAAACAACAGAACTTTTAGAAATGATAATATGTTTGTTGAAGATTAAAAATCAAAGAATAATTTAAATAACAGAGTAGGCACAGCTGAAGAGAAAGGTAATCAATGGGAAGATATAGCTGAAGAAATTACCCAAATATAGCACAGAAGATGAAATCACAATGGAAAGTTTGAGCTTTAGAGTATACAGCTATAAAGTCTAACATGACTAATTGAAGACCCAGAGGGAAAGAAGAAAAATATTGGGGAGGAGACAACATTTAAAAGAATAAGCGGTGAAGTTTCCAAAACTGATGAACAATATCAATTCCCAGATTCAAGAATCCAAGCATATTACAAGCAAGATAACTAAAAGAAAGTCTATAACTGTCACATTATAGAGAAATGGTATAAAATCAAAGACAAAAAGAAAATCTTAAAAGAAATCAGGAAGAGTGACATCACTGAAAATGGCAGAGTAAGGAAATCCACTATCTGGCCCTCCACTAAAACTTCAATTTAGCTGGGAAAAACTGTCAGAAACAATTTTTTGAACTCTAGAACCTAATTTTTAAAAAACATTTACAACAATCAAGAGAGTACTTAATGAAGAAAGAAGCTGCTAAATTTCTGCATTTAAGGAAATATCCGTCAAATCATTAGCTGACCACAAAGCTAATGGAATAGAGACTTCAGTGATGAAAAATGACAAAGAATACATTCTATACAAAAATAGGTTAGAAAAGTCACAAAACAAACAAACAATACAACCTACAATAGGCAGCAACAGAAAATCCTGTGGAGGGAAAATAATCTAATTTCCAAAGTTGCCACATTATAATTTTGCAAATATCCAGTTTTCAACAACAAAAAATATGAGGCATGCAAAAAAAAATATGGCCCATTCCAGTATTAAAATAATTCACAGAAACTGTCCCTGAGAAACCCTAGACATTTTGCTTACTAGACAAAGACTTTAAATCAACTATCTTAAATATGCTCAAAGAGCTAAAGTACGTAATTGACAAAGAATAAAAAGTAAGCAAGTGAATAATGTCTTACCAAATACAGATGATCAAAAAAAGATAGTAGTTACAAAAAGTGGAACCAAATAGTACAATAATTGGGATAAAAATTCACTAGAGGGTTTCAACAGCAGATTAGAGTAGGCAGAAGAAAGAATCAGCTTGAAGATAGGTCAATTGAAATTATCCAGCTTGAGGAACAGAAATTAAAAAGAATGGAGAAAAATGAACAGAGACTAAGGCATCTGTGGGACATCATTAAGCATACCAACATATGCGTAATAGGAGTTCCAGAAGGAAAGGAGAGAGAGAAAGGGGCAGAAAGAATATCTGAAGATCTATGTAAAAAAAATTCCTAAATTTTTGAAAGACATGAATCTACACACCCAAGAAATGCAACAAATTCAAAGTAGAATTTCAGTGGTTTGGAGTTGGGTACCCAGAAAAACATGTTCTTAAACTTAATCCATTCCTGGAGAGAGTTCAGGAGAGACTAGGTAGAAAAGAGAAAAGATGAGTGTGGAACCTAGTGGTTGTAGAACATAAATAAAATCACTTCCAGAAAGAGGAATTCCCACCCTGAATGGTGAAATAATAATGGGTCTAAGACCTGTTGGATTATAGTACTGGCTTCTGGGGTGTCGAAAGGAAGGTTTGTGGCACTAGAGGTGGCAGTCTTGGAGGCTTGGTGATGAATGAAAGAAGGAAGCAAATCATAGAATTTCAACATCCTATGAAAACAAAAATGAATCACAAGACATACAAACCTCTTCCTGTCCTATTAAAGAAACTGCACTCTAATTTATCAACAGTAGAGGGTACTCTGTACTAAGAAACTTAATAAATTGCCCAAATCTCTCACCCCTGCCTAGATAAAATCACCTCTTTTTCCTGGAAAAAAGAAAATATAAGAAATTTCTAAATGAACAAAAAATGGCAGATGAGGTAGATGGTATTATTGTTCTTTATTTTTTATTCCCTCCTTCCTTGTCTGCCCCACAGACTTTGGATTTAGCCATGGGCTTACTTTGATAATTGGAATGTGAGTAGACAAGACATATACCACTACCAAACAGAGGTTTGAAATGTGATTGTGCGCTTGCCTCAGGCCCTTGTGCTGCTGCCCTCTGCCATGAGATAAAAATATCAAGACTGGGGCTGCTCCTTCAGCCTGAATCCCAGAATAAGAAGACATATATTGCAGAGCCTCAGCCTGTAGCAGAGCTGCAGCTAACCCAAAGCCCTCTTGTAGGTTGAGCAAAAAAAAAAAAAATGTTTATGGCAAATCACTGAAATTTTGAGGGAGGGGGTTGCAATTATAGCAAGAGCTGACTAACAGGGCATACAGCATTCAAAGGAATATAACATCCACACAAATCCCCCATAAAACCACAAATCAGAGGAGGGATTCTGGAAAGATGAGGGAGTTGGGTGACCCAGGACTCAGTCCTTCCACCAAGATAGCTATGAACAGGCAGGAACTACCTGCAACAACTATTTTGAAACTCCAGAGGCCAGCATCCAAGGAAAAGCAGGAGGAAAGGCTGATAAATTATGGTAAAGAACAATAAATTGCTCTCTCCATGAGCACTTTCTGTGGTCATTCCCCATGCTAACAGCAGGACACCATGAGGTCCAACCCCTGGCTAACTCACTGGTGACAGAAAGGAACATAAAAATCCTCTTCCAGAAGACCAGGGCTGGGCACAACAGATCACTGATGATAGCTTCTGATTAGAAATTTGGATCACTGGGGACCTGGCTCTGAGAGTGGCCATTGTTTCAACTGCACACCTCCTCCCTTCACCCTGGACAAAGGCAATGATGGCCATCGTTTGAAACTGCCCTAGACAAAGGCCAAGGCAGAGGAGACTTAGAGACACTATGCTTCCTCGGGGATATGGGGAACAATTAGCTGAAGAGTAGCATTTGCTGGGCAGGCCAAGAAAGCTCAGCTTTGGGAAGCCATGGAAGAAGTTTTGGCACCCTTCCTGATCCCCTCCCCAGGGCACTTTGGAGCTGGTCTACACCACCTTTCCCTTTTCAACTGGGAAAGACCAAAATGAGACAGTCCTCTCCAGCATGCCCCTCTTCCAAGAATTTGCCCTGCAGGCAAAAGCAGCTTGAGACAACAAAAGGAGTGAAAGAAACTACAGAAGGGGACAGTCTGGGGCAAAGGCTTGCCAACTTCAAACACCAAGAAGAGGGAGGCCTGTCTCCTGGGAAACAGAGGGGACAACAACATACCTGTAAACGGGAACTCTGAACCAAATATCAATCACAAGCTCAGAACAAGACAGAGGCCAATAAAGACTGGGAAAACCCTGCACATGGCATTTGCCTTGGGCAGACCTTTCTCATAGGAGGGCTGAAGCTCAAGAAAATCTGTCTTATCATCAGCTCATTACAAAGCCAAGAAACAGACATCCCAGGGAGGAAATCCCAGAGTTAATAGTTTAAAATATTAAAATGTACAGTGGCACCAAAAGAGTACAAGACAAACAAAGAAACAGAAAATGATGGCCCATACAAAGGAAGAGAAAAAAATACAGTAAACACTAATGAAGAAGACAAGAATGTGGACATACTAAACAAAGCCTTTTTAAAAATGATCTTAAAAATACTCAAGAAGATGAAGGGAAAAACAGAGAATAAACTAAAGGATATCAGGAAAACAGTGAATGAGCAATATGAGAATCTTAGTAAAGAGAGAGAAATTTCAAAAAGAAACCAAACAGAATTATTGCAATTGAAGACCACTGTGATGGTTAAGTTCAAAGGTCAACTTGGCCAGGTGATGGTGTCCATCTGTTTGGTCAAGCAAACACTGTCCTGATTGTTACAGTGAGGACATTTCATGGACTAAATCATTAGTAAGCTGATTGCATCTATGGCTGATAACATCTACAATCAACTGAGGAGATTGCCTTCAACAATGGAGACATCTCATCCAATCAGCTGAAGGCTTTAAAAGGAGAAGTGATGATTTCATCAGTCAGAAGACAGAATTTCCATCTCTATTTCAGCCAGCCAGCTTCTCCTGGGAAATTTATCGCAAACTTTCATTAGATTTTAGTTTGATGGGAGCTTCAGATAAGCCTATGTGGGACCCGACTTCCAGGGGTGTAAATCTTCCCGGCAATACAGAATATGACTCCTGTGGATGAATCTGGACCTGGCATCATGGGATTCAGAACATCTTCTTGACCAAAAGGGGGATGCAAAATGGAATGAAATAAAGTTTCAGTGGCTGCGAGATTTCAAATGGAGTCGAGAGGTCACTCTGGTGGACATTCTTATGCACTATATAGATAACACCTCTTAGGCTTTAATGTATTGGAATAGCGAGAAGTAAATACCTGAAACTACCAAACTCCAACCCAGCAGTCTGGACTCCTGAAGACAATTATATAATAATGTAGATTACAAGGGGTGACAGTGTGATTGTGAAGACCTTGTGGATCACACCCCCTTTATCTAGGGTATGGATGAGTGGAGGAATGGGGATAAAAACTAAAGGACAAATGGGGTGGGATGGAGGGATGATTTGGTTGTTCTTTTTTCACTTTTATTTTTAATTCTTGTTCTGGTTCTTTCTGATGTAAGGAAAATGTTCAGAGATAGATTGTGGTGATGAACACATAACTATGTTATCATACTGTGGACGGTGGATTGTATATCATGGATGATTGCATGGTGTGTGAATGTATTTCAATAAAACTGAATTTAATTAAAAAAAAGAATGGCTTAGCGATTTTTGAAATCTGGTATGTTTTGCAAATCAGCATTATTGACTGATTTGGTTTTCCAATTCCCTATCCCCACCCTATCACCTGGTAACCTATGTTCTAGATTCTGACTCTATGAGTTTGCTTATTTTAATCCTTTCATATCAGTGAGTTCATACAGTAATTGTCCTTTTGTGTCTGGCTTATTCCACTCAACACGTCTTCAAGGCTCATCCATGTTGTCGCATGTGTCAGAACTTCATTCCGTTTTACTGCTGAATAATATTCCATTGTATGTATATACCACATTGTGTTTATCCATTCATCCGTTGATGGACACTTGGGTTGCTTTCATCTTTTGGCAATTGTGAATAATGCCACTATGAACAATGGTGTGAAAATATCTGTTTGAATCACTGATTTTGATTCTTTTCTATATATACTTAATAGTGGGATTGCAGGGTCATATGGTAGTTTTATGCTTAGATTTCTGAGGAACTGCCAACTGTCTTCCACAGAGGCAGCACCATTTTACATTCCCAACAGCAATGGAGGAGAGTTCCTATTTGTCCACATCCTCTCCAATACTTTTTATTTCTCCATTTTTTTAATATCAGCCATTCTAATGGGTGTGAAATTATATCTCATTGTGGTTTCTATTTGCATTCCCTGACAACTAACGAGGTTGAGAATCTTTTCATGTGCTTTCTGGCCATTTGTATATATATTCTTTGAAGGGATGTTTTTTCAAGATTTTGCCCTTTTAAAAATTGGGTTGTCTTTTTGTTGTTAAGTTGAAGGATTTCTTTATATATTATGGAGTTTAATCCTTTATTGGACATGTGAAATATTTTCTCTCATTGTGTAGGTTGTCATTTTATGTTTATGATAAAGTCCTACGAGGCATGATAGTTTTTAATTTAGATGAGGACCCATTTATCTATTTATCTTTTGTTGTTGTGCTTTGGGTTATAAAGTCTAAGAAACCACTGCCTATGCAAAAGGTCCTGCAGATGGTTCCCTGAATTGCCTTCTAGGAGTTTGATAATTCTGCCTCTGATATTTAAGCCTTTTATCCTTTTTAGTTCATTTTTGTAAAAGGTGTGAGGATGGGGTCCTCCATAATTTTTTTGCAAATAAAGATCCAGTTTTCCCAGCAACATTTGTTGAAAAGGCTGTGCTATCCCAATAGAGCAGTATTCGTCCCCTTTAAAAAATCATTTGGCCATAAATGTGAGGGTTGATTTCTGAACTCTCAATTCTATTCCATTCATCTATATGTCTCTCCTTGCTGGTACCATGATGTTTTGCTTACTGTGGCTTTGTAATAAGTTTTAAGATCAGTAAGTGTGAAAAGACAGGAAAAGAGAGGAGAGAGGTTTGGAGAAGAGGGTGGAAATGAAGATTATCAGGAAGGGTAAAAGGAGAGAGAGAGAAAAAATAAGATATGACATGTAAAATCCAAAAGACAAAATGGTAGAAGAAAGTACTGCTCTTACAGTAATAACACTAAAAGTTAATGGATTAAATTCCCAATAAAAAGACCTATACTGGCAGAATGGATTTAAAAAAAAAAATACCTATCCATATGCTGTCTACAAGAAACTCACTTTGACAGAAGGACAAAAATAGGCTGAAAGTGAAAGGTTGGAAAAAGATATTTCACGCAAACAACAACTGTAAAAGTGGGAGTAGCTATATTAATATAAGACAAATTAGACTTTAAAAGTAAAACAATTAAAAGAGACAAAGACGGACACTATATATTAATAAAAGTGTGAATTCATCAAGAAAACATAACAATCATAAATATTTATGCACCAAGCCACAGTGCTCCAAAATTCATGAGGCACACACAGAACACTGAAAGAAGTAGATGCCTGTACAATAATAGTTGGAGACTTCAATACACCACTCTCATCAATGGATTGAACATCTAGACAGAGGATCAAAAATCCTCAACCAAATACTCACAAATCAAATCCAGCAGCACATTAAAAGAATTATACACCACGACCATGTGGGGTTTATCCCAGGTATGCAAAGCTGATTCAACACAAGAAAATCAATTAATGGAATACACCACATCAATAAATCAGAGCCAAAGAACCACATGATCATCTCGATTCACAGAAAAGGCATTTGACAAAATTCAACATGATGAAAACACTTGAAAGGATAAGAATAGAAAGGAATTTTCTCAATATGATAAAGGCAATATATGAAACACCCACAGCTAACATCGTACTCAGTGGGGAGAGACTGAAAGCTTTCCCTCTAAGATCAGGAACAAGACAGGAATGCCCACTGTCACCATTGTTATTCAACATTGTACTGGAAGTTCTAGCTAGAGCAATTAGGCAAGAAAGAGGAATAAAATGCATCCAAATTGGAGAATAAGAAGTAAAACTTTCACTCATTGCAGATGACTTGATTCTATATGTAGAAAATCCAGAAAAATCTACAGCAAAGCTACTAGAACTAGTCAATGAATACAGCAAAGTGGTAGGCTACAAGATCAACACACAAAAATCTGTAGTGTTCCTATACACAAGTAATGTGCAACAAGAGGAGGAAATCAAGAAAAAAATTCCATTTACAATAGCAACCAAAATCATCAAGTATTTAGGAATAAACTTAAGCAAGCCCACACACAGAAAAAAAAAAAAAAAAAAAACTTTACAAAGAAAAGCATAAGATCTAAAAAGTGGAAGAACATATCATGTTCATGGAGTGGAAGACTAAATATTGTTAAGATGGCAATTTTACCGAACTGATTTATAGATTCAATGCATTACCAATTAAAATCCCAACAACTTACTTTGCAGAAATAGAAAAACCAATAATCAAATTTATTTGGAAGGGCAAGCTGCCCTGAATAGCCAAAAATATCTTGAGAAAGAGGAATGAAATGAGAGTTCTCACATTACCTGACTTGGAAACATGTTACAAAGCTACACTGGTCAAAACAGGATGGTACTGGCACAATGATAGATAGACTGACCAATGGAATTGAATTGAGAATTCAGAAATAGACTCTCACATCTACAGGCAATTGATCATTGATAAGGCAGTCAAGTCAAAGCAACTGGTACAGAGCAGCCTCTTCAAAAAATAGTGTTTGGAGAACTGGATATCCATTTCCAAAAGAATGAAAGAGGACTCCTATCTCACACCTTATGCAAACATTAACTCCAAGTGGATCAAAGACCTAAACCTAAGCACTAAGACCATAAGACTCTTAGAAGAAAATGTAGGGCAATATCTTAAAGATCTTGTGACAGGAGGTGGTTTCCTAGACCTTACACCCAAAGCGCAGGCAACCAAAGAACAAATAGACAAATGGGATCTCCTCAAAATTAAAACACTTTTGTACATCAAAGGACTTTGCCAGAAAAGTAAAAAGGCAGCTTACACAATGGGAGATGATATTTGGAAACCACATATCAGATAAGGGTTTAATATCCCGAATATATAAAGGAATCCTGCATCTCAATAACAGAAAGACAAGCAACCCGATTAAAAAATGGGCAAAAGAGATGAACAGACACTTTTCTGAAGAGGACATACAAATGGCTCAAAAACATGAAAAAATGCTCAACTTCATGGGCTATTAGGCAAACACAAATCAAAACCACAATGAGATATCATCTCACACCTACCAGAAGGGCCATTATCCAAAAAAACATAATTACAAGTGTTGGAGAGGATGGGGAGAAAGAGGCACACTTATTCACTGTTGGTGGGAATGTAGAATGGTCAACCACTCTGGAAGACAGTGTGGAGGTTCCTCAGGAGGCTAAGTATAGATCTGCCATATGACCCAGCTATTCCATTGCTAGGTATATATACTCAGAGGAATTGAAAGTCAAGACATGAACAGACATTTGTAAACCAATGTTTATTGTGGCATTATTAAAATAGCCAAGAGATGGAAACAGCCCAAATGTCCATCAACAGACAAGTGGATAAACAGACTGTGGTAAATACGCACAATAGAATATTTTGCAGCTGTAAGACAGAACAAAGACACGGAACATATAATAACGTGGGTGAACCTTGAGGACATTATGTTGAGTGAAGTTAGCCAGAACCCAAAGGACAAACAGTGTATGGTCTCACTAATGTAAACTAACATTAATGAGCAAACTTTGAGAGTTAAAAGCTGATAACACAGGCTATCAGGAGATAGAAAGAGGGTAGAGATTGGGCGTTTGATGCTGAGGGACTACAGAATGTTCAGCAGGATTGATTGTATAGATCCAGAAATAGATATCATAATACTGTGTGATGGAGGCACAATATTGTAAGTACACTGAACAAAGGTGTCTGTGAGTAAAGCTGAAAGAGGTGGGATGGGGCATGTATGACAGCAGAGGTATAGATAGATGATAAAGACTGGGTCTGTATAACTTAGCAAAAACTGGAATGGTCAATGAATGTTGATAAATGTACAAATATAAAAATGCTTTTTATATGTGGGAGAACAAATGAATGTGAATCATGCAGGGTGTTGAAAAAGGGATGGTATTGGGGAAAAAACATAATCAAAGCAAACAGTAGTCTAATGTCAACAGTAACATTGTAATATGCTTCCATTAAATGTAACAAGGCAATATACAGAAGCTAAATGTGTATGAGAGGGGGAGATAAGGGAGGGATATGGGATTCTTGGTAGTAGCATTGTTGTCTGTCCTTACTATTGTACTGTATGACATTTTATTTTACTTTTTATAATCATTTTTATTATTTGCTAAAGAAAAAAAAATTTTCATAGTAATCAATATGTTCAAGTGCTGACTGTGGTGATAAATGTACAACTATATGATGATACCATGAACAACTGACTGTACTCTGTGGATAATTGTATGGTATGTGAATATATCTCTATAAAATTGTAGGAAAAATATAAATAAGGGTAAAAGTGCTGGAGAAAGCGTGGAGAGAAGGGTGTACCTAGTTAGTGTTGATGAGGAGTCAGAATGGAGGTTCCACAAGAAGCTAAGTATGTGGGGACCATAAGGTCCTGCAACCTCATTATGGGGCATGTACTTGGAAGACCTGAGAGCAGAGACATGAAATGACATTTGCACACTGGTGTTTCTGGAGAGAGTATTCATGATTTGCAATGGATGGAGGTGGCCTAAGGGTACATCCAACGAGGAAGGGAATGGAGAACTGTGGTGTATGCGTACAATGGAATACTGAGCAAGTGTGAGAAGAAGTGAAACTGTGAGACACACAACGAGGTGAATGGATCCTGTAGACAGCATTTTGAGTGAAGTACACCAGAAACAAAGGCAAACACTGCAATGCCTCACCAATATGGACTAACTACAATGTGTAAACTCAGAATTGAATCTTAGAGCACAGCCTATCATGGGAACAATTATTGTAATGGTCCCTAGATTGTAAGCTGTTACTGCAGTCAAATTTATTCCTGAATTACAATTGCTATCTCCAAACTCTGAGATGCTGCTCCCTTTGTGTGTAACCTGATTGTTCTCTGGAACATTGGGTATCTGTGTGACACCTAAAACTCAGAGCTAGAGTTCAGTAGATATGAATGCCAGTATTAGCACATGCAGCAACTGTTAAAAAAAAAAAAAAAGCTGAAAAAGAGCCCAGACATCAATTAGAGAGATGAATGAATGAAGCATATCTGGTTAAGACTAAGATAAATTGGCCAAAGAGTAAAGGCCAAAACTGACTGTGTTTTAAAACTTCAATTTCATGTGAGACCAAGGGAAGTATGTTTATTTGGTGCAGGATCTGTATTTTCTAAACAATATCACTTCTACATCAGTTTGTTCAAACACCATAATTACATGGAACTTTGAATAAGAAGCAAGATACAGTAGGTTTGTGTAGGTTAGAGTGAAATAGCAACACATCCCAAACTAATTTGGGCAGAGATTAAAAATATATATGTAGGGACCCCTTGAGAAGCTGGGGGAAAATGAGGAAGTGTTGGACTTCCTCACCTGAATTGTTCCTTATGTTCTCACAAACATTGGGGACTGACGGCTTGGTATGCCAAGCCCTCTATCTTGGGGCTTGCCCTTCTGAAGCTTGTTACTGCAAAGGAGAGGCTAAATCTGCTTATAATTGTGATTAAGAGTCAACCCCTGAATCCCTCTTTGTTGCTGAGATGTGGCCCTCTCTCTCTAGCTAAGCTGACTCGGCAGGTGAACCCACTGCCCCTCACACATGGTACCTGACTCCCAGGGGTGTAAATCTCCCTGGCAATACAGGATATGACTCCCAGGGATGAATCTGGAGCCAGCATTGTGGGATTGAGAACATCTTCTTGACCAAAAGGGGGATGCAGAATGAAACAAAATAAAGTTCACAGGCTGAGGGATTTCAAATGGAGTCGAGAGGTCACTCGAATGGACATTCTTATGCACTATATAAATAATCCTTTTTAGATTTTAATGTATTGGAATAGCTAGAAGTAAATACCTGAAACTATCAAACTACTGCAACCCAGTAGCCTTGACTCTTGAAGGTGATTGTATAACAAGGTAGCTTACAATGGGTGACAGTGTGATTGTGAAAACCTTGTGGCTTACACTCCCTTTATCTAGTGTATGGATGGATGAGTAGAAAAATGGGGACAAAAAAACTAAATGATATGGGAATGGACAGAGGTGATGATAGTTTTTTAATGAAATTATAAGTGTCAGTGTTGTTTAATGGTATGTATCCCACAGATTAGCACTACAAATATAAATAAGTGCTTGTATTTCCATTTGCCTTCACCCTCCAAGCCCTTCCACAAACCATTTGCCTTCCCCAGAGCGCCAGGCCTACCCATGCCCCCAGGCTTGTGACAGAACAAAATGCAGAAAGAATTCAAGAAGAAATTTGAGTGGTGCCCCTGTGCCTTCCTGGCTCAGCCCTGCAATGCCACCATCTCCAGCTGCCTTTGAAAACGAAGGGGCCATCTTCCTGCCCAGGACTTCCCGACTTCCTCTCCTCTGGGAACCTGGGGCTCCTTTAACCCTTCCCAGCCACGCCAGCATCTGGAAGATGCTGCCCAGCCTGAGAGCACTGTCCCACAGGCTCTGATTATTGTAAAGACCCTGCCCCCTTTCCTAAGTGGTCTTGCATGGGTTCCTCTCTGAACCTTAGTCTCTTCATCTGTAAAAGGGTGCTGACTTGTGACCCAGGTGGCATCTGACCTGAAGACCTGCTTGCTGGGCATCCTCCTGACAGGACCCTCCCAAGACAGAGCATGGGGATCTGGCCCCAGTTCGTGTCTTGACACTGGCAGGTGGCCTCATCTCCCAAAGGCCTGCCAGAGTCTATCTTGAGCTAGAACACCGGGCAGCCCCACAGCCCCTTCTTCTACCCTGCTGGTGGAAAGTCTTCTGGTTCTTTGGGAACCCCACAATACCCTGTTGACTTATCCGGCAGCTTCCCTACCAGCCGTCCCTCATGGCACACCGCTGGAACCCCACTAGCCAAGGCCCCCCCAGTACACAGGCCTCCTTCCATGTACAAGCTCTGAGCCAGCCCCTATACTTCCGGGACAGATCTCTGTCTCCCATTCACCTGCAGATGTATCTTGGGGTGCTGGGGATGGTGCCAGGGGTAGCATCCCTGACAGGGCTGGGTGGGGGACATGGTGACCTGAATGCAGGTGGCCTCCAAATGCCACTCAGGAGCTCCCTCTCCCCCTTCCTCCCGCCAGCTGCAGCCTCTCCAGGCCACTGGGCAACATCTAAGGGAAGGGGCCCTTGGCCGCACTGGGTAGAAGAGGAGGAGCCAATGGGCAGGGGCAGGCGGCCTGGTGTCATCAGAGGTCAGCAGAAAGTCGGTGCAGATCATGGCAGAGGGAGCCAGAGCAGTTGGAGGACAATGACACCAAGGCTTGGCTGGTGCATGGGAGACCAAGATGGAGATAGCGGCGGCAGGAGGGAGGCACCCCGTCACCCCATGGGGACATACCCTGCCTCCCAGACAGAAGACCCTCTCAGAGAAAGTTCTGTGGCTGCCCCAGGTATGGGCTGTTGTGTGAGAGAGCAGGCCAAGAGATTGTCCCTTGGGGTGACAGGGGAAGAGGACAGCTCCCAAACCATGGAGAATGGAGTGCTGGGTGCCAGGAGGAGCTCCTAGGGCAACCCGGAGGGAAGGGGGAAGAAAACACCTTTAGCTCTGTCTTCCTGGAGCACCAGACGTCGCTGCCAACAAATAAGATCCAGCCAGAGGACGCGTGTGCTGGGGCTTGTGTGAATGTGTGTGAGCTGGGTGACAACTTCGGTGTCTTTCCCAAAGTTTACTTGTGGCACTTTGTACCCAGGTTGCTGACAGGAAGCCCAGCTCCGTTTTCCCACGTGCACCAACCTTGGGGAGGGCCCGATCCCGGGCTCGTCCCAGCCCGCAGGGACCATGCCCAGCTCTGTTTCTCAGAACCAGAGGCTGCAGCTCAACTCTGGGTGGGCATTTTAGGTTTGGGGCAGGAGCTGGCAAGAGGAAGAGGTGGGACACAGCAGGTGCCCATCCCAGGCCATGTTTCAGGAAAGCTTGGGCTAAGAGCAGTTTGGGGGGCTCTTGGGCAGGAGAGGAAAGGAACTGCTCCCACCTGGGTCACAAAGGAGGAGGCAAAATTGCGAAAAGGCCCTGGCCACCCCAGGCCCATCCTTTCCCCTGAGGGATGCTGGTTCCCCACCATCCTTATTCTGATCACCTCCCAAGTGGACGGCCCGACGGACGTGCATGTACCGAGAAGTGCGGTGCTCGGAGACCCCAGCCCAGGAAAATGACAGTTGAGGTCTGGTCCCCGTGCCTCAGGGCTGCCCTCCAGGATATTCTCCAGGGTTCTCTTTGGGTGAGTTTCAAGCAGATGCCCCAGATAAGGGTCCTCCCTTGGGGAGTAACGGCCTGAGAAGGGGGTCCCTTGAAGGCTTCCCGGGAAGGGTGTATGGGAAAGAGCACTGGACAAGGAGTCCAAAGATCCGGGACCCTACTCTGGCCCCTGCACCTGGTCTCTTGGGGAAGCTGTGGGCTTGGGCCCAGCCCCGCTGCTCATCACTAGAGTCCCAGGGCTCGCCTGAACCCAGAGAAAAGCTGGCAGTGACAATCTGCCAGGGCTTCCTCATGTCCCAGGGTTCGCCCTCTGGAATCCCTGCTTCCGCAGGTGCCAGAGGCCCAGGAGACTAGGGAAAGAGTGCTGGCCACGGAGGGCTTCCTGGAGGAGGCTGCAGCACGAAGTGCTAGGCTGACAAAGGCCCCGGGCGCAGAGATGAATGGGGCCAGCCGGATGGGCAAGGGAACGTGAGGGGCCGGACCCGAGCGGGGCTTCCTCACGGGGAGGCCCTTCGCCAACTGTCCCTCAGCCAAAAGGGCGTAAGTGATCAAACATCCCATTTAATGAAGCCGCCTCCCGTGGCCACTTCTTGGGGACTGGGACATCCTGGCCAGTCAGCAGCCAGCAGTCAGGTTGCTTTCCTCCAGGGAAGGGACAGAGTGGGTGCTGCTGAGATTCAGGTGACCAGAGACCCTGGCCTCATCTGCTGCTCATGGCTCAGCTCCCAGAATCCCCCGGTAAGCTCCCGCCCGGAGACTTGGGATGTAGAGGGGAAAAAAAATGTACTATGGAAAAAGAACACTTGGAGGTGGGGGTGGGGGTGGGTGTGTTTGTAAATGTGCTTTACAGGTAAATGACTTTTGCATGAAAGCCTGGAATTTCAGCTTCCCCCCACCCTCCACCCGCAACACCCCAGAACCTAGACTTCTCGGCGTCGGCCCTGGAGGAGCCTGGGAGGCTCCCGTCTGAGGCGGGCCAGCTCCTTCCCCAAACCATGGCAAGTGGGGGCCCTGAGGAGGGAAGGCTATCCCCCTGGGGCCCTGGGCTCCCCCAGGGTTCTCAGGCACCCATTTATCTTCTGGCTCACGGAGGGTGGGATAAAAGCGACTGTTCAGGCCTGGTGTGTGAAACATTGCTGCGGAGGCCAGGGGACAGTGGGGGCCGTGAGCCCTCTCAACCCAAATAGGGTCCCCCTCCAGAGCTACCTCCAGGCAGCCAGCGGGCTTGCAAGGGACCCAGGGCTCATGGAGCTCCCCACTCCCCCACCCCCACACTCCCTCTGTCTCTCTCTCTCCTTCTCCCTTCCTGCTACCACCCATTCAGCCTTTACAGGGAACTCACCCCCCACTTGCCCCCAACAGTGGGCAAGTTCTAGGTGAATATGAGTGAAGTTCAAAGTTTAAGAACTACCCAGATACCCTGGACTCCCTTGTCTTCTCTCCCAGGCCCCTTGCTCCCGCCACCCCCCCCCACCTTCCTGTCCTCAGGACCCCAACTCTGAGCCCCCCACCCTCACCTCCTATCACTGCCCCAATTATCAGATCAGAAAATGGAGGCCCAAAGGGAAGAAGGCAACTGCTTTAGATCACATTTGCATTTCCTCAACAAGCCCTTCCCCCAAGTTCGCCACCAGGCTGGGTGCTGGGCAGACAGACAGACGGGGGCCCAGGGGAGGGCGAGACCAGCTTCGCTGCCTAAAGAGATGCCCTTTGCCACGGCCCTAAAGAATGAGTAGGCACTCACCAGGCAGAAGTGGGGAAGCCAGTCCTGCTTTTTGTGGTTTCTGCCAGCCTCTTTTTTTTTTTTTTTTTTTTTTTGAAGTCTAAACCAGACACTGACTGATGTAAGCATTTTTCACCAGGGATACCTGTTCTTGTGACTGGAACAGTGCCCACTGTCTCCATAGCAACCCTCTGCCACATCAAGCCTCTGGGAAACTGACCTAGTCATCAGAAAGTGGCACGCTGAGCCAACAAGTCATGGGGGCCCGCGGTGAGGTGTGCCCACAGACAGGGCCCCAGCCAGAGGCCACCAGCTGGCCACCTGCCCGGGGGGCAGCTCTGAGGGGACGCCAGAAGGTGTTAATGAGCGGTGACGACGGTTCCGAATCCCCCAGGTGCCCCCTCATTCTCGTCTCTTGCCCACCTAGACTGGCCGCTCCACTGCCCCCCGTGCCAATTCTCCATCCTCCCAGTGCCCCAGCGCCCAACACAGGCAAGTGATCTGAAAACGCTCACCAAGGCCCACATGTTTACCTGGTCACTTCCAATTCTCTTATGGTTTGGAGCAAGTCCCTCTCTGTGCCTCGGTTTCTCTTTGGAAAAATGAGCGGACCCACCTGCCCACCTCAAGGACGGTGACCTGGGTTGTGAAAGCGTCTTTGAAACCACCGAACTCCAGAAACATCTGAGAGATCATCAACCCGCCCGGCTCCTTATGGTCAGCCCAGGTGACCACGTGCAGACTCAGCCGCAGTCACTCAACTAGCATTTATCGAGGCCAGGAATGGAACCCAGCCCTGTGGGGCCGCCAAGCCCAGCTCCTGTCCCCTCCACGTCATGGTCACTGTCCAGTGGAAGGTTCCGGTCACACAAGTGCTCACAACAAAATATCAACATCCCCCCCTCCATACAATTTTTACCAACTTCCTGTAAGTTTTCAATTTAATCAAAAGGATAAAGTTAAAAGTAAAACTTATGAAAGGCAAAAAGAAAACTCATCCAACTTTGGCAGAAAGATCTGGATTGCCATTGGATGTCTGGCCAGCAGAGACAAGCAGAGATTTTTTTAAATTTCTTCCTCAGGTGGAGGGACCACATCCTGGCCAGCTTTTCCCTCCCCACGGGCCCCTGACCTCTCCCCTCCCCACTGTGGCTGCGTCACAGCAGGTGCAGAAACCGAGGCCTCAAGAGGATGTGTGCCTGGCTCCGGGGCGCCCACCTGGCTGGTGGCTGAGTTGGGGTTGCAGTCGCTCATTCAACCCCCTGGGTTTGGGACAGTGGAGCGGCCAGTCCTGCTGCTCCACTTCCCAGGGGCCCTGCTGGCTTCCAGCAAGGTCCAGACTAAAGAGACAGGTCAACTGCGGGGGCTTGAGTGGGGAAGGAGGCAGCAGGCGTCCAGCTTCCTGTGAGTGAGAACGGTTCCGAGTCTCTGCCCTCCTGGATCTCAGGAGGGTGGCGGGGAGCTGGGAAGAAATGCGACATAGGCTGGGGGAGGTCATGGTAAGTTGTGGGCTGCCCCTGGGGACACCACCCTTGGGGAGGGTTCTTTCTAGAATCTGAGCAGGAGATGAGTGGACAACTACTGCCGGCATTTTCAATCAGGTGGCAGCTCCTTACTGAGTGGCTTGTCTAGCTTCCCCACCTGACTGTCACTACCAGGGCAAGGCCCTGGTCTGCTTTCTCTCCAAGCTCCCATTCCCCTGTTTTGGGTGGACAATTCACGGGGGACAGTTCACAGAAGACCTAGGAGAAAGAGAGCTTGGTCGGGGAGGCTGGACTCAAGGGGTCCCAAAAGATGTACACAGGCAGGGGGCCTTGACCGCTGGCTCTGAGCTCCCCTACTTCCAAGCCCTCCTCCTCCAGGAAGCCTGCCCTGACCCTCCCAACCGGAGGTGACCCTCCTGCCCCAGGCTGCCATGGCCCTTTGTGTCAGCAGGCCCTTGTCTGGAACTCTAGCCACTTGCTTCTCAGGGGCCCCAGCCTCCCTCTGCAGCTCTGGGGCTCTAACCCAGAGCCCCCGCCTTACTCTGCAGGCCTATCAGCCCACAGAGCCCTGCTTCCTTGGCTCCAGGTGCCAGAGGGCTGGCAACTACCGCTGGAGGCAGAGGTGGGGATGGGAGGGGCTCTGTTCCCAGCGTGTGGGCGCACTCCCCACCCTCCATCAGCTTCCCAAGCCCTGAGATGCCAGTGTCAAGGTTAAGTGCAAACTAAACGGCTCAGGGAGAATGCAACTCCTCTGTCACCTCAGATGACGTCCCACAGCCCAGCCACAGCCCCCACCTACCCCGTCTGAGCCCCCAGCAGCCCCGGGGGAGGAGCTCCCCTGGACAGAGGGAGATGCCAGGCGCCCCAGGCGGGAGGTAGCCAAGCCAGACGGATGAGAGGAGCTGAGCTTTCAGCCGCTGTCCGATAAAAGGACCAGGCTTCAGAACAATCCAGTCACAGAGCCAGCCCGCTGCAGATCCCGGAGATAACGCCGAGCGACACTCAATTCTGAGCCTTCTGTCTGAGCAGCTCCCTTCCCGGCCGCCCTCCTGGTGCTCACCCTAAGCCCAGCACATGCCCTTCATAAGCCACCCACAAAGCCCCCTGCCCCCTGGGCCTCCAGGATGGGGGGGGGGATCCCCAGGGTGAGCCAGCCTCTGGGTCTCAGTTTCCTCATCTCTAAAATGGGCACGGGGTGAAGTAACTGACCCAAGATGCCTTCACTGGGATGGGCCTGGAAGCAACTCTCAGAGCAGCCTGGCCGCGGGCCGTTTATCAATCTGTCTCTTCCAGAAAGCACGAGGACAGAGGGACCCAAGTGCAGCACTCCCTCCCCCAGCAGACCTCCAGGAGGGATGCTCAGAGCCGTCTGGTTTCTGGAGGGGGAAACTGAGGCCGTGCGTGGTCCCCAGTCACCCGGCTGGGTACGAGCTCGGCCTCAGGCGTTGGGTCCCCGGAGGGCGCCCCCGCTGTCTCCCTGTCGGGCCGCGTCCGATGGCCACTCAACAGCCCTACCTGGCACAGGTGCCCGGCTCGTGGGGCGGGGGTCGCAGGGACTGCAGGGGCGCGGGCTCCCTCGGGTGGGCAGCGCCCTTCCGGGCCAGGCCGGGGAGCGTTGGGGCGCGGGGGCGGCGGGGGCGCGGGGCGCGGCGGGGAGCACGCAGAGCAGCGAGGAGGCACGACTGGGCTCGGCCCGCAGGAGAACAAACAGGTTTGCTCTGGCCGCCCGGAGCCTCGCCCCTCACCCCTCCCCTCGGCCGGTCCCCTTCCCCTGCCCTCTCCTGGGGTAGGTAGATGCGCCTGGCACATTCCGCACATTCTCCCACTACTGTTCTCGGCGCGCCCGCCCTGGGGGCTGCGGGAGAAACCGAGGCCCGGGCGCCTCTCGCCCCGCCGCGCGCTCTGCGCCCCGAGCCAGCGCCAGGAGGCCCGTGTGGCCGCGGAGAAGCTTCCAGGCAAATTCCTCCTGGCGCGCAGCACCCCGGGGAGGCCGCACCGGCCTCGGCCTCGGCCACTTGAAGGGCTCTGGCGTCCCCGAGCGCTGGGCCCCCGCTCGCTTGGGCCAACGACTTCCCCAGATGCTGTGGGTTTCAGGCGGTGGAGAAGCAGGGTTCCTAGATCCGTTTTACAGATAGAGCTCCCAGACAGGACGGGGAGGGGCGCGGGCGGGGGCTGAGGGTGCCTGGTGGCTGAGATCATGCAAGAAGTCTTGGAGGCAGGCAAGAAGGAGCAGGAGCTCGCCTGGGAAGCGTTCTCTCCCTGGAAGGCCGTCCTGGGGGCGCTGGGGGCTTCCCGGGCATGGCGGCCAGCGGGGCGGGAGGGCCTGCCCCATGCGCGGCCTGGGCGCAGAGGCCCTACTGGGCCTGCACGGTTGGGTAAGCCTTGCCTTCCTGCTTGCCGAGGGCTTCCCACGCCCAAAGTGCTGGGCCAGGGGCCAGGGCAGGAGGCCTGCTCGTGGGGACCGTTAGTCCGGTCCGAGAGACGGCATAGAGTCAGCCAGGAGTCGGCCTGCCGGGGTGATGGGGTCACAGGGATGGGGTCAGATTCTGCTGCACAGCCAGCCCCCACCCCGCTTTGCTCACTGCCTTCTGGCCACAGCAGCTGCCTTCTGATTCCTGAGGACATCGTGTGTCCTCTCACCTTGGGGTGTTGGCTCCCGGATGCTCGGACACCCTAGAATGTCCTAGAGCGTCTGGCTAGTGAACTCATTCTTCAAAACTCAGCTCAGATGTCCATAAATCCTCCCCTGATGGTGTGTCACCCAGGCGAGCTACTCACTTCCTTCTCTGCCCTCCCTGAGTTCCGTCGGGTGACATCGATCTGTCACAGTGGCCGTCACCCATCATTGTTCCAGGTTGTGAGCCCCAGGAGGGCAGGGCCCTGTCTGATTCACTGCTGGGGCACAGAGACCAGTGCAGGGGGGTCTGAGAATGTTTGTAGAAGGCAGGGGGTGAAGGGGTGACTGCCACTCTGGAAACAGGCCCCATCTTTCCCTTCCTGGGGTTTACCTCTGTTTGTGTGTGAATGTGGGGGGTGGGTGGGGACAGACGCACAGTGGGCTTATAAAGTCTGTCTCTTGCCAACAATCATTTTTCTGCTTTCAGCCTCATGTACCCCAGTCCAGTGGCCAGCTTCAAGCCCCATCCCCTGACTGCTGGTAGCCTTCCACTGGGCTTGCCGTCCTAGCTCCTAAATGCTCTCACTATTGATCCCCTCTCTGGTCCCCTCAACAGCCCCTCACTTCAAGATGTAGAACATACAGGACAGAGCAGTGGATTACATGTCAGGGAAGGCCACCAGCAGACAAGGGCAAGCTCCCTGCAGAGCCCTGACTTGGCGGAGGGGTTGGGAACTGGGGCACCTGCAGGGCATGAGCAAGCAGGGCCCCTGAGCAGGAGGCTGCCCTGGGTCTCGAGCTCTTCCCATGGCCCGGTGACTCAGCCAGCTCCGCCATGACAGCTCCAGCCAAGGGGACTAGCCCTACCCTGGCCCCTCCCTCCCTGCCAGGCTGCCAGTCCCTGCAGCTGATCCTGCAAACGGGTTTGGCTGGCACAGCCACTGCCCCGCCCTGCCCTGCCCACCTGGTCACTGCCCCCGCCATGCTTTGCCCCTCCCCCACCCTGCCCCTCCTCCCAGCCCCCTCCGGTCCCCGAAACTGGGCTCCCAGGTCCCAAGTGACCTGGGCCCAGATACACCCAGTGCTCTCACCCCACCAGGCCTGCACAAGGTGCCCCCTTGTTCTGGAATGGCATTTTCTCCCTGGGGACACCGAGTGGTCTCCCACTCACTCACAGTTGCAACCTTATCTCTCTTACCAACCTTTGTGAACTTGCCCTGGGCGCCCCCTCAAGTTCTAGGCCAAGGCCCTGGGCGCAGCGGGTGGCCCCCACACTGGGCTCCCCTCCCAGAGCACAGTAGCTCAGCAGCGGTGCCACCTGCACGGCACTTGCCCTGCTGGAAGTGGGGTGGCTCGAGGGTGGCGCCCCCTGCCTGGGAAGACATGAGGCCCAGGAGGGCAGAGGCACCCCGTATGCTGAGGGGGGCCACAGCCCAGGCGCAGGTGGTGCAGATGGATTCCCAGGTACAGAATTTGGGCAAGCAGGACTAGATGCAGAGTTGCCAGGCTACAGAGAGGGAGGATGGATAGGGCCATGCAAGCTGTCAGGTGCCAGAGGGCCCACCCAGGCTAGGCAGGGGACAGCCGCTTCCTGGAGCAGCATGACCCTACACCTGAAGGACCATAAGACGGCCACCCAACCAGAACCCTGCAGTTGTACAAATGGGGAAACAGAGGCTCAGAGATGGACGGGTCCTAGACGGGGTTGCACAGCTAGTCCGTGGCAGAGCTGGGACTAAAAGGCTCCAGCTGCTCCCGATGGCACCTCCACACCCCCACCTGCCCCCACCAGCAGCTTGGAGGTGGAGAAGCCGGGGCAGCGGTGGGGGGCGGCAGCTTGCAGACTTGCATCATCCCCTTGTCCCCGCCCTCCTTCCCAGAGCCCCGCCCTGCTGCCTCATCCTCCTAAGCTATTCGACCAGTTTCCACTTGCTGGGTGACTCTACCAGCCGCGAGCAGGGCAGATCCCCAAGGGGCAGGGTTCCCCAGGCGTGGCTGCACCCGCCATGCACCCTGAGGAGCCCGGAGCCTGCGGGGCAGGGCCTGGGACTTGGGAACCAGCTGCTCAGGTTGCCGGGAGTTGATCCAACCCCTCAGCTAACGGGGTGAGGTGCCTCACCTGCCCCCACTGTCACGGTCTTGCCTTGGGGGCCTCCACCTGGCCCTGGCCTGGGCTCCTGGCTAAGGGGCTGTGGTCCCCCTATTGGCATGCAACCCCCCCCCCCCACACTCACCAAATGTCCTCTTTGGGCCTCCTAACCCCACTGTGCTGCTGCCCCCACCCCATCCTGCCCCCAGACTGGGCCACCCCAGTGCCGCCCTGGAGCGGCTCCCCATCTGATGGGAGAGGCAGACCAGTTCCAAGCCTGGGAATCCCTCATTCTATGGCCTTATTGGAAAGCAAGGAGACATGAGAGCTTGCACAAGCCACAGGCTGACACCTTCGCCTCACTGCAGCCTGGTCCTCCCGCTGCCCTTGCCCCCGCTGCTTTGAATCAGCCTGGGAAATACCCACCTGGGTCCCCGCCTGTGTGACCTGAAGTCCCCAAACCCAGAATCTGCCTCTGTCCATGGCTTTGCAGCAGCCCCAGGTCAGCCCTCCAGAGCCCCCAGGCCTGAGCCGAGCCAGGGCCTTGCTGGCAGATAATCCTCGTGTGCCCTGAAGAATGGATCATTGCTGCTTTAAGAATCATCCACAGATCGGAAAAAGAATGTTCTAATTGGAAAACCCCCCCGCCATGGTTTTCCGGAGTTTTAGTACAGTTGGCCGGTGAGGAGGCTCCTGGGATGAGGAGGAAGGGAAGCCGTGAGCAGGAGACAGTGCCCTCCCCCCCCCAGCGTCCCCTTGTCCCCCTGAGCTCAGCTGCTGCCAGCAAGGAGCCATGCCGAGGGTCCGGCTGGTCTGTCTGTCTGTCCATCCGCAGCTGTCTGGCCTCAGCCTGTTGCCCCATTCCCTGGCAGGGCTGACACCCCCTGGGCAGCATGCATGCGTACCCCAAAAGAGGAAAGGGTGGGTGCCACCTCCTGCCTGCTTGGGAACTGGGAAGGCCAGGGGCTGCGAGACGTGGCTGAGGGGCAGGTTGCAGAGACCCAGACTTCCTAGCAGAAGGGTCTGTCCCACGAGGGAGGGAGCTCTGAGTGGGGGGTCCTGCTCAGCCTGGTCTGGCTGCACCCAGGGGTGCCATGGGAGCCGAGGCCCCAGGGGCCTGAGGGTCTGTCCAGCCCCAGGAGCTGCCGTCTCTTCCTTGCCCTTCGGCTTGGGAATGACCAGGGAAGGGAAAATGCAGTGAGAGGCTGGAGACACACGAGCTCAGAGGCTGCCGCCCTCATCTGTCTGAGCAGGTTGGGGGTCCCCATCTGGGCCCCTACCCAGGAGTGCTCGGGGTCTGCACTGGCCGCCATACTATCCCACACACTCTTGGGGCACATGGGTCCTTGACTTTTCAAAAGCAGACCTGCTGCTCTCCTCCTGGTCCTGCCCAACGAGCTGCTTGGCCAAAAACCCCACCCATCCTGGAGAGACTGGGCTGCTCGCGGGTGGAAGCTTCTCGCGCCTTGAGGCTCATTCCCATGGGCTTTACCCATCACCCACACTAGGGAGGACATTACTGCTTTTCTATGGACCCCGCTGGCTGGGAGGAAGTGATGGGGGGGTGATAGCAACGAGCTGGACTTTGTCACCTCCAGAGAGCCCGTTGCCACAGCCACCTCTTCCATCGGGCACAGCCTGCATCCTGTTGTCACCCCCAGGGGCTCCCATGCAGGCCTTCCTCTTTCTGAGCCCCCACACCCTCTCTTTCCAGCTCGCTTGTCCACGTCGTTCCTTGACAGCTCTCTCCAAGTTCCCGGGGACATCCATGGTCCCTGCTGCTCTCTTCAGTTCCCACCATTTCCAGCTTAGGGTCAATGGTCCATTCCTTGCCAGCACCCTAGTGTCCCTCTGTCACCGCCCTCAGACAAAACATCTGCCTCTTTCACGTCTGCCCCAACGTAATGGGTGATGCTGGCAAAGAGCCCACACCATGTACCTGGTTTGAAACTGTTATGGACCCCAGAATAGCTATGATCTTTTAATCCAATCGAACCTTTTGATTGAGTGTTTCCATGGAGATGTGACTCACCCAACTGTGGGTGGGATCTTTGATTAGATTATTTCCATGAGGTGAGGACCCCACCCATTCAGGGTGGGTCTTGATTACTTTACTGGAGTATTTAAGAGAACTAAGAGCCAACACCCACGCTGATACTTGGAGACACTGGGAGATGCAGACAGAAGGACGTTTGGAGATGCTAAGAGATGAAGCCCAGAGTTTGCATCAGAGAAGCTAAGAGAGGACCCCAAGATGCTTAGAGAGAAATGCCCTAGGAAAACAAGTAAGGATGCACAGGAGCTGAGGGAGAGGAGCTAAGAGAGACAGAAGCCCAGACACAGTTTGGAGAAAGCCATTTTTGAAACTAGAACCTGGGAGCAAAGGACCAGCAGATGCCAGCCATGTGCCTTCCCAGATGACAGAGGTTTCCTAGACACCATTGGCCATCCTCCAGTGAAGGTACCCGATTGCTGATGTGTTACCTTGGACACTTAATGGCCTTAAGACTGTAACTTGTAACCAAATAACCCCCCTTTATAAAAGCCAATCCGTTTCTGGTATTTTGCATAACAGCAGCTCTGGCAAACCAGAACATGGTCAAAGATGGAAACTGGGGTGTCACTGAGAGTCCTCCTTCCCCTCCTCCTCCAGGTGTGCTCTCTGCCATGGCTTTGACCTCGTCTCCCAACTCTCCAGCTCTAAGCCCCCCAGGCCTGACCTCCTGCTGGTCCTTACAGGAGCCTCGTCCTCTCTCATCCCCAGACTTCAGCGTTGACTGACAGCTTCTTGCCCTGGGTGACTCTGACGCTCTCTGCTCTCAGCCACAGGGTCTTGAGGCTTGGGATGACTTGACTTCCTACTGAGTGTCTTCAACCTCTGTAGCTCTGGGACCCCTTCTCCTACAGGCCCTTCTCCCTCCCTCCTGGACATAGGAAGGCGATTTACCCACTCAGCCCTCACACTCCACACCGAAATAATCTCCAGATGGCTCAGACACTTAATGCAAAAAAAAAAAAAAAAAAAGAAAGGAAACCATAAAAGTACTAGAAGGAATCCTGGGCCTTTCTAAATATATCGTGAAAACCAGGAACCATAAAAGAAAAGATGGCGAAATGAAAACCTCCTATATGGCAAAACCTACCATAACTGTCGTTAGACAAATGACAAACAGGGAAGAGTTATTTGCACAGCCTGTGAGAGTGAAAGGCTCAATCTTCCTCAAATAAAAGAGAGCTCTTTTCAGTGCACCCTCCTAAGAGAATGGGCAGGCAAGGGAAGGGAACCCACAGTGCACAAAAGAAGACTTGCAAATGGCCAGTTACCATCTGAAGGGAATGCAAACACAACCAGCTATTCCCAGCCCTCCCTCAGCTGTGTCAAAATTAGAAGGCAAAGCCCTGGGTTGGCTGGGGTGTGGGAAAATGGGCAGTCTCAGCCCCCGGGGTGGGGGGACAAACAAGTGCGACCTCTCTGGGCCTGCGATCTAGAAATATGTGACCAGATGAACAATGAATATTCCCTTTGACCTGGCAAAACAACATTAAAAAATTTGTTTTATTATGTTATTTATTTTTAAATAGAATATCACACGTGCATATTATATAAAAAGTGAAGCACATGGATACTCGCTTTTATATAATATGCACATCCTCTGCCATCCAGCTGTCACTTCCACCACACCAGGGACAAGTCTCTCGCCCTGGTCAGTGATACCATCCATGTCACCTCCTGGCTTCCAGATGATTCCTTTTACTGGTTTCCCTCCTATCTCACTGGCCACTCCTTCTGTCTCCTGGGGCCCCTCTCACAGCACTTCTCTGACTCTTAACTTTGGGAAGACCCAGGGTGCAGTGCTCGGAAGCTTCTCAATTGCACTCTGGGTGATCCCAATCCACTTAGGGGCCTTAACTCCCATGGGAAAGTCGGTGACTCCCAAAGGTGCATTCCCCAGCCAGGCCGACCCCCTGGGCTCCAGATTACTCTAGCCCACCACCTGGTCATCCTCTCAGCTTGTGTGCCTATTAGGCACCTAACTACACGTACCTAACTGAGCTCTCATTGGCCCTTCCTCACCGGCTTGTTCCACAGCCGATCCCTACAGCTGTGTCCTGGACCCTCCACCTTCTCCCAGCCCCTCACCCAGGCCGTCAGCAAGTCCTCTTGAACAGGCCCACAATCAGGCCCCTTCCCACTGTCTCTGCCACTCAGGGAGGGAACAGGTTGTTTGCTGAACATTCTAGAACACATCTCCTGACCTGGGCAAGAAATTCTCTAGAGCAGCAGTTCTCAAACCTTGGCAGGCCTCAGAACCCCCTGGAGTGTTTGTCAAAGGACAGGGTCTGGGGCTCCATCTGTAGAGTCCAGGATTCAGTGGGGCTGGGGGTAGAGGGGTGGGACCAAAAATTTGCATTTCTAGCAAGTTCCCTGGAGGGATGCCTGGGAATGGAGGGGCACTGCTGGGTCACTGGGCACGGGCATGTTCTACTGGACAACACAAGACTAATTTTTCTTCCTATCATCAGCCAGCATGCGATGTCCCAGCTGTGTTCAGTTTTGTCAATGCACTGGATACAGAGTGCTAGCTCCTTCTGGTTTTTGAATTGTATTACTGACCACCAAACTGCATCAGGGGAGAAAAACCATAAGTACAAGCATGCTCACTGCAACATCATTTAGGATATTGGAAATCGCTCTGGCATCACAGGATATGACTCCTGGAGATGAATCTGGACCCGGCATCATAGGATCGAGAACATCTTCTTGACCAAAAGGGGGATGCAAAATGAACTGAAATAAAGCTTCAGTGGC
Source organism: Choloepus didactylus (assembly GCF_015220235.1). Classification (NCBI taxonomy): domain Eukaryota; kingdom Metazoa; phylum Chordata; class Mammalia; order Pilosa; family Megalonychidae; genus Choloepus; species Choloepus didactylus. The sequence continues at coordinate 188,611,405 of NC_051334.1, read as the reverse complement.
TGAGAGATTTCAAATGGAGTTGAGAGGTCACTCTGGTGGACATTCTTACTCACTATATAGATATCTCTTTTTAGGTTTTAATGTATTGGAATAACTAGAATACCTGAAACTATCAAACTCCAACCCAGTAACCTTGACTCTTGAAGACAATTGCATAACAATGTGGCTTACAAGGGGTGACAGTGTGATTGTGAAGACCTTGTGGATCACACTTCCTTTATCCAGTGTATGGATGGACGAGTAGAAATATGGGGACAAAAACGAAATGAAAAATAGGGTGGGATGGGGGGATGATTTGGGTGTTCTTTTTTACTTTTATTTTTTTATTTTTATTTTCACTTTTTCCGGTACAAGGAAAATGTGCAAAAAATAGATTGGGGTGGTAATTGCACAACTATATGTTGGTGCTATGAACAGATGATTGCATCCATAGGTACATGCAAAATTTACACCAGGATAATACGTGGCTGATCAAAATGATGATTATACATCTCTAGTTTTGGACATGGAAAATGCCCATAATATATTGCTGAATGAAAGGAGAAAAGCAGTTGACATAAAAGCAGGACACACGACCGCATGTATAGCATGATTTCATCTCCATAAAATTGTGCAAAGGCATTGGCAGACGCCTGGGAGGGTGTTAACACTGGGTGTCTCTTGGAGATGGGTTTTGAGTTACCATTCTTTCTTTCTTTTTTCTTTTCCGTAATGTTTGATTATTTAAAAAATGAAACTGGAGTGGGTTTGTGTGGGTTGAGTGAAGGTACTTTTAGTTTTCTCTTGATTCCTATCTGTACTCTTTGAATTTTTATGACTGTATTAGTTTTGTAATAAAAAAACCACTAATAAAAAAAAAAAAAAGGAGAGCGACATCTAAACACTCCAAACCAGCCCTGCCAGTCCCTGCCACTGCGGCCCCAGATTACTTCATGACAAGCCCACTCAAGTCGTGCCAGGGAGCTTCTGAGCTGCAGAACTGGTGCCAGTCATTGGCTGGAGCTGAGAGCAAATGTGTCATCCCCATAAAGCGAGGAAATAATTCAAGTTGACAAAATCAGAAAGGGGTGGAGACGGTGGATGTGAACTCATTCGCAAGGCACTGGCGCTTCACAACCAGGGGTTGCCCCCAACTGAGAGGGAATTGACTGGGTCCAAACCAAACAAATGCACAAACGAAAACTTCCTGCAGCAGGTGCTGTCCCTCAGGGGGATGGTGTCCGGTTTTAATTTTCTGAAAGCCACAAGGACTATTGGCGATGCCAGTGCAAGGGATGGGGTTGTTTCCAGAATCGAAAGGAAACAGAGGTACTGTTTTGCCAATGCCTGACTGCGGAGCAAATGAAGGAAGCAGCAAAGCTTGCTGGGTTTGAGGTCAAGACAGCCTCCTTGGCCGGGGGGTGGGGGGCCCTCCCTGGTGTGCAGCTCTAGAGGAGGCAACACTCTCTTGGATGGGTGGGTACTTCCTGGCCTTTGATAAAACAACACCTGACAAAATCGAAAACCCAGTGGTGTGACTTCACGTCCCCATCCCCCGACTCCCCGATAGACAACGTGTTCCTCACAACTAGTCACTTCATCAATATTGCTGGGTATTGAAAACCGCTCCAATTGCAGGTTTTTATTGTGTTTTTAAAAGTCATACATACTTGCTGTAAAATATCAAAACCTGATAGGGTTGTACAAAGTCACCCCTGAAGGGGTACACTAAGCCCCCAACCCTGATACAGGTCAGAGGGCAATGAAAACCAGGGCCCAGAGCGGGGAGGTGGCACTGGGACTAAAAGTGGGGCCAGGAGGGTGTTGGGAGACAAATAGGAAGAAATGTTCCCCTCCTCCAAGAACTGACCAGAAGGGGAACCTGGAGGTCGAGACCACATCCATTTAGCATGGTTTTCCAAGGTCTGCTGAGCCTCGGGGATGGAAGCAGAAGGCTAGTAAGGTCTTCCAGGAGGTGAACCTGCCATTCCCCAGTCAGAGAGGGGCCTCCGTCCAGGGGTCCCCTAGCACCCCCACCATCCGTTCAAGGGGCTTTGCCTTTTAGTCTCTACATGTAAAACTTGGCATCAGCCTTTACTTCGAGACCACTAAGTCTTTATTCACCTATTTAATATATAAATAGGGTAGAAGGTGGGGGAGAAAGAGAGAGTCAGTGTATTAGTTAGGGTTCTCCTTGGAAACAGAATCAATGAGAGATGTCTCTGATTATCAAATTGTAAAAGTGACTCACGCAACTGCGGGAGCGCACAAGTCCAAATTCTGCAGAGCTGTCAACAAGCTGTCAACTCCAAGGAAGATGTCCGACGAACTCCTCGGGAAACGAACTGACAACTTTGACGAACTCCTCAGGAAACAAACCGACAACTTTGACGAACTCCTCAGGAAACGAACTGACAACTTCGACAAGCTCCCCAGGAAGTGCTTCACTGAGCAGCTGAAGAAAGAAGTGAAGGTTCTCTAACCCTCCGGCTTATAAGCCTCCAACTGATCACCCGGACCAAATCCAGCCAATTGCATTCTCTCACTGTGGAAGCACGCCCCTTGATGAGTCATCAGTCAGCCGCAGTCAATTGACTGATGATCTGACAAACCAACCAGCCTCAAATAGCCTCACAGCAATCGTCAGGCCAGTGCCCGCTTGACCAGACAGCTAGGCCACCTAGCCAAGTGGACACATGAACCCAATCATCACAGTCCACCCCTTGTCAACTTGGCAGTTGTACACATCACCTAAAACCATACCTTCAATATGAACGTTACAGCTTATGCCTTATGATAAGGGGATAAGACAGAGAAGAAAGCAAAAATATTTTCTTTACAGACAAATACAAACATAATCATAACAAAACGAGGAGGAAATATTCATGTCATCATAGTCCTCGTTTCTGTAACTGGTCACGTGGCCGTAGTTCATATTTATCACGACCTTCTTCCACTACCCATTCCATGTTCCCTTTACCCTCAGCAAGCCCTTCAGCTGGCCGTGGTTCTTTGCCTGGTGGGGTGACCCAAACCTTCATTCCTGAAGTTTCTTGGCCATTGGTAGTCCTGCCTGGATTGGGTTGTTGCAGTTTTCCATTGACTTGAATCACGGGGCATGGTAGTACTAAGAGACGCCCCAGGGGATCTCCTGTATGCCAGGAAAACTCTTCTTTACTTCCATTGTGTAGTTGCAGTGCTATTTCCCCTTGACAGTCAGGATCAATCACCCCAGCCAGTACAGTAATCCCCTTCCTTGCCTGTTGATTCAGAGGCATAAGAAGCCCAAAGTCACCAGGTGGCAGCCTTAACTTCCAGTTCAATAGGATTATTGTTGTGTTTCCTGGTGGAAGCACTCCTCCTTTTGGAACAGAGACTTGTAGACCAGCAGAGCTTAAACTTGCAGGGACAGGAAGCAAAAATTTCCCTAGTGGATCACTAGGAGTGATAGTGAATGGTGCTACTCCTGTTTCCACCCCTTGATTCCTGGACCCATGAATCCTGGCTATGGGAGAGACAGCACCATAGAGTGGACACTGATTCAGAGCATACACAGCCTCCTGGAGAACACTGCCCCAACCCTGCAAGGTACTGCCATCTAATTGGCGCCGTAATTGAGTCTTCAATAGGCCATTCCACCATTCTATCAACCCAGCTGCTTCTGGATGATGGGGAACATGGTAAGACCACAGAATTCCATGAGCATATGCCCATCCCCTCACTTCATTTGCTGTGAAGTGGGTTCCTTGGTCCGAAGCAATGCTGTGTGGAATACCATGACAGTGGATGAGGCATTCTGTAAGTCCATGTATCGTAGTTTTGGCAGAAGCATGTCGTGCAGGGAAGGCAAACCCATATCCGGAGTATGTGTCTATTCCAGTAAGAATAAATCGCTGCCCTTTCCATGATGGAAGTGGTCCGATGTAATCAACCTGCCACCAGGTAGCAGGCTGATCACCCCGAGGAATGGTGCCATATCGGGGACTGAGTGTGGGTCTCTGCTGCTGGCAAACTGGACACTCAGCAGTGGCTGTGGCCAGGTCAGCCTTGGTGAGTGGAAGTCCATGTTGCTGAGCCCATGCATAACCTCCATCCCTACCGCCATGACCACTTTGTTCATGAGCCCATTGGGCAATGACAGGAGTTGCTGGGGAAAGAGGCTGATTGGTATCCACCAAACGGGTCATTTTATCTACTTGGTTATTAAAACCTTCTTCTGCCGAAGTCACCCTCTGGTGAGCATTCACATGGGACACAAATACCTTCATGTTGTTTGCCCACTCAGAAAGGTCTATCCACATACCCCTTCCCCAGACTTCTTTGTCACCAATCTTCCAATCATGTTCCTTCCAAGTTCCTGACCATCCAGCCAAACCATTAGCAACAGCCCAGGAATCAGTATACAGACACACCTCTGGCCAGTTCTCCTTCCAAGCAAAGTGAACAACCAGGTGCACTGCTCGAAGTTCTGCCCACTGGGAGGATTTCCCCCATCACTGTCCTTCAGGTATATCCCAGAAAGGGGCTGCAGTGCTGCAGCTGTCCGCTTTTGGGTGGTGCCTGCGTATCCTGCAGAACCATCTGTAAACCAGGCCCGAGTTTCCTCTTTCTCAGTCAACTGATTGTAAGGAACTCCCCAAGATGCCATAGCTGTGTGGTGGAAAGAGAAGGTATTGTAACAGGAGTTGGGGGCTATAGGCATTGGGCCATTTTCTCATGTAACTTACTTGTGCCTTCAGCACCTGCTCGAGCTCTAGCTCATGTATACCATTTCCATTTTATGACAGAGTGCTGCTGTGCACGCCCAACTTTATGGTGGGTTAGACAATACCCAGCTCATGATAGGCAACTCAGGTCTCATGGTTAACTTGGTGGCCCATGGTTAGGTGTTCTGTCTCTACTAAGGCACATTAGCAGCCAAAAGCTGTTTCTCAAAAGGAGAGTAGTTATCTGCAGAGGATGGCAAGGCTTTACTCCAAAATCCTAAGGGCCTGCATTGTGATTCTCCTATAGGAGCCTGCCAAAGGCTCCAAACAGCATCTCTATTTGCTACTGACACTTCCAGCACATTGAACTCTGAACCAGCTGCCATCAGAGAATCTTGACTTGACTCCTGTAAGTAAGTTCCTATAATAAAGTCCATGTCTCATTCCATTACTGGTGTTTTCTTTTGTTCTCTCTGTTAGACCAGCCCCTGCAGGCCAGAACAGACACAGAGAAATTCTAACAGAAAAAGGGTTTGGATTGAAAATCATTGGGCTCAAATCAAGGAAGCCAATTCCATGTTCTGGTGTGTGGTAATAAAGAGTTAAAGGTTTCTAAGCAAAACCTAAAGTTTCTCTGTTTTCTTGTTTTATTCTTCACTAGCTGCATGAAAATGTCACTTGAGGAACTGGATCTGTGCTTTAAGTTCTTGCTGAGCCTCACAGAAGTCAGAGAGGGTCTGCTGGAGTGGGGGCAGGATTTTGTGTTCTTTTAAGACAGTACAGCAGTGATGATGTCAGTGGGGAGAATCATCTGGAACAGCAACTCCTAGAATCAATTCCAAGACCCTTGTACTGAATGTCAAGAAGAGGTGGGGGGTCAGAGAGAGAGGAGTAAGAAGAAGGAACAGTAGAATCTCCTAAAACTTTCAACTCTCCCCAAAGCTGGGACTTCATGCCATTTATGACTTACAGGGAATAACTATGGTAAGTAAATTCAGGGAACGAGACCTTGCAAAGAACATGCAAACAAGGCAGAAAACACAGACGGACAAAGAGCTGGGCAGAACCAACCCTCGCCACCTTGACAGTCATGAAGAAGAGCCACACCCATCAGAAGGAGCTGTACTTAGAGAGGAAGCCCCTTGTGGTCTACCAAATCCCACCTTTCGGGTCAAATTACCCCAAATTCAGAGCCTTAAAACAGTATCCACTGATGGTCTCATAGTTTTCCTGGGCCAGGACTCCAGGTACATCTTACCTGGGCTCTCTGCTGAAAAAGCAACAATCTGGGATCTGGCTCCATCTCACTCAGGTGGTTGGCAGAATCCAGTTCCATTTGGCTTTGGTCTGGGGTGCCCATTCCTTGCTAGCTGTCAGTGAGAGGCCGCTCTGCCACCCACTTCCCTTCTCCAGCTTCCAACAAGTCCTTTTCTTGCCTCCAATATCTCTGACTTTCCCCTCTGCCTTGGTGAGGAGAAAGCTCTGCTTTTAAGAGCTCACATGACTACTCTGGGCCCACCTAGATAATCCATGATAATCTCCCTATTTTAAGCTCAGTTGGTTTGTGAGCTTAATGACATCTGCAAAGCATGAACCGGGAAATCAGATGGCCTATCAGCCTAAAAATGTCTCCCCAAACTGCAGTAACTCTGATGGTTTTATAGTATCAACAGATGGGCAGTTTTTAGGATAATGAGCAGAATGACTTGACATGAAGCAATCAGAGATGTGTTAGTTCTGAGCTAACTCAAGGCCCTTCATTAATAAATGTTAGGGGCTGTATTTGTGATTATAATAGTCTAAAGTTGAAAACCAGGATAAGGGGATACAAGTGAGGATCAGTCACAAGGTTTTTACAATCACAAAATGAGGTTGTATGGTTATATGATCATTATCAAAGATCAAGGCAGCTGGACTACAGTTCAGAGATTTCAGGTATTTCCTTCTGAATATTCTAATATGCCAGAAAGTGAAAAGGAATATCTATATAATGATTCAATAAGCATAATCATACCCTAAATCTTAACTTCTTGATTACATTCTGAGATGGTATTCAATCACCAGAGGCTTATTTTCTGTTCTTTTCCCAAAAACCCTCAGTCCTTCCAAATTGCTTTCCAGCTGCTCTGAACGTGTAACTGGAGCGGTTCCCATAGCAACAGCTGGAGCTGGCAATCTCGTCCCTGATGGAGACCACCCATGGCGGCTTGGAGCCATGTACCCAAAAAAACATGTTCTTAGACATGGTCCATTCCTGTGGGGGTGAACCTTTGTAAATGGGACCTTTTGATGGGGTTTCTTTGGTTAAGGTATGGCCCAGCTGAGTCAAGTTGGGTCTTAATCCTAGTACCGAAAGTCTTACAGGGAAGGTCACAGAGGTGGAAAGCCAGAGGAGCAGCTAGAATCTGGAAGTCAATGGAACCCAGAAGAGAAGTGGGGAGAGGCTGCCTCGGGCATTGCCAACTGTCAGGAAAGTTAAGAACCAGGGATTGCCAGCAGCAGGGCCCAGAACGCCAGTCGTCGGAAAGAAAGCGTTGCCTTGATGGGGCCTTATTTTGGACTTCTCTTAGCCTCAAAACCATGTGCCAATAAATGCCCATTGTTTAAGCCAATTCATCGCATGTTATTTGCTTGAGCAACCAGGAAACTGAAACACCACCCGTTCTAGTTTGCTAATGCTGCAGAATGCAAAACACCAGAGATGGATTGGCTTTTATAAAAGGGGGTTTATTTGGCTACACAGTTACATTCTTAAGGCCATAAAGTGTCCAAGTAACACACCAGCAATCAGGTACCTTCACTGGAGGATGGCCATAGCATCCGGAAAACCTCTGTTAGCTGGGAAGGCACGTGGCTGCTGTCTGCTCCAGAGTTCTGGTTTCAAAATGGCTTTCTCCCAGGATGTTCCTCTCTAGGCTACAGCTCCTCAAAAATGTCACTCTTAGTTGCTCTTGGGGCATTTGTCCTCTCTTAGCTTCTCCGGAGCACAAGTCTGCTTTCAGCAGCCATCTCCAAAATGTCTCTGTAAGCTGCAGCTTCTCTTTTAGCTCCTGTGCATTCTTCAAAGTGTTCCTCTTAGCTGTAGCAAGCTTGCTCCTTCTGTCTGAGCTTTTATAGGGCTCCAGTGAACTAATCAAGGCCTACACTGAATGGGTGGGGCCATGCCCCCATGGAAATTAGGTAACCAGAGTAGTCACCTACAGTTGGGTGGGTCACATCTCCATGGAAACAATCAACCAAAGAATTACAATCTAATCAACACTAAGACTCGGCCCACACAAGATGGCATCAAAGATAATGGCATTATGGGGGACATAATACATCTAAACTAGCACAGATGCCTATATTGATGATTAATTTACATGGAATTCACAGTCCATGGCATGATAATTCATGCCTGAATGAAGCTTCCCTAACACATGTTTTCTCCATAAGACACGTCACAGCCTTCATGCACTTAGGAACACTGGGGAGCACATGGGCACCATGCTTGGGGGCCATTTTAAAAAGCAAAACCACTGATAAATAGTACCAAAATGCAAAAAAAAAAAAAACAAAACAAAACAAAACACATGACATTAATATACCACCTCAGCTGGGAACATGCACATCAGACAACTCAAATTTTTTGCCACTCTGTGCAGGTGCATGAATGACAGTGAAAGCACCATGAGTTTGAATTTGGGGTTACAAAGAAATGTTAGCAAGAAGGTGAATTTGAAAACACAGAGGGGATGAATAACGAGGATTGGTTTTGCCCCCTCAGGTTCTTCCGAACAGCCAGCCCTTTCTGGGCCCAGACCTGCCTTCTGCCACCTCACAGGTACTTGCACAGCACTTCTGAGTGACACCCCTGGAAGGCACTCATGCTCCACAAATCAGGCTCCTCCTGGGCTGGGTAAGTATGAGCAAGGCCCTCAATTGGTCCTTCCCCAACCTGGCTGCCTTCAGGATACTCAGTAACTCAACTGGGATCGGGATGGAGTGGAGGACTCTGGGCATGGACTGACTAGGGGGCTGGCCCTCCCTGGCTGTATCACAGGTTGAAATGGCCTTCACAGCCAGCTCAACCCACTGCTGGCTCCCCGTGGGCTTGTGTACAGTTAAACAGCAGCAGCGTCTTTTCTCCCAATTACTGCCTTCCAGCAAAGGCTCCCCCAGACTGTGTATGTGACCAGCTCTCCCAACCCAAGAGGACAACTCTCTCTCAGTCCTGGCTTTTGTCATCGCAGCATGGCTGGCTCTTTCCTCCAAAGCCTGGGCTCTCCATCCCCAGTGGGGAAGGAGGTCCTACAGCACGTAGCAGCCTGCATGACTGGGACAGAAGTTGAATGTCATCAGATCTCCTCAGGGAGAAAAGTATGTACAGATAGTATTGTAAACAAAGCATTGAAACTCCCCTCTCCTGACACTGTTGATAGCAAACCTCCAGTTCCCTGTGTCACGAGACTCTGCTGAGACTCTGTTCTCCTACCCTATGGAATGTCTTTGTCCTAAACTCTCATAAGCTGTCCCTTTGCATCCCTACCCTTGTGAAGTGCTGACTTCCATTTTCTAGCTGGCCAACACCAGGGACCCTCTCTTGTTCATAAGTTCTAAGAAACCCATGTCTGACTCCCTGCCTAGTGTGTTCTTTGGTCTTAGGGCTGCATCTACCCAAGCCCTTCAAAAGCTGGGTTAAAAGAGCCTGCCAGCACCCCTGCTCACTGGGCTAGCCTCCTCACTTTGGCCTCTGGCTAGGATGGCATCTTGGGAGTCACCCAGTGTTCAAGGGCAGGAACTGGGTTTCCAAGAGGGGGCACTTCGGGTGGCAGCATAAGGTCCTGGATTCCCTGTCCAGTGAAAAAGCTCAGCTCCTTGACTGGCAATATCTATGAGGCCTTGACAGAACCTTGCATATTTTCTGCGAGAGGATGGGAGTCCTACCTGCTGAAGAAATCCCAAGATTCAGCTAGAAGTGGTCATGTACATCAGCTGTGCTGTGTTGCTCTGTCCCTGCCTCCAACTTGGGATCCTGAGGTCTAGCCTCTCTTCAGAGGTCCTTATCTGTGGCTCCACAGAAGAAATTTGCTCTGATGCTCCCATAAACCACAAGTAAAACTAAACAGTGAATCCCCCAAGCCTTGAGTGTGTGATGGCAGAGGGGGATAGTGATGTGGACAGGGGATGGGTGCCAAAAGAAGCATGTGCAGAGTTTGTGGGCAATCCTGAAGGCTAACTCCCTGACACCAAGGCCACCTGAACACTTGTGACCAGATGTCTGGCTGAGGGACACAGCATCAATCAAGATGGCCTGCTGGGGCTGCACTGGGCCAAACCATGCCTACCAGAGGATGAGGTCCACACCCACTTCCTGGCAGGACTGGGCCTTTACAGGGTCACCTGGGAAGCAAGCCAGCAATATGTCACACATCTCCCCTTTGGAGCAGGGAGTGCCCTCATGGAGTGGAGCTTTAGGGAAAGCCTGGCAGACAAAGACAGCTGCCTCCATGGACTCTAGGTTCCCAGGGAGAAGCTTGGCCCAGGTCTGCAAAGAAGCCCTGTCCAGCAGGAATCTGTTTGGCTCCCTGCTCTGCTCTCCTTCCCTACCTCAGCAGATGAGGGCAGGAAGAAGTGGCTCCAGCATTCACCTACCAGCTGGACTTCTGCAGCTGCCTCCAGCATGACCTTTCTGCCCCTTCTATTTCATCCTCTCACTGCTCCCTCATGGACCTGCTCTCCTCCCCTTGCCCCTTCATCCAACACCCTGGGCCACACTCCCATTCTCTCCAGTCTCCAACATCTGCCAACCATTTGACTCCATCTGCTGCAGGAAGAGTACCTCAAGGACAGAGCCCTTGCCAGGACAGTAACACCTAAGAGAAGTGAAACCAATAAATTGGGACCCAAAAGCAGCCCCACTATTGGCCTCAAGGCAATTTTGGATCATTGCAAAAGCAGAGGGAATCCAAGGAGCATGTGACAGTCTTGCTGAGTTTTGGAGTACAGGTGCTACCGAGGCATATAGAATTCATATACAGTATACAAGAGAGAAAGAAAACTTTGCAGAGAAGGATTTCCCAAACACTGCATAGAGTTCCTGCTGAGTCTTTGACTGCATGCTACCTTCTGAATATTTAGATCAAGATACCACAAGATCAAGAACCAAACAACTTCCAGGGAGCTGTGAGCTGGACAACTACAGGAAATTTACACAATTTTAAGAGACATTAAATGTCCTACCAGCCAGCATGTAAAGACTGCATCAAAGGCCCCAGGCATTCAGTACAGAACCCAGAAGGCCACTCTTTAGGAGGAGGGCTTATATATCTCTACGAGGCTCACATTAGCCAAGCTTAAAAACAAGTTGCAAAAGGCTCACAGTGGTCTACAAGTAAACAGACTGCCTGTTGAAACAAAATTCGTCATGGAATTAAGGGAGCAAATGAAAATAAGACATTCAACAATATAACACAGAAAATGTCCATGCACTACAAAAAAAAACTAGACACAGGAAAGAGGAAAATGTAACCACAATCAAGTGAAAATGTGCCAGTGGACCCAGAAATGGCAAGGACAATGGGATTAGCAGATGGGGACTTAAACACAGCGACTAGAAACAGAATTGAAAGGGAAACATTAAAATCACATAGGAACTACCAGGGAAGAAACTCAATAGAAAAATGACAACTATAATGAAGAACCAAATGGAAACTCTAAAACTGAAAAATTCAAAAATAGAGAGCCCCAGAACAGACCCACATATACATGGTCATGTGACTTTTTCAATGTCCCAAATAAATTCAGTGTCAAAACAGAAGTCTTTTCAGCCAAATCGGCTGCTGTGACAATCACCCATCTCAATGAGAATACATATATAAACAAACAAACAAACAAATAAATGCATCTTGGCCCACACCTCACTCCAGACACAAAAAATTAACTTAGGTGCATCCTAAGACCTAAATGCAAAAGCTAAATCTATAGAGCCTTTAGAAGGAAACATCTTCTGTTATTCACTCAGAGAATATCTTTGGGAACATGGGCTGAACAAAGATTTCTTAGGCAAGGCCCAGAAAATAATCAATGTAAAAGAAATCAAATGACACAAAGAGCTTCATCAAAATTAAATCTGTCTATTCATCAATAGATGCCATTAAGAATATACATAGGCAAGACATAGGCATGAAGAAAATATTCCCAACACATCTATCTGACAAAGGACTCATGTACAGAGTATTTAATAACTCATAACAGTCAATAATAAAAAGACAAGACTCAGTTAAAACTGGGCAAGAGACTTGAACAGGCACTTCCAGAGGAAGAGATAGCTAATAAGCACCCAGAAATGTGCTCAATATCATTATTCATCATGCAATGCAAATTAATACCACCAAGAGTCACCCACCAGCATGTCTATGTGTTCAAAGCTGACAGCCTGGAATGTTGTGGAGGACCCTAAGTTGCTGGCACTCTAAAGCATTACTGACAGGTATGTAAATTGTCACAGCCACTTTGGAAATCTGTGTGGAGTTTCTTAAAATGTTAAACATACACCTACCCTTTGAGCTAGCCATTCCACTCCTAGTTATTTATCCAGGAGAAAGGAAAAAAATAAGTGCCTGGCAAAAGTAATCTCTGGTGAAGGAAATTCAGAAGGTGACATCCTCTGGTTAAGTAGGATTGACTGGGAAGGGACTGGATGGGATTTCCTGGGATTATATAAACATCTTTATATCTTGACAGGGATGCAGATTAGTCACAGAAGTGTGTGCAATTGTCAAAATCCATTGAACTCAACACTTGGAACCGAAATAGTGGTGAAGAGAACTGTATTCATTGAGGAGGAGTCACAGAGTACCAGGTTACATTGTGTTTGCCTGGGGAATGCACTCTTTTTTGGAGAACTCTGGTTTCCTCATCCGTCAATTAGTGCTATCTGCCTATCACACTGCATGGCCATGAGATTCCCTTTAAGAATGTACATGGTGGGTCAAAGAAGAAATCAAAAAGGGAAATTAGAAAATACCTTGAGATGAATAAAAACGAAAACACAAAATACTTATGAGATGCAGCAAAGGCAGTACTAAGAAGGAATTTTTTAGCTGTAAATGTCTATGTTAAAAAAGAGGACAGTTCTCAAATCAGTAACCTAACCTCACAACTGTAGGAACTAGAAAAATAAGAACAAACTTAACCCAAAGTGACTAGAAGACAGGAAATAACAAAGATTAGAGCAAAGATAAATGAAATAGAGTGTAGGAAAATAACAGAATTAACAAAACCAAAAGTTGGTTCTTTAAAAAGATCAATAAATTTGACAAACCTTTAGCTAGACTGACTAAGAAAAAGAGAGAGAGGAAGCAAATAACTAAAATCAGAAATGAATGTGGGACATTACTACTGACCTGAAAGAAATAAAAGAATTATAAGTGGATACCATGAACAACTGTATGCCAACAAATTAGATAATCTAGATGAATTGGGCAAATTTCTAGAAACACACAAATTACCTAAACTGACACAAGAAGAAATAGAATATCTCAACAGACCAATAACACATAAAGAGATTAAATCAGTAATCCAAAACTTCCCGAAAAGGAAAAGTCCAGAACCAAATGGCTTCATAGGTGAATTTTATTAAATATTCCAAGAAGAATTACCACCAATCCTTCTCAAACTCTTCCAAAAAAATAGAAGAGGAGGGAACAATTCCTAACTCAATCTATGAGGCCAGCATTACTCTAATACCGAGGCCAGATAAGGTCGTAACAATAAAACTACGGACCAGTACCTCCTAAGAATATAGATGCAAGAATCCTTAATAAAAAACAAGAAAAGAGAGAAAAAAAAAAGGAAAAACTGCAGTGCATCAAAGGACATTATCAAGAAAGTGAAAAGACAACAGTGATGGTTTGAAGCTGCACATATCCCAGAAAAACCTGTTCTTAAATCCTGTGGGTATAAACCCATTGTATGTAGGACCTTTTGATGAGGCTACTTTAGTTAAGGTATATTTCAGTTTGCTAAAGCTGCTGGAATGCAATATATCAGAAATGGGTTGGCTTTTACAATGGGTAAGGCCGTGAAAATGTCCTAATTAAGGCATCAGCAGGACAATACATTCTGTGAGGAGAGGCTTCTGGCATCCATGACTCCTCTGTCACATGGGAAGGCACATGGCTGGCATCTGCTGGTCCTTGTCTCCCGGGTCTCATTGCTTTCATCTTCTGGCTTCAGTGGCTCTTTCAGCTTCTGTGGGTGTGTCCTTGTCTCTCAGCTTCTCTGGGTCTTCTCTCTTTGTGGGCTTCTCTTGGTTTTATCACTTACAAAGGTCTCCAGTAAAAGGATTAAGATCCACCTTGGGGCAACTCCTCAATTGAAACAACCTAATCAAAAGCTTCCACCCACAGGAATGGGTTAAACGAAGATGACCTTTTCTGGGGTACATAACAGCTTCATACTAACACAAGCTGTCACCCACCTCATTCACCATGGGTCTTACCCCTATTATTGGGGTCCTTTATAAAATGAAGGGAGAGAGAGAGAGAGAGAGAGAGAGAGAGAGAGAGAGAGAGAGAGAGAGCGAGCGCACACCATGGAAGCAAGAAACTGAAATCAACTAAACCCCGAAAAGAAGGGAGAGACCAGCAGATGTTGTCATTGCTTTGCCATGTGGAAGAGGAGCAAGGATCACTGGCAGCCGGTCTTCAGGGAGAAAGCATTGCCTCCATGATGCCTTGATTTAGACATTTTCTTAAAACAGCAACCTATAGAATGGGAGAAATCATATATTTGACAGGGATTTAATATCAAGAATGTATAAAGAACTCCTATCATTCAACAATATAAAGACAACCCAATTTAAAAATGAGCAAAGGACTTGAATAGACATCTCTCCAAAGAAGATTTACAAATGGCAATTAAGTAAATGAAAAGATGCTTAACATCATTAGCTTCAGGGAAATGCAAATTAAAGCCTTGAGATACTACTTCACACCTACTAGGTGGGTTTAATTTGAAAAAAAAAAACAGAAAATAGCAAGTGTTGGTAAGCATGCAAAGAGATTGGAACCATTGTGAATTGTTGGTGGGAACTGAAAACTGGGCAGCATCTGTGGAAGTCTGACCATTCCTGGGAAAGTTAAACATAGAATTGCCATATGACCCAGCAATTCCACTTTCAGGTATATGCCCAAAAGAATTGAAACCAGGGACTTGAACAAATATTTGTATACCAGTGTTCATAGCAGCATTACTCACAATTGCCAAAAGAAGGAAGCAACCCAAGTGTCCATCCATCAACTGATGAGCGGATAAACAAAATGTGGTATAGCCATAGAATAGCATATTATTCAGTCATAAAAAGGAATGACATTCTGATACATGCTACAATATGGATGAATCTTGAAAACATCATGTTGAGTGAAGTAAGTCAGATGGAAAAGGACCAATATTGTATACTTATATGAAATATCTAAATAAGCAAGCTCATAGAGACAGAAGGTAGATTACAGGTTACCAGAGGCTGGGGCAGGGATGGAGGAGTGGGGAATTATTGCTTAATGGTTATGGAGTTTCTTTTTGGGGTGATGAAAAATTTTGGTAATGGATGGTGGTGATGGTAGCACAATATTGTGTAGGTAATTAACTTCACTCTATTGTACTCATGAGAGTGGTTAAAATGGGGGATTTTGTGTTGTATCTCTGCTACCACAATAAAATTTAATAAATAAATAAATAAATAAATAAATAAATAAATAAATAAATAAGTGTTTTAGTTTGCTAAAGCTGCTGAAATGCAATATACCAGAAGTGGGCTGGCTTTTAGCAATGGGGATTTATTAGCTTACAAGCTTACAGTTCTGAGGCTGTGAAAATGTCCAAATCAAGGCATCATCGAGATGATACCAAATTCCTTTGTCACACGGCAAGGCTCATGGCGATGTCTGCTGGTCTCTCCCTTCTCTTCCAGCTTTCCTTGCTTCCAGCTTCTTGCTTCTGTGGTTTTCTCTCTGAGCTTCTGTGCACGTTTTCTGTCTCCTGTATCTTTCTCTCTCTTTATTTTTCTGAATTTCATCCTCTTACAAAAGGACTCTGGTAAGAGGATTAAGACCCACCTGAGGCATGCCTCAATTGAAATAACCTAATCAAAAGTTCCTACCCACAATAGGTCTACACCCACATGAACGGATTAGCTTTACTAAAATGATCTGGGGTCCATAAAGCCTCCAAAGCAACACAATAATATATGTAAAAATTAAAAATAAAAAGAATGTATGTGGTAGTGCTTTGAAAACTCATAAGGTAAGACTGTGTTCTCTGCCAGGAGACACCTGGTGGAAAGATGGGTACCATGCTCCTAGCCAGGTCTCAGACTCCTATAGCATGCAGGGTGAGGGATCAGGACCCAGTGAGAGAAGGGATCAGTGGAAACTCAGGAGCCCTTTGGCCATTAAGACTCCAGGACTGGTGATTCCAGGCTGGGGAGTCTGGCTGTTGCAGGGAGGCTGGCTGTTGCAGGGAGGCCTGGTCTGGTTTGCTGTCATGCTTGATTCCCCCACCCCACCCCCAACCCCAGGTCTGCCTTCTCAAAAACTAGCTGTTTCCTAGGTTGGAAGTTAAGCAGAGGAGGACAGGTCTGCCTTTCCTGACCTGCCCCCTCTGTGCCTGGGGTGAGGACTTCTCCTTTCCAAAATGCACTGATCCAGGAATCAAGTCCAATACTTTCCTCAGCAGTGGAGCCCATCCTGATCCAAAGGACTTGCAGTGGGCCCTAAAGGCTCTTCTTACTTGTCTATGGCTCTTCTTTGGGGTCTACTCTCTCCCAGTTGGCCTCCAATCTTCCCCAAATGCAACCATTCCTTTAGCATCCAGGAATGCAGGGATGAAAGGGACTTCTTGTCCCTCTTCTTCAGGAAGGAAGGATAAGCAAGCCTAGGGAGTGCCTGGGGACTTGCCCAGACAAAATGAGAGCCTTCATTCAGTCATCCGACAAACAGTTAAGGGCACCCACTGCATTGTCCACACAATGGTGTGCGCTGAGTGTGTGAGTGGGCCTTTACATAGTCCAAGGGGAGACTCCAGATAGTAAGGAAGTAATCCCACAACCAATAGTCACCTCTATCAAGTAGATCCACCTCCTAGTTACTTAACATCCACTCAGATGGCAGCAAAAGCTCTTCATATGCATTTCCTTTCGGGAAAGGATGCTACAGAGACGTGAAGGATCAACAAATACTCATTGAATGCTTGTCCCAAGTCAGGTAAAACGCTAGAGTCCAGGGATGTGAGCTGTGTGTGCCACGGGAAAAGTCCAAGGAGCACAAAGAAGATAACTCTTGGCTTTTCTACTTCTTTGGAGCCTTTTGTAAATCTCTGGCAAAGACAATCTTCTAGAAAATAATGATTCTTGGTTGTCAGTGCCAAGAAACTGTGTATGTGTGTGTGTTTGTGTACATATATGTATATATACATATATTAAGATATATTAAGGGATTTATCATGGGGAATTGGCTCAGGCAAATGTGGGGGCTGGCAAATCTTAATGCTGTATGGAGGGCTGAAACTGTAAATTCCAGTCAGAATGATATTGAATTTTAAGTCTTGAATTCCTTAAGCTGGAAACTCAGGAAGCAGTGGAGGATGCGGTCTCAGGGTAGAATTATTTCTTCCTCTAGAAACACTCAATTCTTTGCATTTATGATCTCCAACAGATTGGATGAGGCCCACTCGCATTACCTAGGGTCATCTCCTTGACTAAAGTGGAGTGATTGTAGCTATTAATCCCATCTACAATATACCTCCACAACAGTATTGACGCCAGTGTTTGAAAAAACAGTTGGGCACCATAACCCAGACAAGTGGACACATAAAATTAAACATCACAATCACCTGGAATTACCAAGAGTAAAACATACAGCACTCAGAGAATGGGCAGAATCCCATAACTGTAGTATGGGGAGGAAAGAAGGGAAGCCAAAAAGCTGTCTTTTCACCAAAAAGGAGATGAGAGTTTTACCTGGGAATGGGAATGGGAATGGGATGGACTGAGGTGGAATAGGAGATTCAGAAGATATCTGTGGAATGACAAGTGCCTGAGCTTTGTCTCAGACCCCAAGCCCAGAAGTTGGGAGGGGGATTCTAGAGGTCCCTTCTATGCCCTTGTGGGTATCTAGAGCAGAGAGGGTTGAATCCAACTTCCCCAGGGGCCCCTCTGTGTACAGGTCAGCCTCACATGAGAAAAAAAAAAACACTGGAGCTACTTCCAGCAGAAGGGATCTGATGCATGGAATTCAGCACTCACAAGCTGCGGGAAGGGCTGGAAGAACACTATAGAACTAGCCTGGCAAGGATGCTACCTCCTCTGCTATGAGCTGGAATCTGGGCTGCATACAGAAAACTGGAAAATGGTGGATGCCTTTGGTGCAACGACTGGCCACCAGACCTTATCATGAGCCATGCCAACAAAACAGATGTCCTGTACTGTGCTCTCACTTCCCACCAAGCTACAGAGCAGACACTGAGACCTCCTCTAGCCAACAGAAGTGGGAGAGATGTCAGTGGTACAGCCTGCTTCCTCCCTTACACCCTCCAGGGCTCAAGCAGTTGTAGCTGCTAGACTTGGCAGAAGCTCAGGCTTAGTGTGGCCACATACTATAAGCCAGCCTGGGAAATTCAGTCTTCTGCCTTTCCATCTTCTAAAGAAAAGGATAGAGGCCCATGTTGTATGGCTGGTGAGTAAGAATGTTTTTCACTTATGTAGATGTCTATTAATAAAAAAAATCCAGAATGGGAAAGTTCAAGCCTTCCAGCATTAGGGCATTATAGGAAGAGAAAAAGGCTAGCAGGAGAGAGTGCAGAAGACTGGGAGAGCAATGCAGCTGGGCTTCAGTGGCTTGGTTTCCCTTCTCTGAGTGAAGACAGCAAGAAGTGCATGGTAAATAGGTGTTAGGGGGCTCAATTAGGATCCTGGAAAGAGATGACCTGCCCTGGGGTGGCTCACATCACCTCCACAGGCAGCAGTGCTGTTAGAAGAAAACCTGCTGTTAGAATAGAAGCCACAGGTGGGAGCCCAGGGGGGCAGCTGGGGCCAGTGCAGGGCAGGCAGGGGTGCTGGTGGCAGAACTAGGGCTCATGGGAAAAGACAGTGGGATGGGGAAGCAGGCCCCACTGTGGGCACAGTGAGGTGGGGAGGGTCTGCAGGAAGATGGTAGCTTAGAGAGTGGCAAAGTGACATGGGGCTTCAGGCTGGGAAACATCTCCCTGACCACCTCTGCTTTGGGCCTTGCCCAACTGCTCCCAAGGTGAAGGATCAAGGGCCCTGTGGGTGGAGGTTCCACTCAAATGGGCAAAGGGAACAGGGAAACGATGACAATGCATATTCATCTCTATCCACATTATCTTCCTATGAGGGAAACAGAACTAAAAGCTGGGAGCAGGTGGCTTCCAGGGGCTACATGGCTTGTAGTTTTTCTCTTCAGTACCCAGGCCCTCCCATAGGGGAGGGGCCACTGATTCCTACGGCTCTTCTTGGGCCAGATTGCCCAGGATGTGGCTTCCTCTGTTGCCCACTTCAGTGGGAGGGAAGATGGTGAGCTGATTGTCCCATAGTCTCCTTGTGACAAATGAAACTCACAATGGCCCGAGGCCATCCAATGTTAAGGAGCAGGTAGAGACATGGGAGCCCACAGAAGTGCCTGAGGAGATGTGAGAGGTGTGGCAGGAGAAGCAGAAAGTGGGCCCAGACTTGACCCTCCATATCATGGACTTGACCCTCCATATTGTGGCCTTAACCCCAGAGGTGCAGTCTTGTTATTCTATCAACCTGAAACATGATGTAAAAATACATTTGCAGGGTGGGAGATTAGAAATATTTGCCTTTCAAATAAGCTTAAAATTAAAAAGAACAAGTTCTGGCCCTTCTCACACCTGGAGGTAGCTATTCAGGAACCTAATTGTACACCTTAAGGAACTAGAAAGGAGGAGCAAACTAAATCCAAAGGTAGCAGAAAGAAGAAAATAATAAATATTAGAGGAGAGATAAATGCAATAGAGAACAGGAAAACAACACAGAAATCAATGAAACACAAAAAATGGTTATTTGAAAAGATAAGTAAATTTGACAAACTTTTAATGAGAACAATAATTAAGAGAAAAGAAAAGGCCAGGACTAGGTGGCTTTCCTGATAAATTCTACCAGATATTTAAAGAAGATTTAACACAATCCTTCACAAAGTCTTCCAAAGAATTTTAGAGGAGGGAACACTTCCTAACTCATTCGATGAAGCCAGGATTACCCTGATACCAAAGCCAGATAAATAAGATGCCCACTGCCACCACTGTTATTCAAACTCTACAAAAAAAATTGAAGAAGAGGAAAAGCTACCTAACTCATTCTATGAAGCCAACATCAATCACCCTAATACCAAAGCCAGACAGAGATACTACAAAAAAGAAAATTATAGACCAATCTCTTTAGTGAATATCGATGCAAAAATCCTCAACAAAATACTCACAGGTGGAATCCAGCAGCACATTAAAAGAATTATACATCAGGACCAGGTGGGATTTATTCCAGGCATGCAAGGCTGGTTCAAAACAAGAAAATCAATCAATGAAATACATCGCATCAATAAATCAAAGAGAAAAAACCACATGATCAACTCAAATGATGCAGAAAAGGCATTTGACAAAATTCAACATCCTTTCTTGGTGAAAACACTTCAAAGGATAGGAAAAGAAGGGAACTTTCTCAATATGATAAAGGCAATATATGAAAAACCCACAGCTAACATCATAGTCACTGGAGAAAGACTGAAAGCTTTTCCTCTAAGATCAGGGAACAAGACAGGGATGCCCACTGTCACCACTGTACTTCAACATTGTGCTGGAAGTTCTAACCAGAACAATTAGGCAAGAAAAAGAAATAAAAGGCATCCAGATTGGAAAGGAAGAAGTAAAACTTTTCCTACTTGCAGATGACATGATACTGTATTCAGGAAATGCTGAAAAATCCACAACAAAGCTTTTAGAGCCATTAAATTAATTCAGCAAATAAATTAGATACAAGAATAACACGCTAAAATCAGAAGTGTTTCTATAAAGTAGTAATGAACAATATGACGTGTAAATCAAGAAAGAATATCTTTTACAATAGCAACTAAAATTATCAAATACACAGGAATAAAATAAAGGACTTATACATATGAAATTACAAAACATTGTTAAAAGAAATCAAAGAAGACTCAAATAAATGGAAAGACATTCTGTGTTCATGGATTGGAAGACTAAATGTTGTTGGGATATTAATTCTACCCAAAGTGATTTACAGATTCAACACAATTCCAGTCAATATTCCATCAGCCTTCTATGAAGAAATACAGAGGCCAATCATCAAGTTTATATGGAGGAGCAAGGGGCCCTGAAAGCTAAAGCCATCTTGAAAAAGAAGAATGAATTTGGATGACTCACACTTCCTGATTTTGATCTCATTGCAAAGGCACAGTAATCAAACCAGCATGGTGCTGGCATGGGGACGGACATGTTGACCAATGGAATTGAATTAACAGTACACAAATCATCCTCACAACTATGGCCAACTGATTTTTGACAAGGGTAATAAGTCCACTTAATTGGGAAAAAATAGTTTCTTCAACAGGTGGTGCTGGGAAAACTGGATGTCCATCTGCAAAAGAATGAAGATGGATCTCTACCTCATACCGTATACAAAATGGGTTCTAAATGGATCAAAGACCTAAATATACAATCCAGAACTATAAAACCCCTGGAAGAAAACACAGGGAAGCACCTTGTGTTACACAGGTGTTTCTTGGACTTAACAGCCAAAGCACAAGCAACCAAAAAAAAAAAAAAAGAAAAAGAAAAAGAATGGATAGATACAACCTCATCGAGACTAAAACATTTATGCCTCCTAAAGTTGGGGGGACAACCCTCAGAATGGGAGAGAATATTTGGGAAACCACATGTCTGCAGGGATTCAAGGTCCAGAATATATAAAGAAATCCTGCAATGCAATAATAAAAAGACAGAGAACCCAATTTTAAAATGGGCAAAAGACTTGAATGGACATTTCTCCAAAAAGGATATGCAAATGGCCAAAAAGCACATAAAAAGATGGTTAACATCATTAGTCACTAGGAAAAAGTGAATCCAAACCACAATGAGATACCATTTCACACACATTAGAGTGGCTACTATTAAAAAATATGGAAAATAAATGTTGGAGAGGATGTGGAGAAATAGGAACATTCATTCATTGCTGGTGGGAATGTAAAATGGTGCAGCCTCTGTGGAAGACAGTTTGGCAGCTCCTCAAAAAGTTAATTATAGAATTGCCATATGACCTGACAATCCCACTTCTAGGTATAGACCCAAGAGAATCGAAAACAGGGACTCAAACATATATTTGCACACCCATGTTAATAGTGACATTATTTTCAACTGCCAAAAAATGGAAGCAACTCAAGTGTCCATCAACTGATGAATGGATAAACAAATGTGGTATATACTTGCAGAGGAGTATTATTGAGCCATCAAAAGGAATGAGATTCTGATACATGTTCTGACAACATGGGTGAACTTTGAAGACATCATATTGGATGAAATAAGCTAGGCATGAAGGGAAATATGTTGTATGATCTCACCGACATAAAATAATTAGAAGAAGTAAATTCATGGAGTCAGAACTACAGGCTTCCAGGGTCAGAGGTGGAGTTAGGGAATAGAATTTAATGATTAAATTGTACAGAGTTTCTATTTGGGGTGATGAGAAAGTTTGGGTAATAGATGGTAGTGATGGTAGCACAACACTGAGAAAATAATTAACAGCACTGAAATTTGAATAGTTGAATGTGGCTAAAAGGGGTAATTTTAGGTTGTATATATTTGGCTAGAATAAAAAAATTAAAAAAAAATACTGTAGGGCTGTACAACAAAAACAGTGGACCCTAATGTAAACCACAGAATATAGTTAATAGTACAATCAACTGTAATAAAATGTACCACTCTAATGTTAATAATAGGGTTGTATACATGAACTCTGTATTTTCCACATTATTTTTCTGTACACCTACAACTTCTTAAAAAAAAAACAAAAAGAAAATTATAGAACAATATCCCTTACAAATATAGATACAAAAATCTTCACCAATTTTCTGGCAAATGAAATTCAGCAGCATATTAAAAGTATTATACACATGACCAAGTGACATTTTTCCCAGGAAGGCAAATGTGGTTCAACATATGAAAATCAATCAGTGTAATACCCCCCACATAAACAGAATAAAGGAAAGAAACACATGATCATCTGAATTGATGCAGAAAAAGCATTTGACAAAATCCAGCACAACTTCTTGTTAAAAACACTCAGTAAACTAACAATAGAAGGGAATTCCCCAACATGCTAAAAACCATATATGAAAAGCCCAGAGGGAATAGCATTCTCAATGGTTAAAGACTGAAAGTTTTCTCCCTATGATCAGGAACATGACAAGGATGCCAGTTTTTGCCACTGCTATTCAACATACTACTGAAAGTTGAAACCAGAGCAATTAGGCAAGATAAAGAAATAAGCATCCAAATTGAAATGGAAAAAGTAAAACCATTTCCGTTCACAAATTACTTGACCTTATACGTAGAAAATCCAAAAGAATCTACAAACCTCTAAAACTAATAAATGAATTCAACAAAGGTGCAGGATAGAAAACCAACACACAAAATTCAGCTGTATTTCTATCCACTAACAATGAGCAATCCAAAAAAGGAAATTAAAAAAAAAAAAACTCTATTTACAACAGCATCAAAAAGAATAAAATACTACGGAATAACTTTAACTAAGGAGGTGAAAATCTTGTACATGAAACACTGCAAAACATTGCAGAAAGTAATTAAGACTAAATTAAAAGAAAAACATGCCATGTTCAAGGACTGAAAACTTAGTGTTGTTAAAATGACGATACTACCAAAAGTGACCTACAGAGTCAATGCAATCTCTATCACAATCTCAGCCACTTTTTTTTTGGCAGAAATGTAAAACCCATCCTAAAGTTCATATGGAATTTCAAGAGACCCCAAAGAGCCAAAACCATCTTGAAACATAAAACAGTTAGAGGACTCACTTTAAGTAAATTTAAATTATAATCAAAATATTGTAGTAATGGCATAATGATAAACATATAGATCAATGGAATGGCATTGAGAGCCCAGATAAACCCTAGCATTTATTGTCAATTGATTTTTGACAAGGGTGCCAAGATCATTCATTGGGGAAGGAGCAGTCTCTTCAACAAATGGTGCTGGGACAACTGGATTCCACATACAAATGAGTGAAGCTGAAACTATCCTTATACCATATACAAAAATTCACTCAAAATGGAAAAAGATCTAAATGTAAGAGCTAAAAGCATAAAACTCTTAGAAGAAAGCATATGGGAAATCAACAAGATCCTGGATTTTGGCAAATGTTTCTTAAATATGACACACAAAGCACAAGAAACAAAAGAATAATAGATATATTGGACTCAATTAAAATTAAAAATTTTTGTGCATCAAAGAACACTATCAACAGAGTGAAAAAACAACTTACATGAGACAAAATATTTGCAAATCATATATTTGATAAAGGTTTAATATCCAGAATATATTAAGAGCTCCTACAACCCAACAAGAAAAGGACAAACAACTCAATTAAAAAATGGGCAAACACCTTGAATAGACCTTTCCGCAAAGAAGATATACAAAGGCTAATAAGCACATGATAGGATGTTCAACATCACTGGCCAATAGGGAAATGCAAATCAAAGCCACAATGAGATTCCACTTCACACCCACTAGGATCGCTAGAAATATTTTTAATGGAAAATAACAAGAGTTGGCGAAGATGTGGAGAAATTGGAATGATTCTGCATTGTTGGTGGGCATGGAAAATGGTGCAGCCACTGTGGAAAACAGTTTGGTGGTTCCTCAGAAAGTTAAACATAGAATTACCGTATGACCCACAATTCCACACCCAGGTATATACCAAAAAGAATTGAAAACAAATGTTTAAAATTTTGTATATGAATATTCATAGTATTGCTATTTACAATAGCCAAAAGGTGGAAACAACCCAAATGTCCCTCAACAGATGAAAAACAAAATGTAGTATGGGATATTATTCAGCTGAATCAAGGAATGGAGTCCTGATGCATGTGACAACATGGATGAACCTTGAAAACATGGATGAACCTTGAAAACATTATACTCAGAGTAAGAAGCCAGACACAAAGGACACATATGATTCCACTTCCATGAAATATGAAGAAAAGGCAAATTCACAAAGACAGAATGTAGATTAGACTAGTGGAGGGGAAAAGGGGAGTTACCTGCTTAATGGGTACAGAGTTTTTGTCTGGGGTGGTGAAAAAGTTCTAGAAAGAGATGATGGTGATATTTACACAACATTGTGAATGTATTTAAGGCCATTTAATTGTGCACATAAAAATGGTCAAAATGGTCAGCGTTATCCCACTACAATGAAGTTTTGGAAAAAAATAGGGGACTTCTGGGAAGATGGCAGAATAGGTGAGGTGGAATGGGCTTCTTCTCCTCCATGAAAGGAACTAGAAAGGGGCTGGAGGACACCAGGGACTATGGTTCCAGGGTGTGACCAGACATAGAGGGTCCCCCACAGTATGTGGAGAGGTCACCTGACAAAAATGGAAGAGAGATGGTGGCTGGAAGGATGCAGTTTGTTCCCATCTGGACCCCCCCCCCCCCCCACCAGGCCGGCAGCAGCAAAACCGTCACTGGGCAAGGGAGTGAGCGGTGGCTCTCCACGCCCATCCACCTCGCTTGAGTTTGCTGGGGGGTGTTCCTCCACAGCTGGACAGCAGGCTGCGATTGCTCTCCCCCCACAGAAATCCGGGAGTGCAGCAGTGAGAACTGGCGGAGAGAGAGGTGCCACATGGGTGATCTGGAGTCCCTCCCACACCCCAGAGACTCACGGGTGCAGGGCAGGCAGAGAACTGGCAGGGAGGGCCCACGTTCCACCTGTGGGGTGCCCTTGGTCAGGCTCCTGCCTGCCTGCTCGGGGACCACATCATGGCCGGAAGACAGGCATTCCCCAGTGCACACGGAGATCAGGTGCACTGATTGGTTCCCCACGTGGTTTGTACTCCACCGACTGCTCAGGAGTTCAGGGAACACCTACTTGAGAGCACCGTCTGCTGGTAGGTTAGGGAAACAGCACTCCAGCAAGCTGTGTCTCAAGAGCACCACCTGCTGGTGGATAGGAAAACTGCACTCCAGTAAACTGTGCCTCAAGCGCACCACCTGCTGGTAGCGTAGGGAAACTGCATTCCAGCAAGCTGTAGCTCAAGAGCGCCATGTGCTGGTAGGTTACATAAACTGCATTCCAGCAAGCTGTACCTCCAGAGCACCACCTGCTGGTAGGTTAGGGAAACTGCACTCCAGCAAGCTGTAGCTCAATGGTGCCACCTGCTGGTAGGTTAGGGAAACTGCACTCCAGCAAGCTGTGTATCAGGAACTCCACCTGCTGGTAAGTTTAGGAAACTGCACTCCAGCAAACCAAATTATATATAAATGCTCATTTCTGCCTTCCAAAAATAACCTGATCAAGACAAGCAAATGCCCTGAAGCCAGCAGAAAGTTGCAAAGCACTTGAAGGATACAGAAGATATGGACAAGCCAAACAAACAAATTAAACAGCTGGAAGAGACACAAAAGTTGGAGCAATTAATTAAAGAAGTACAAAAAATCTACGAAACAACTTCAATGATATGGCTAAAGACATAAAGGAAATCAAGAAGATTCTTCAAGAGCATAAAGAAGAATTTGAAAGAGTAAATAAAAAATAGCAGACCCTATGGAAATAAAAGATACTGTGGATCAAATTTAAAATATACTAAAGAGACATAATAGCAGATTTGAAGAGGGAGAAGAAAGAAAACATGAACTTTAGGAGAGAGTAATTGAATGCAAGCACACAAAAGAACAAATGGGAAAAAAATTGAAAAATTTGAAATGGATCTCAGAGAAATGATGGACAACATGAAGCAAACAAATATAAGAATTAATTATTGGTATCCCAGTAGAAGACGAGAAAGGTAAAGGGCTAGGGAGAGTGTTTAAAATATAGCTGAGGAAAACATCCCAAACATTCTAAATGACATAAATATGCAAATCAAAGATGCCCAATAAACTCTAAATAGAATACATCAAAGTAAACCTACTCCTAGCCAAATACTAAGTAGACTGTCAAATGCTGAAGAGAAGGAGAAACCTATGAAAGCAGCGACAGAAGCAATTCCCCACATACAAGGAAAAAGACACAAGACTAAGTACTGACTACTTGGTGGGCACCATGCAGGCAAGAAGGCAGTGGTATGATATATTTAAGATTCTGAATAAGAAAAACTGCCAGTCAAGAATTCCTTATCTGCAAAGCTGTCCTTCAAAATTGAGAGAGAGTTTAAAATTATCACAGACAAACAAATGCTAAGAGAATTTAACAAGAGACTTGTCCTGCAAGAAATACTAAAGGGAGCTCTACCAGCTGATAAGAAAGAAAAGAGAGAGAGGTCTGGAGAAAAGCACAGAACTGAGTAGTATTTGTAAAGGTAACTTAAAAGAAAAAAGAGAGAAAGTGGAAAAAATAGATCTAAAACTAAAAACCAATGGATAAGATGACTGATTCAACAGTTCCTTTCACAGTAATAACTTTGAATGTGAATGTATTAAGCTCTCCAATTAAAAGATACAGACTGGTAGATGGAATAAAAAATATGACCCATTGATATGCTGTTTACAAGAGACTCATCTTAGACCAGTGACACAACGAGGCTGAAATGAAACAATGGAAAAATATTCTGTGCAAACTGCAACCAAAAGAAAGCTGGGGTAGCTATACTAATATTGGACAAAATAAACTTTAAATGAAAAGATGTCATAAGAGAAAAAGAAGGACACAATATATTAATAAAAGGGATAATTCACCAAGAAGAAATAACAATCGTAAGTGTTTATGCATCAAATCAAGAAGCTCCAAAATATATGAAACAAACATTGGCTAAACTGAAGGGAGCAATAGACACATCTACAATAATAGTGGGAGACTTCAATACACCACTCTCTTCTACAGAAAGAACAACTAGAGAGAGGACCAATAAGGAAATTGAGAATGTAAACAATATGATAAATGAATTAGACTTAATAGACATATATAGATCATTACATCCCAAATTACCAGGATATACATTCTTCTCTAGTGGTCATGGAATGTTCTCCAGGATAGATCATATGCTGGGGCACAAAATGAGTCTTAATAAATTTAAAAAGATTGAAATTATTCAAAACACATTCTCTGACCACAATGGAAAGCAACTAGAAATCAACAACCACCAAAGAAACAGATCTTCCACAAATATATGGAGGTTAAACAATGCACTCCTAAACAACTGGTGGGTCAAAGAAGAAATTGCAAGAGAAATAGGTAAATATCTAGAGACAAATGAAAATGAGAACACAGCATTATCAAAACCTGTGGGATGCAGCAAGGACAATGCTGAGAGGGAAATTTATAGCTCTAAATGCATATATCAAAAGGCAAGAAAGAGCTAAAACTAAAGACCTAACTGAACAACCAAAGATACTTGAGAACAATCAGCAAACTAACCCTAAAGCAAGTAGAGGAAAAGAAATAACAAATATTAAAGCAGAAATAAATGAGCTGGGGAACAAAAAAAACAATAGAATAAATAAAATCAAAAGTTTGTTCTTTGAGAAGATCAACAAGATTGACAGACCCTTAGCTAGACTGACAAATTCAAAAATAGAGGAGACCCAAATAAACAGAATCAGAAATGAGAGGGGAGAATTACTACAGATCCTGAAGGAATAAAAAAAATCATAAGACGATAGCATGAACAACTGTATGCCAACAAGCTAGACAACTTAGAGGAAATGGACAATTTCCTGAAAACATGAGCAGCCTAGACTGGCCTGAGAAGAAATAGAAGACCTCAACAAACCAATCACAAGTAAAGAGATCCAAGCAGTCATCAAAAATCTACCTACAAATCAAAGCCCAGGGCCAGATGGCTTCACAGGGGAATTTTACCAATAAACTTTCCAAAAAGAATTGGCATCATTCCTGCTCAAACTCTTTCAAAAAAATTGAAGAAAAGGAACACTACCTGTGCCAGTTTGAATGCATTATGTCCCCCAAAACACCATTATCTCTGATGCAGTCTTGTGTTGATTAGATTGTAATTCTTTGAGTGTTTCCATGCAGATGCACCCCATCCAACTGTGGGTGATGACTCTAACTGGATGATTTCCAAGGAGGCATGGCCCCACCCATTCAACATGGGCCTTGATTAGTTTACTGGAGCACTGTATAAGCTCAGACAGAAGGAGCAAGCTTGCTACAGACAAGAGGGACACTTTGAAGAATGCACAGAAGCTAAGAGATGAGCTGCAGATGAGAGACAGCTTGAAGATGGCCGTGGAAAACACTCTTGTTCCAGAGAAGCTAAGAGAGTACACATGCCCCAAGAGCAACTGAGAGTGACATTTTGAAGAGGAGCTTCAGCCTACAGAGGAATGTGCTTGAAGAAAGCCATTTTGAAACGAGAACTTGGAGCAGATGCCAGTCACATGCCTTCCCAGCTAATAGATATTAGGTTTTCTGGATGTCATTGGCCATCCTCCAGTGAAGGTACCTGATTGTTGATGCATTACTTTGGACACTTTATGTTCTTAAGACTGTACCTTTGAAACCGAATAAACCCCCTTTATAAAAGCCAATCCATTTCTGGTGTTTTGCATTCTGGCAGCATTAGCAAACTAGAACAGATTTTGGTATACGGAAGTGGGGTGCTGGTGCTGCTAGGTTTGCAAATACCAAACATGTTGGAACAGCTTTTTAAATGGATAAGGGGAAGGTTCTGGAAGAATTGTGACGAGCTTGAAGGAAAAGGCCTAGACTGCTGTGAAGAGGCTATGGAAACGTGGATTCTAAAGATCTGATGAGGCCTTGAACAGAAATGATGGGTGTGTTGTTACAAACTGGAAGAAAGGTGATCCTTGTTTTAAAGTGGGAGAGAATTTGGCAAAATTGTGTCCTGGTGTCAGATAGAAGGAGAATTTGAAAGCTACAACCTGGAATACTTAGCTGAGGAGATCTCCAGACTACGTGTGGAGGATGTACCCTGGCTTCTCCTTGCAGCTTATAGTAAAATGTGAGCGGAGAAAGATAAACTTAGAACTGAACTCTTGGGTTCAAAGAAACCAGAAACTGATGGTTTGGAAAGTTCTGGGCTCCCAGCGGGTGGCACCAGAAGGTACAGCCCAACATGAGGATTTAACCAAATATGGAACCCAACCACCATTTCAGTACAAGCCAGGATTGGAGATGAAGTTAAGCAGAAAGGATTTGTGGAAAATCTTATTGTCTGATGGCTTTGACCCTTGTGCTTCATGCAAAGCCAAAAGAATTTTTGCAAGACCTTTGTAGATGGAGCCGCTGTCAGTCTGGACTGGAGGAGACAGACAAGAAACAAATTGAAGGAAAAATTTCTTCAAATACAGAGCCATGGAAGTTGAGGTCTGGAGTCAAGAGGTTTTGGGCTGGGACAGCAGAGTGGCCTGCACGCATGGAAAGGGTGAGTTTGCCCTGGAGGTCGAGGGTGGACCTTCCACCTCAATGTTCAGAAAGAGTGATCTTACCCCAGGCCTCAGAGAGGGTGGAACACATTCCCAGAGAATTGGGGAGAGCCTGACCACCACCCCACTGTTCTGAAGGGGTTGAGCGTGTGCCCCAGAGATGGAAGAGAATCTGGTTGCTGCCCCAATGTTTGAGGAGGGTGGGGTCAAGAAGATGGTCTCCCCAGTGTGTGGATATGTTGGAGCACTCATCCCAGAGTTTGGAGAGGAAAGGGCTGCCACAAAGGCCCTTAGGAAGGGTTAGACTCCCGCTCTCTCAAGTCCCAAGAATGCAACATCATTCTGTTAATGACTCTCAGACTTTGAAATATAATGGAGTTTGCCCTGCAGTTTTTAGGAATGTTTTGATCCTGTGGACCCTGTTTTCCTTTCAGTTTCTCCTTATGGCAGTGGGGATGTTTATCCTATGACTGTCCCTCCTTTATATATTGGAAACAGATAACTTGTTCTAAGTTTCACAGGTCGATAGCCAGAGGGGAATTTTGCATTAGGACAGACCATGCCTCTAACTGATTCTGATGGGATCTTGTATTGTACTTACCTATTGTTACTGAAAGAATTTAAGTTTTTGTGATACTGTGATGGGATGAATGTATTTGTATATGGAAAGATCATGTTATTTTGGGGTCCAGGGGATGGAATGTGCCCGTTTGAATGTATTAAGTCCCCCAAAATGACATTATCTTTGATGAAATCTTGTGTGAGCAGGAAATGTATTGGTGTTGATTGGGTCGGAGACTTTTGATTGGATGTTTCCATGGAGATGTGATCACTCAACAGTGGGCAAGATATTTCATTTGATAATTTCCATGGAGGCATGGCCCTGCCCATTCAGCAGGGGTCTTGATTAGTTTACTGGAGCACTACATAAGGAGGAGTGAGCTAGCTACAGCCAAGAGGAACACTCTGAAGAATGCCCAGGAGCTGAGAGAGGAGCTGCAGATGAGAGACAGTTTGAAGATGGCCGTTGAAAGCAGACCCTTGTTCTGGAGAAGCTAAGAGAGGACACACACCCTAAGAGCAACTGAGAGGGACATTTTGAAGAGGAGCTTCGGCCTAGAGAGGAATGTGCTGGAAGAAAGCCATTTTGAAACCAGAACCCAGGAGCAAAGGACCAGTGGGCACCAGCCACATGCCTTCCCAGCTAACAGAGGTTTTCTGGACGCCATTGGCCATTCTCCAGTGAAGGTACCTGATTGTTGATGCCTTACCTTGGATACTTTATGGCCTTAAGACTGTAGCTGTGTAACCAAATAAACCCCCGGTATAAAAGCCAATCCATTTCTGGTGTTTTGCAGTCTGGCAGCATTAGCAAACTAGAACACTACCTAATTAATTTTATGAAGCTAATATCACTCTGATACCAAAACTAGATAAAGATACTACAAAAAAAGGAAAACAGGCGAATCTCCATAATGAATATAGATACAAAAATCATAAACAAAATACTTGCATAGAATTGAAAGACATGTTAAAAGAATTATATGCCACAACCAAGTGGGGTTCATTCCTGGCATGCAAGGGTGGTGAAATGTAAGAAAATCAATTAATGTAATACAACATGTTAACCAATCCAAAGGGATAAATAAAATGATTATCTCAATAGATGCTGAAAAAGCATTAGACAAAATCCAACATCCCTTTTTGATAAAAACACTTCAAAAGGTAGGAACTGAGGGAACCTTCCTCAATAAGATAAACGGCATATATGAAAAACCCACAGCCAGCATAGTACTCAATGGTGAGAGACTGAAAGCCTTCCCTCTAAGATTAGGAATGAGACAAGGATCCCTGCTGTCACCACTGTTATTCAACATTGTGCTGAAAGTGCTAGCCAGAGCAATCTGGCAAGACAAAGAATAAAAGGCATCCAAATTGGAAAGGAAGAAGTAAAACTGTCATCATTTGCAGATGATATGATCTCATATTTGGAAAATGCTGAGAATTTGACCACAAAGCTACTTAAGCTAATAAACAAATTCAGTAAACTGGTGGGACATAAGATTAATGCACATAAATCAGTAATGTTCCTATACACTCGTAATGAGCTAACTGAAGAGGCAATCAAAAAAATTCCATTCACAATATCAACAAAAAATAAATCAAGTACCTAGGAATAAATTTAACCAAGAATGTGAAAGACCTCTACATAGAAAATTACAAAATTTTACTGGAAGAAATAAAAAAGGATCTACATAGACGGAAAAATATTCCATGTTCATGGATAGGAAGACTAAACATTTTTAAGATGTCAATTCTACCCAAACTGTTCTGCAGATTCAACACAATTCCAATCAAAATTCCAACAACCTGCTTTGCAGACTTGGAAAAGCTAGTTATCAAATTTGTTTGGAATGGAAAGGGGCCTCGAATTGCCAGAAGCATCTTTAAAAAAAAAAAAAAAAGAAGTGGAAGGACTTAACGTTTCCTGACTTTGAAGCCTACCATAAAGCTACAGTGGTCAAAACAGCATGGTATTGGCATAAAGATAGACACACTGATCAATAGAATCTAATTGAGAGTTCAGAAATAGACCCACAGATATACCGTCAACTGATTTTTTATAAGTCCCCCAAACCCACTGAATTGGGACAGAACAGTATCTTCAACAAATGGGGCTGGGAGAACTACATAGCCGTAACCAAAAGAATGAAAGAGGACCCCTACCTCATACCCTATACAAAAATTAACTCATTGTGGATCAAAGACCTCAATATAAGAGATAGTACCATAAAACTCATAGAAGATAATGTAGGGAAACATCTTCAAGACCTGGTATTAGGAGGTAGCTTCTTAAACCTTACACCCAAAGAACAAGCAATGAAAGAAAAAATAGATAAATGGGAACCCCTCAAAATCAAAAGCTTCTGTGCTTCAAGATGCTTTGTCAAAAAGGTAAAGAGGCAGCTAACTCAATGAGAGAAAATATTTGGAAACCATATATTTGATGAGACTGATATCCTGCATAAATAAAGAAATCCTACAAGTCAACAACAGCAGTACAAACAGCCCAATTATAAAATGGGCAAAAGATATGAAAAGGTATTTTTCCAAAGAGAAAATACAAATGACTAAAAAACACAAGAAAAAAAAATGTTCACCTTCACTAGCTATTAGGGAGATGCAAATCAAAACCACAATGAGATACCATCTTACACCAATAAGAATGGCTGCCAATAAACAAACAGGAAACAGTAAATGCTGGAGAGGATGTGGAGAAACTGGAACTCTTATTCATTGCTAGTGGGATGGTATAATGTTACAGCAACTCTGGAAGAGAGTTGGTGGTTTCTCAGAAAACTAGATATTGAGTTACCCTATGATATGGCAATTCCACTTCTCAGTATAAACCCAGAAGATCTTAAAGCAGTGACATGAACAGATACTTGTACACTGATGTTCACAGTGGCATTGTTCACAATTGCCAAGAGATGGAAACAATCCAAGTGTCCTTCAACAGACAGCTGGATAAACAAAATGTAGCATATTCATACAATGGAATACTATGCAGCAGTAAGAAGGAACAAGGTCCTGAAACATATGGCAACATGGATGAACCTTGAAGATATAATTCTGAGTGAAATAAGTCAGAACAAAAGGAGAGATATTGTATGTTACCACTTCCATGAACTCTCCGAACAATGTAAAATCAATGTCTTAAAATATAGAATATTGAGGACCTAGTGATAGACAGAAGCTAGTGGAAGGGGAACAATAATCTAATATGTTCAGATATGTTAATGATGGTGAATTCAAAGGTATGGGAATGGGCGGGGGTGATGATTGTTTGCTGATGGGATTGTAAGTATCAGAGCTGTATTGAAGGACAATAGGATTGAAAGGGGTTGTTTAAAGGCATGTTTCCCACAGATCAGCACCACAAATATAGATAGGGGCTTGAATGATATGCTTCTAAGGGATGACACTAGCACAGAGAGTTGACAACAGAATGGTATATGGGAAAAATCTGCCTACTGTATACTAGGAACCATAATTAAGAGGAATACCTTACTAGTACCACACAAATACCAGGCACAATAATTAAGAACTGAAAAGTGCTACGAGATGTTTTGGGTCATGACAATTGCTTATGTTGGAGAGTGATGAGGATTGTACAGCTAAGTGACGATAACGTGAGATATGGATGGACAATTGCGGACACAACATAGGGTATGTGAACTTAGGAATCCCCTACTATATAAGTCAAGCCCTCGCTCTTGAGGCTTGCTCTGGTGAAACTTATGTTTGTAAAGGGGAGGCTCAGCCCACCTAAATTATGCCTATGAGTCACCTCCAGAGAACCTCTTTTGTTACTCAGATGTGGACTTTCTCTCTCTAAGCCAACTCTGCAAATAAATTCATAACCCTCCACTTGATGTGGGACAGCACCCCCAAGATGAATGAGCCTTCTTGGTGATGTGGGACATGGATTCCGGGAATGAGCCTGACACTGGCATCAAGGGATTGAGAGTGCCTTTTTGACCAAAAGGGGGAAAATAAAAGCAACAATATAAGGTTTCAGTGGCTAAGAGAATTCACACAGAGTCAAGAGGCTATCATGGAGGTTACTCCTATGCAAGCTTCACCTAGATATGCCAAATGACCACAGTATGATAAGCCCAAGTCAACAGTAGTCCCCCAAACCTTAAAGAACACCTGGATCCCTATCTGAGACTCTATAAAGGTGTCACTCACTAAGTTTATTCTTCAGAAACTTAAATCCTTCAGTGTGCTCCTATGCCAGCTAAGTCCCAAAACCCATAGGCAATAGCCTCTTCAAGAACATCAATTAGGTGTGTCCTCTTTTCTCATAAAGTTTACACCCCTTTTCAATATGAACAAGTTAGGGTGGTCACTGCCTAGACATCCCTGAAGATTGGGAAAGTGATTGAAGTAGAGGAAGGGGTAGCAATAGACAAGATGGAATTTAACAAAGGATTATAAATACTGACTATATAATTTTCTTTTTCTTGCTTGCTAGTGTTACTACTGAATAGCTAGAACTGAAATGTTGTAACTGTGACACATAGTATTCTTTGAAATTTGTTCTATAGCAACACATTAAATTGTAATTTGAAAGCAATACCTTTTTGTATATGTATTTTACAATAAGGAAATAACTGAAATTATGGTACTATAACTCATAACAACTTTGGAAATTTCCTTTATATCTACTTGTTAAATCATACTTTGAAAGATACTACCTTTTTGTGTATATATTTCCAATAAGGAAATAACTGCAACTGTGGAACTGTAACCTACAATATTCTTTGAAATTTTACTAACTACTTGTTAAATTAAACTTGGAAAGTTATCACTTATATGTATATGTGAT